>NC_068947.1:44971818-45279226 GCF_026419915.1 Harpia harpyja
GCTTGTACTGTATACCTATCCAGTTAATAGTCATTGTTAGAAAGAGACAAATGCATCAGCATGAAGAATTCGTACAGCTTGTTTGCAACGTGGTCAGCACAAAAGCTTGATGGATCCTTGGCAGAAATTAAGTTTGTAGAGCTTTGATCCAATGAGCAAAAATCAAATACCAAATTCTGGATATTGAAATATTTGATCAATGACCAGAGAGCTCTGCCACTGTTTAGCTAAAAAATGACTCATCGTATGCCAATCTAAGCTATTCATTTTCTGATTTTGTGATGATTTTGCATGGAGTGAATTATTATTCATTGCTGCTCAGTTCCCTCTCCCAGAACACTCCCAGCAGCAAAACCAGATGTTACAAGCCAGAAGATGGCCACTTACAAAGTTAAGCTCAATTGCAATTTGCTGCTGTTGAAGTCTGTAAAGATAAACCCATGCTCACCAGCTAAACGATCCGGTCTCTTACATTCTTGAAGAGACTACTCATGTACACATTGATTGGGTTAATTCTTTTGAATAAAAAGAGTTTTCTTTAACCTTTTGAACTGTGGTGATCCCATCCACTCCTTTTGGCTCATCTGTCTTGATGTGACTCCATGAGTAAGCTGCAGCTCATTTCCTCCAGGGCAGAGAAGCAAGGACTTCTATTACTACATGAAGGCATAAACTCTTTGGACATTGCAGATACTACAATGTACATGGGTTCAAGGGGGAATAGAAATTCATAGAAGAGAAATCCACTGATTGCTAAATTCAACTGTATGTAGCTCAGAAAGCCCCTGAGCTGCAAGTGGCTGGCAGCAGGGAGGGTATTTGGGGAAAGTACTATGTATGCTTGCTTTCTTTGTATGCTCCTTGGCTCATGCTGAAGGCAGGATACGGTGCTAAGAACAACATTGGTCTGACCCAGAATAGCCACTTGTATATGTTGTATTAATTAAATGTTCACATCTTCCATGCAGACAAACTGTCTGCAATTAGAGTCAATTTGTAGTTTCCTGGCTAATCTAAAAACTGCAGCAAGTAGTTACAGCCTCCTCTTTCCCCCACACTGAATGATCTGACACTACATGCTCCCAACTGGTGGCTACGTTGCTTAAACTGGTGTCCACAGCTTGTGTACCCTCCTCTGCAGAGCTGCTTGCTCTTACCCTGTGCCGCAGCCTGCACAAAGCCAACAGACACTTTCGTATTTTGGGTCTGCATGGGGAACTGTGCTTGGAAACAGATCTGGCTATGAAAGAGTGCATGTCTGCTTGGCAGAGTGTTTCATCAGCCAGGTCGATCCCTTGATCTGGTTCACGATGGTGTGGCTCCACAGACGCATGCTGGAGCCACCCAGAGGCTGGTGTGCAGGAGAGGACCCCACAGCTGGGAGGAAGGACAAGACGACTTTTCGCACCAGTGCCACAGTCAAAGCAAAACTGGTGGAACCGCAGCTGGGGCTGCTAGTGATTAACACCACTTCTCCTGCAGCTTCCAACCCACTCTTTGATGCTTTCCACTGCCCTCAAGGGGACCATGACCTTCACTTTGAAAAACACTGCTGCAGCACAACCAAGCTGAGAGGGGAAGTCCACTGACAATACGCAGCTGTAAATCTGGGTTAAATAACAAGTTATCATGGATTAATGGCTCCTTGCTGTTCTTGGTGCACAGAGGCGAATGTGACCCATTAACAGCAGATGTATATTTCTTTAAATTAGCCTGCTAGAGTAAAACCTAAATGTAAGTAAAACCAAAAGCAAGGCCTTGGGCTTCAAAAGGATGTGAAAGAAAAGGAGTGTATACACAGAAACTCTCCTGCAGGAAGCCATTTTTTCCTTAGCAGAAACAAGCACAAAGATTAATAACCAATGCTAGAAACCAAGATGATAATTTTTGCTTATACTAAATTTACTGTGGTGGGGTTTTTTTGGGTTTTTTTTTATTTTTTTGTTTTTTTTTAAGTAATGGCCACAGTCCTTTCTCCTGACTTTTTTGTCTTCGGTAAAATAGAGCGTAGTCCTTAGGGATATCAGCTCCTGAAATGGTAGTGATCACTAATAATGACTGTGCAGCTATTACACTGTAGGCCACCTGATGCTCCTTGTAATTTTTTTTTTGTTATACAACACAAAACACAATAAAAACTATACTGTCCCTCTGCTATCAAAATTAGATCAGGTTGAAAATTACACTAAAATATTTCACAGAAAATGCAGTTTTCCAGTTGAGGGTGGAAAAAACCAACACTGACTGATATGCAGTACATATAGTCTTTTGTGAGAACATGTCCAATTGTAAAAAAATAATAATCATAGTATAAATAAATCAGCAGATAATTAACATGTCTTGGCTGGAAGATGGGTTGAAATTTATTGTGTCATGTCTGGCTAGGTCAGTAGCACATCAGCCTAGTGAAAACTAGCCCATTTTTTTGAAAGTTCTCTCCGTTGATAAATACTCCTTAGAGCATCATTGTCTTTCCCCCCAACATCTTGGATGCTAGACCATGCAGGATTCAGAGGGTCTCAGCCATTTACCAGGGACTTTCTGAAGACACATCTGCCATGTCTGCTGCCCAACTAGAAAGCAATCTGGTTTTACCTCGTTCAATAAATGCGCATACTTGGAAAAGCAAATCTTGGCAAGTGGGAAAATATGATGCATTCCACTGTTTCATGTTAAAGAGACAGTATGAAATTAAATTAAGCCTTTTGGGGAAAAGTATATTGGAGGACAAATTAAGCCCAAACCTAGAGAAATATTCTCAGGGAATTAAATATAACTACATTCCTTTCTTTGGAATATGCTTTTCTACTCTTTTGTCAGAATGTTCTGTATTTGGCATACCACAAAGCTTCAGCTTTCATAAAGACTTTCAGACAGGCAATGTTGCCTAAAGGACTGTACCGTGTGGACTGGGACTTATTACTTTCTATTTCAACAGAAGAAAATACAATTTTTTTTTTATTGTTGTATGTTCTAACTCATTACTGCTGAAAATGCTGAAAGTTGCACCAGTATCTATTCTGAGGTCCAGCTGGATTTACAGCTGCTTGCACAGTCTTGGGTTACTGCTTTTTTTTGTCTATTAAAATAAATCTCTAGGATCTGGGGAAAAACCTATAGTATACGATAAGGGAGCAAATTTGGCTGACAGAACAGAATGGTTGGAAGGGACCAGCCTAAGCTGATACTCCCCTAAAGACATAAATAGCTCTTTCAAGAATAGGTGAGAAAGAAGGTGTACAGCTGTCCCATGTTATTTTATTCCACCCAAGAACTGTCTAATGAGAAGGCCAAAGTGCCTCATTTGTATGGATGCACATCCATATGAATCATCTGCACTGCAGATAGATTACAAGAGAGACCAAGAATCTGTGTAAAGAGTTACTCCTGAATCCTAGACAAGAGCAGGTCCCAAGAAACAGGGAAATTCAATGCTTTTGGTAGGTTCTGGACTGGCAGCCCCAAGGACTGATGACCTTTCATAAGCCACAGTGTGGGTATAGTATAGACCATGACAGTAAACGGTTACCCCATCTTTGTTGCTAACACACTTTGCTCCTCAGAAGGAAAGACTACCTGTAAGCTGCTAGACAAAGAACTTCAGCTGGACCCTGTTCATCTTTGTGAATTACTAGTTATTTTTTGCTCTGATGCAAAACTCCTTGTGGAGAGAAAAGAAAGGGAATCTGTTCTTCATGTTTCAGCAAGAGAAAAGACGGTGCATCCACTGTGGGTGAAATACATGGGAAAACCAAGTGCAAGAGAGGGTTTCAGAAAGCTTCATCTGTGCCATGGCCCAGATGTACGCTAGTAGTGTCGTCCATATCTAACAAACCATATATTACAATGCATTGGAAAGGTTGATTTACAGGTAGGTTTGTTTCCTGCAATGGAGAGTTTTCTTTGCCATGTATGGGAGGAATGGAATCTTATACCACTGCAATGGGAGTGGCTGCCACAAAGTTAACTGCCATACATTAGCCTGGTTTACAAAAATATCAGACTGGAATGATGTCCTGGTTTCAGCTGGGATAGAGTTAACTGTCTTCCTAGTAGCTGGTACAGTGCTATGTTTTGAGTTCAGTATGTGAAGAATGTTGATAACACTGATGTTTTCAGTTGTTGCTCAGTAGTGTTTAGACTAATGTCAAGGATTTTTCAGCTTCTCATGCCCAGCCAGTGAGAAAGCTGGAGGGGCACAAGAAGTTGGCACAGGACACAGCCAGGGCACCTGACCCAAACTGGCCAACGGTGTATTCCATACCATGTGACGTCCCATCCAGTTTAGGAACGGGGAAGTGGGGGGGGGCAGGGATTCACCGCTCGGGGACTGGCTGGGTGTCGGTCGGCGGGTGGTGAGCAATTGCACTGTGCATCATTTGTACATTCCAATCCTTTCATTATTGCTGTTGTCATTTTATTAGTGTTATCATTATCATTATTAGTTTCTTCTTTTCTGTTCTATTAAACCGTTCTTATCTCAACCCATGGGTTTTGCTTCTTTTCCCGATTTTCTCCCCCATCCCACTGAGTGGGGGGGAGTGAGTGAGCGGCTGCGTGGTGTTTAGTTGCTGGCTGGGGTTAAACCACGACAAATGATGAAGTCAAAAGATCACCCAAGATATTATTCCTTATCCATGAAAAGATCTGGATGTTTGAAAGCATTCCTCACTTTATCATCACTTTGCAACATTCCAGTGTGTTTTATATTTTTCTTACTGTAGGAAAGGTGAGGTTAAAGGTTATTAAATCTTCCACTAACTTTTCTTATGATTAGAAAAGAATATATTAAGAAAAGCAGACTGAAGTGCTTTCTAAACTTTTCTACAACTCCTATATCTTGTGTGTGCTGCCTATTACTACCCACCATTCATTTATTTCCATTTATTCCTCCTGTGATGTTATTCGTTCCCTAATCAACCCTCCACAGAAATACAGGATTTGCTTCACCATTATTCTATTGTTCTTAAGAGACTTTTTGACATTTCATGTTATAAGATGCTGTTATAACTTAGTTAAACTTTTACAAGTTCAGTTGAAATTTTCCATGCCTGGTGTTTGCTCCAGGCTGTTGTTATTCATGTGTTTTTAAATTTCAAGAGTCATGGTTCAGTTGTTTCTGAGAAGAAAGTTAGGGAAAAGTAAGTTTTGCTCACATAGAAAAAATTGAGACCATTTCTTGTATGCAATTCATTTAATGTTTTAAAGCATGTACATAAAATTTGGCAGGGGAAGGGGCACTCCTGCCAGGAGTCCTTTCTGCTGTCTTTGTGAAAGCTTTTTTAAAAAATGCATTTCACACATACTTAGTAAAACACTTGATTTTCTAGTAGCTATGATCTCTGAGGGCTCTTGCCCCACAGAGCATGGTCAGACTGCTCCCAGCTCCTAGTGATTACTAGCTGGGCTGTGCTGCCAGGGTCAGGACAGTAACGGCAACTCAAAATTATTCTAGACTGTGTATAGGAACTTGAAGCAGGGAGCCTCTTTCTCTCTCTGTTAATAACATGACTGCCAGTAACAAACAGCATGGAAGAGGAAACCCTCTGAAGCAAATTCAGAAGGGATATGTGCTTGGACAGTATGGGATAAAAAGGAATAGTTGAGAGTAATGAATCTAATGACAGAATGAAACCAGTACTGGGTGCCTGCAAGATACTGGACAAACTGAGAGCCAACTCACTGAAGGGAGGGTCAGTGGGATCAGGCAAGAAACAAAAGGGTTGCAACCTTCAAGTTTTTTTCATGGTTTTACTGTTAAAACTGAAACATGTTATGTCTAGAAACTGATGTCCGATTTATATATTTCTCCAGTGTAACAATTTTGCCGATTTTAAGTGGAGTCACTCTTGCCTTTCGGTGGCAGTGTGAAGAGAAGAATCAGATCCTTCAGTTGCACTGGAAAACTTTCTGCTTTCCAAATACACTGGTAATGGCTTTGCATATGACTGTTATGAGTGTGCTCGGTTCTGGAATGCATCAAGTTGTTCTACAAACCTACAACAGTTCTCAAATGTCATGCATATGCAGCAAACTAGGGTTTTTTTAGCAAGAACAGTCAAGCAGGGCAGAAATGCGTGACCCTTCAGAAACTTTAAATCACGTTCCAAGTGAATCATGACATATTTGGTTTGCTACATTTTTCTTTATATTGAAGATGCCCTCATAGCAGATGAAAAAAAGAAGAAAACCTGTTGCTTATTGTACAGGTTAAGCCATACAGAAATGTTTAAATTAGAAATGTCATGAAAACACTGACTTAGAAGCTTTGTTTCATTATGGATGGCATTAGTCTATTTAATCTACTTTGATGAGTGTTTGTATTCAGAGCTACATGAATAGGGTATGTATACCTAAGAAAAACAAATAAAACAGCCACATCTGGCTATACTCTCAAGAGTATATACAAAGCACTTGATGTGGTGCAAAGTTCACTCTGGGGTGGAGTGCTAGAGTAGGAGCTGAGAGGGGCATAAGGCCTCCAAGCCCTGCCTCACAAAGACCCCCACATTCTGCTCCCTAAATGTGGCTGGCTATCGAGCAGGTCTTACCCACAAAACTGGAAGCTGAATGGATTATTGAGCTCAGGGAGGCTCCGTCAGTCAGGTTTCTGTTAGCACGGCCTTCATCACTCGACCACCCATAGTCGAAAATGTTATGACTTCCCACAAAAGGGAGACCATAAGGCCTGGGATTTGCATCCATTTTTAGAGAAAGAGATTTTAAAAAGAAAAAAACAAACCCCTGAACAAAACCATGTTAAGACACATACAGTAAAATTTGCAAACACATGCTGGGCCAACTTCTGATCTCAGCTGAACTCAGAAACTCAGCTAAAACAGAGGGAGCTGGAAGAGAAAGAGGAAGAGAACAGATGGGAGAAGCAGATGAAACAAAGAACAAATGTAGACAGGGTGATTAATTTCTTTCAGAACGGACAGAACCACTTATCCACAACTGCCTGTAATGGAACACACACATTTTTCCATGTATACAATGTTTTGAGTTGGTGCAGAGACATTATGTGATTGTGAATGGGAGAGCAAGAGGGAATGAGACAGTTTCCCTGGCCCTGGTTCAGAAAAGGATGTGCTTTGTCTTCTGTGGGACTTATGAACATGCTGTAACATTTTCCTGAACTGGAGTTTCTATCAAGAGATGCTTCATACTATGAAAATGTTTAGAAGTCTCTAGGTAGTTTTCAGTGGTACTTTGCACTAATAACCAAATTATATTTTGAAACTTACTCTGAGTGCTGGTTTATCACCCACTAGCATCAAAACAATGATTTGTTTATACAGTCTAGACCGGTTGCTGCAGTTTTATGCTGTTACAGTTTACTTGAGTGGATTTGAACTGGAAAACATGGTGCAGTATGTATGTAGAACTTTTGTTTAAAGAAAATATCCAGAAACAACACTATTAGGACAACAAAATCAAGCACTAAAGTGTGAGGGAATGTCAGAATCAAGTGCTGCTTGATCAACATGAACATGGGCCTCCTGCATGCATGCATTCTGCTGCAACCTTTAATCATAGGTCATCTATTATATTTTCCACATAGAAATTCTGTCTCCTTCCAATGGACAGAAAGGATGGTGCCAACTTTATTAAAACAAAATACTGAATTGCTGTCTTCATTGTCTGATGTGCAACTGCCTCACTCCTAGAATACCTCCATTTCTCAGAGCAAATGACATTGATCTCTCAGCAATGGACCACAAGGCCTGCTAATTAAAGTGCTATACACAAGCTAGGTATTGCTAATACTTTAAGATAAAGCTAGAGGACAAACAGAGAAAACAATCAGAAAGATTATACAGAGAACCCATTAATGACTGATACAAGCAGCTAAAGCTAGTGCAGGAAAATACAGAATTTTAGCCATATTCTGGAATTCATGTGGAACAGCACCAAACCACAAGTTTGCCCATAACCCCCTTGCTTAGCTGATATAAAACTGTTAAGATGTCACTATTGCACTGTTTGACATGTCACTTGAAAGTCACATGAAAAATCCTGGCTGTATTAAAAGAACTTAGGAAAAAAAAGGGGGCTACACAGATGACAGGGGCTCCTCTGGAAACAGCATTGCTGTCTGCCTCCCTTTCAGTGAAGCTGGATTTCAAGGATAGTGATTTTTGATAGCTGGCCCTTATAGCATCAGCTATAGGCAGATGTGGCTTTTTTGACCAATGGATTTTAACACGCCTTCTTAGTAGCAGCAATAGAAACAGTAGTTCCAGTGGTGTTAGCTATAATTTTAACATCATGTAAGTACACATTCTCATATTCAGAAGACACTCATTCTTGTACTCTTGCAAAAGTGACAACTTAAGTGGCAATTAAACTGCAAGATGAAAACTTTCTGTGGAGGGCTTTCAGAGACCAATTGAGAACTGCTGTGCTTGAAAGTAGCAAGAAGAAAATAATTGCCAAGGGAGGATTCTTTCTTCCAGAATTGATTCAAGTAAGACATCAACTTCATCATCACTTTCAGATCTTGTAACAAGCTCTCTTACTCTTAGTACAGATACTGTCCTAATATGTTTGGAGCAGTGATTGCCTGACTACCTTCTCTCTACTGAGTTTTCAAGTGCCCAGTTGTCAGCAAGGTAATAGTCAGAAGCCACCTACTAAAAATGCATAAGAGGATGTAAAATACGGGAGGTACAGTGTTGGCACAGGGACTGTGAGATCTGGATTTTACTCTTAGTTTGGCATGGCCTTTCAGGATGCCTTTGTCAAGATTTTCTCCAGATGAAAATCTTTGAAGGACTAGGGCTTACATCTTTCTGTAAAATAACCTTCCTCTTTTCCTTCTCTGGCATATGTTTTTTTATTGTGGCAGAGATGGTTTCATAGTTTTTTGGGAGACCTATTACAAGTAGGGTACCTAAGTGGCCCTTTCAGCAGCACAAATGGTTAACAAAAGTGATTTAATTTGTATTCTCTTCATGGATATTTTTCTTGAAGTCCTCTTATCAGTTACAATGCAAAAGTCATACCAATATGAACCAGGTATCACATCATGACTGATTCTTTTATTATTATCTATCCAGAATTGTTGCATTTTTTTCCTGTGGCATATTGTCAACCACTTGTGAGATACAAAAATGGATCTAACAGATGGTGTGATCAGGTAGAATACAGCTGTGGAAATTATTTCTGAGATGAGTTTCTACTGAATGAGATCAAAAGCATTTTGCCTGATCATGAAGTCACATGGCATGGGTTAAGATTTCACACAGAGTGTCATTAAATTGGGAGTAATACCAACAGTAAACTTGTGTACCATAACAAAGTAAGGGTGACCAGAGTCACTCCACATTCAAGGGGCTCTGACAAAACGAGCCTTTCTGATTTAAATCTGGGAGCATTAAAAAGGAATCCTACCTGCAGAGGGAGGGGGGTTCAGACTTCTGTTGAATCAACTGATCTTCCTTGTCTATTATGCCTTGTCCTCAACGTGTACCACCCATTTCTTGAGCTGTCCCTGCTGTTTCCATGTCTTGGGATTGATTCTACAAATTGATGGATACAGCACAGTTCGGTGTTGCCAGCTGTTGCACCAAAAAGTTTTTGTGGATGTGTATGTTGTGGCTGTTAGAGTACAGCCTCCCAGAGCTGTCACCCTTTCTCTTTCAAGGCTGAAAGAAATAAAAACTCTGGACTGTGGAAGATCCTAGAAATTCAGCGCAGCATCTCATGGAGAATAAAATTTGCAAAGATGAATAATTCATAGTATCAATCTAAAGCATTAAGTCAATGAGCACTGGGGAGCCTGTACTGGAGAAAATGCTGCAAAACCATTAACCTGAAATATTTCTGGAGAACTTTCTGTTCAGCACAATGTCTGCACTGATCTATATTTTGTATTGAAGGAATGAGTGGAATTATTTGCTTCCTCTGCCTCTCAAGCCTTTTGTGGCGCACTAGAAAAGACTGCTTGTTTTTTATATTTTGATCAATAAATGCACGAATTCCTCATTTCCTTAGGTATCCATTCATGACCCTGCTTCATGCAGGCAAAGGTCATCTCTAGCCACCTGGAAATTAATTGTACCAATGGGAAAATACATTCCACTTTTTCACATTTTTCTGAAAAGTGTTTTTAAAATGCTCACGTTGTTAGTCAACTAAATATTGCATTTTATCAGGAAGGCTGTTGGGAAAATTTCCAGTGCTGGTAAGAGCCATGTTTTCATGGATTTAGTAGGAAAGGAACATTGAAGTATTGGCTGTATTGTTTCGTTGTTATTGCAGTTTTGAGAAATAGTTAAAGCCATGGTGCTAGACTTAGTGCAGCACCCAATACCCCTGGATACAGAAGATGCAGAAAGGGAAGCAGAATGGAAGCACATCAAGCTAACAGTTACAGTGTCCAGAAACAAGAATCACTTCAGTGTTAAGCCCAGCAAGGATTAGTCATCTCCTTCTCGACTGGGAACAGTATCCAGGAGGCCTTCTACATGGCAGAGGCCATGAGGATGCAGTATCTTTATATCTATGCTCATTGTATCAGCACCTTCCCTTACTACCTGCCTGAGAGAGACCTGAAGTTGATGGGGTGGCACCAGAGCTAGAAGATCAACTGTGGGAGGTTCAGCTACTGGGCTCCAGTTGGGCCCTTTATGAAATGTCTTAAGAGAAAGTTAGTGGCTAAATCCATCAGTGATATTTGGCACGGCTCTAAGACAGACCAGGCATAGAGACCAAAAGTAACCTGGAATTACAACAGAGTTTTAACTAGTTGTCTAATAAGAGAAAAAGGTGATACCAGGAGGCTGGAGACAGCTAGAAAGGTTTCAGTCAGAGAGACTAGAAGAAGAAAGGTGATTGAACAGAAGAGAAGACTATTTCAGGGGCTTACCAAGGGGAAACTGCTCTAAGACACCTAGGAAACTAAGGTAGAAATAATGTAATTTCACCTTCTCTTGTCTTGTGGGGAAGTTCAACTTAACTCCAAAACGCTTTGTTAAGAACATGAGGTGGGCACCTTTTATGTCTGGCGTACTATGGTATATGGGGAATTGTGTTAATCATATATTTAATACTATAGTGGATACAATATAATGGTAGAATATTCTGCATGCATAACCAAAATGTAAGATAGTCTGACACATCCTCTTTATTCAATGCATTTTTGCAAAAGGATTATTAAAGTACAACTAAATTTTTTTAAGAGGTGGAAGTGTGCAAGTACTATATTAATATATTTTCATTATCTGACACCTATTACCCAAACTAATAAGTTTTAAAAAATATTTCCATGGCTGATTGTCGTGGTTTAACCCCAGCCAGCAACTAAACACCACGCAGCCGCTCACTCACTCCCCCCCACTCAGTGGGATGGGGGAGAAAATCGGGAAAAGAAGCAAAACCCATGGGTTGAGATAAGAATGGTTTAATAGAACAGAAAAGAAGAAACTAATAATGATAATGATAACACTAATAAAATGACAACAGCAATAATGAAAGGACTGGAATATACAAATGATGCGCAGTGCAATTGCTCACCACCCGCCGACCGACACCAGCCAGTCCCTGAGCGGCGATTCCCCGCCCCCACTTCCCCGTTCCTATACTAGATTGGACGTCACACGGTATGGAATACACTGTTGGCCACTTTGGGTCAGGTGCCCTGGCTGTGTCCTGTGCCAACTTCTTGTGCCCCTCCAGCTTTCTCGCTGGCTGGGCATGAGGAGCTGAAAAATCCTTGACTTTAGTCTAAACACTACTGAGCAACAACTGAAAACATCAGTGTTATCAACATTCTTCTCATACTGAACTCAAAACATAGCACTGTACCAGCTACTAGGAAGACAGTTAACTCTATCCCAGCTGAAACCAGGACACTGATGTATTTTTATTATTGAACGTGGATAACACCCTTCATCTTTCCACATTCATCACGCAAAGCTTGCAAGTCTGCTGTGGAGTAAAGGCCCAATTCGGTGATGCTCCTACTGCTTGAAGTTTCACTCATGTCTCAACAGAGCAAATGGATCCTGAGCCCAAAATGCTACAAAACTAGAGGAATGCTATAAAACTCCTTTATCTTCTGCAGTGGTACAAATAAGCCAAGGTTTAGCAGGTTTAGTGCTGCTGTTGGCAGCGTTTATGAAGGTCTTTCTCTGCCTTGGTTTCTCTGCGGACAGCTGCCAGCCTAGCTCTTACGCTATTTCTGCTCAGGCAGTGGGCAGTTTTCTCAGTGCCTGCGGGAAACCAGATCTGGCACACCTGCAGACCTCACCCATCACCACCATCACAGCACTTGCCCACCCACAGGTCCTAGATCCTGACCCCATCATTTGCACAATCTGCAGTACTGACTCCCACCTTGAAGTCATACCCTTAAGAATAAAAAACTTACTGAGTGGTGGGTTTAATTAGCACACTTTTCACCACGTGCCTTCATGCTGTGCTTCCTTGACTGCTCTGCTGAAATTATGCTTACTGGGGCCAAACTCTCCCCTTTGCAGGGGAGAATAACTCCACCAGTTTAACTGTAGTTCCTCCAGATTAACATAGGGGCAGCAGACAGGAGAATGTTGCTCAGCAGCGTAGCTCTAAGCAACTTCTGGTTTAGAAAAATAAAAGAAAGGCATATTTTCAAACTCCCCTCTTCCCTCCCCCGAAAGCAGAATTAAGGTCAATGTGATTTATGCCTTTTCCTGGCCTTGTCTGCCCACCTTGCAGAAATTTAGTTCCAACTTGATTTCTTGAAGCCTTGCAAACATTATTCTTTGTGCAGCTCTTCTCACCTTTTGATGTATAACACGCATCTTTTGAGTATAACCCATTAGACATAAACACAACAGGTGAAACGTATCAGGAGAGGGGTGTCAGTAGCTAACAGGAATGGATAATGCCCTTTCATCTTACTTTCTTTTCTGTCACATTGATATGCAAATTTTTTCAACCTTGATTTCCTCATATCC
Organism: Harpia harpyja; assembly: GCF_026419915.1. NCBI lineage: Eukaryota > Metazoa > Chordata > Aves > Accipitriformes > Accipitridae > Harpia > Harpia harpyja. The sequence continues at coordinate 44,984,763 of NC_068947.1, forward strand.
CCTTTCTAGGAGTAAGGAGATTGTACCAGCATTCCTCAGCATCTCACAGTTTGGCTCTGATACAGGGCATGGACAGATGAAATATGTGTAATGGCTGCCTTTCTGGGTTACTAATGAGTAAAAGGAGAAATAAAATGCCATCTATAACACCAAATCAATAGATAACAAATGGAGGCATCACCTGTAATAGGCTGTAAATTAGTTTTGAGAATAACGTCTTATCAACTGAGACGTTTAAGAGTATTACTTATAAGAAAAAAACCCAAATGTCCAACAGCTCAGGAGTATGCACAGAGGATTTAAGAAGTGACCTAGCTTTCCTTGGCAAATGATCACATTTTGTCTAACACAAAAATATCCAAGGGAATGTCACTGATTCCATGGGAATATCAGCAATCAACTTGATCAATCTAGTTAGCAAAGGAGGTAACATCGTATCTCATTCTAGAATGGCTCCTTCCCAGGGGTTCTGATCCTAAAACTGCCTTTGACCTGGAGCAATTTTATCAAGAAACTATCACCTTTTGCTCATTCAAGACTTGGATAGCCACTAAGAAGATAAGCATGCATTCCAGCTGGACCAAGATTGCTAATGCCAGATATATCAGTCACTAGGGTCAATACCCATGACTCCAAAAGCTATCACAAGACTATTTTTTTTAAGTGGTAAGCATAATCATCTCTCTAAAAGAAGACTTGTAGCCAATATATTTGGAGGGGTTTTTTGCAGGCTTCTCACATTATACAGCCCTTTTCACTGACTTTCATGTTGAGGAGAGGTGGAAGGAGGAAGAGGAACTCAGACAGGGGAGGAGTTGTAACATATCCTAGCAAGGGCTGTCTTTCCCCAACTGCTGCAGCATAAATGCCGTGAAGAAATATGCTAAATTTTGTGGGACAAAGCAAGTTTTAGAAACACGTGACCTCTTCATACCAATTTGTCCTTCTACCAATGTTCTAATTTAACTTAAACAACTCTTTGCATTCCATAATGTTCTGTTTGTGAAAAGAATCATATTCTACTCTCAAAATTAATCTCACTAAGCCAAACTAACTCAACTCTTCTAATCTTCCCTCCTAAAACAGGTTCCTTACTTCCCATTTTATTTACCAACTCTCCTCTACATGTCTTCCAGTGTGAATTCATCTTCCTGGAGCACAGATGACTTGAATTCTTCACTAATGCCTTGTACAACAGCATGCAAGGAGAGACGCTGTGTTGATTGGAAATGCTTGTCCCAGCTCCATCCACACAGTGCTTTTTTAATGACTCACTGTGACAACTGACAGTCATCTTTAGGCTGGCATGTCTGCCCTCCTTGGATGTTCTGAAATAATGGGCATCTTGCTTATAGCAGGAATTCCTGTCAGACCCTGAGGATGGAATTATAGCACTTGAATTTTAAACCACCCAACAATTAGTTATCTAATCCAATTTAGTCATCTAGATTGTGCGAGTGATGAACTGGCATCAATTTATCCTTTCCAACAGAAAGGTATCTGAGATAACTGGCTAGAATTGCCCTTAGCAGGAGCCTCTGCCTCTCTCAAATGATCTCAGAGAGTATCTAGGGAAGCATTTTAGACCACGCATCTGCCTTTCAAATAGCAACAATTAGATGTCAGGACTTGCACTCACAGGATCTGTTCTACAGGGGAATGTAGTTGCTGCCATGATTTTTAGGCACCGAGTTTTCAGGACAGGAATTCACAGCCCCAAGTGAGTTCTTCACTCAGGGAATGGTGAAAAGTTAAGTGCACAGGAATACAAGCAAGAAAAACAGTGGGCTGAGCAAGAGCTGCTTAAGCCAGGTGAACAGAAATGATCAAAAGAGAAGAGCAGCTACAGTCCCACCACTTACACAATTATGTGAGAACAGCAGAAATTTCGTGGTTTTAGCTACATGATTGGTTCCTTTTGGTAACTGGGGTTACTGCTATTGCTTTCTTTAGGAAAAAAAAAAAGAAGATGGACAAAGGCAAGATCAGTGCTTTATTTCCTATTGTACGCAGCACAAGGAGTGGAACACAGGCTCAGAAAGGAGAAGCCCCACAGGTCCAGGGGGTTTGAGCCCACTTCTGTCCTCTCCCTAGGTAGCACCTCCACCCCCAAGGATCTAGCTGTGATGTGGAAACTGCAACGCTGAGGAAAGCCATACAAGACTGGCAAGGCCAGAGAGTGAGCAAATAGAGAGGACCTGCTTTTTATTTTAATTTCTTGCTTGCTTGTTTTTGTCCTGCTCCTGAACACAGGCACTCAGATTCCTGCTGTGTTTCAGACTAGGGGCCTCAGTTTTTTTCTGGATGTCAGCCCTCAGTTCCTTACTCGGCAAAGTTTTGAGGGACGCTCTCAGGCTTCCCTGGATTGCTGGGACTGCAACTCCATTCCTAAAGATCTAAAGAGGCTGCCAGATTTTTAGAGGAAATGAACAAATTTACAGCCTCTGGGGAGTTGGGTGGAAAACCCCAGTTTTTCCACACCTCTTAAAAATCAGACCCCTGTTTATTTTGATGCCTAAGCACGGATTTAAATGTTTAACTTCAGGCTGTGCACTTGAAAGCTCTGGCTTTAAAACCCCCTTTTAAGTGCTTTGCTTGATGGTTTAGGGTCACCGACTCTCATCCGGCCTTCCCATAACGGGTAATTTCCCCCTTGATGGCTAACGAGCAGCAGACTACCAGCCGGCCAAAGCGCAGGCAGCCCGGCAGGTGGCCGGCAGAGGGCGGCCGGCGAAGGGGCCCGGGGCCGGGGAAGGCCGGCGAAGGGGCCCGGGGCCCGCCGCCCTCAGCCGTTCCCAGCGCTCTGCCGGCACTCACCCGCGGCACAGCCCTGCGGGCGGCTTTGCAGCGACAGAAACAACCCAGGAGGGAGAAAGGACAAACTGCCTCTTAATAATCCGATTTGGGTTGAATAATCCCCATTACTTTTACTTATGAAACACCTTCATAAAGGCAACACGGGCCTCCTGAGACCCTCTAACGCTTACTGGCAGCTGCAAACCTGCCGATGAGCACTCTGTAATGATCCCCCATATAATTTGTTTTCTTATCGGGCAGCCTGATCCTGCCTGCATGCAGCAGTCCAGGGAGGAGAAGGAAGCTCTGTACCAGAGGATGGCCAGGATAGGAGCATCGCAAGACCCTCCACTGCTGCGTAGGCACCGATAGCTGTGCAAAGAGGGGTACAGGCTGTCAGCTTGGAGTAGCAGGGCCAAAGAATCAGTCTGAATGAGCACCAGTTCACTGGCTGGAAAGGAGTTAGGCCACCTGGAACCAGATAAAAAAACCTGCCCATAGTTTACTTCCCTACTTTTGCATCCATTGACCTTGCATAAATTCATGATGGCAGAAACAAGAGAGATGGACACGGGATATCCATCTTGCTTTTGCCCTGAACGCATAACATGTTACTGTTCTCTAGATCATGTTTTGGCAATAACTGCTTTTAACATTTTAAAGTAACATCTTATTTTTTCTCAGTGAAACCTGCTGAGCTGGTAGTCTCTAGGACTGAAGCCCTTTATTGAACACAGTACTTGCTGGGATGACACAGCCAGAAGTGACACTGTCCCCTCCCGTTTTATACTCCACAAAATGAAGAGGCTGCTGTACTAATGTAGACTGCATCCTATTACAAATAAAAATACTATGTTCCCATCACTAAAGCTGCTCCTAGAACACCTCAGGGTTCCCTTATTTTTATGACCTGTCTGTAAGCAGTTACTTTAACCCTCTGATGATATTTATAAACTGATATACAGTACTATAAAAGATAGCCTTCCTTTACAATTCTGGGTAGTTGCCCATGGACTTGCAGTCCCTCCCTCACTAGCCATCATAGCATTCCTCTTCAAGTACAATACTCACTATGTAAAGCTTACTATTCAGAGTGTGTTTGGATATCATTCACTGGAAATCACCCATACACTCCCTATCAATTCCTGCCTGGGCTTCTTGGTGGGGTGGCTACATTACACTGAGCGAGGACTGAGAAAAAGTTTTCAGGCTTCGAGAAGAACTAGGTTGTTGCAAGAACTCAGGAATGTCAAAGGCAGCCGGGCTACTACCATACACAAACCCAGAGAGTGCACTCCTGACCTGATACACCTTTTGGCTCTATGGGTATTCCATCTTCTTGTGTCATTTCCTGCAAATTGTGGCTGGTCTACCTATAGCAGGGATTTTGCTAGAAGATTCAGCTCCTGAAACTCTCACTGACTATAGTTACACGGGATTTGTAGCACCTTCAAAGTCAAAGCATGAGTTTGGACAAAATCTCTCAGCCAAAGTCTGAACTTAGGGAACTTCTGGGCTTTCATTACATCGTGGTATTCTTCTAAATGGCTATCCCTTCCTCCCCAGTTCTACAAATCTGAACTCATTCCTAAAACAGTCCCTCCTTGGGCTTCAGCTCTAAATATCCTGTAATTCTGAGCAATCATACCTAGAGTACTGGACCTTGCCTAGCTATAATCTTACCAGTTTCCTGGAGTGCTTCTAGCAACATCAGCTGGATCTTTATCCTCCAGAGTCAGATTACCATAGCATCATATATCCCGTGGGATTCACCACTAAAGCCACAGCTCTCTTCCATTTTCCATATTCCTTCCATCCAGAAGATTTTCTGGAAGGGGAAGAGGTGGCCTGAACACGTAGCCCCAGCTTGGAACAAGCAAGGACAAACTGCTTAGGAAGCATGGGCTGGGGTGGTGGATCAGCATTTGTCTTGAATGAATTTGGGGGGGGGGGGGGCGCGAGGATGATAAATGAGGAGTTTAAGCCTTTTACTTGACCCAGAGGAGATCTTTTCAATATGAGGACCAGACACCTTATTTGGCACATAGGTAACATTATCCCTTTCCAGAGGACAAGAGATGCTCAAGCCACAGGCTACAGCTTTAGTGAACAATGAACCAACTTGCAGGACCGTTACATTGCCAAACTCCCAAATACTCCCTTGCAGAGCCCGGTTCATGTAACAGGTCATTCAGCTTCATTTTAATGAAGTTCTGCCTAGACTTCTGGCCTAGTGCAATAACATTGCTTAAGCTCTCACAGCACTGGTTAGAAGGAAAAAACACAGACTGGACTATGTTATCATCTGTAATAGTATAACACACATTTTTCTTTTGTGGCAGTTTCAACAGCATTTGAAATCTTGCTGTGAAGTCCAAGCAAATCAGAATATGAGACCTTTGTTGAGAACTTTTCGTCTGACATATATGTTTCACAAAAAACTGCTGACTTCGAGCTCAGAGAATTGAGAAAATTGAAAATTACACAGTGTAAGGACACCAAGAATTGCTTTTTTGCTTTGGAGACCTGGGCAGGTTCAGGGAAATGTCAGCATAATAATGCAATGACTTTGCCAATGAGGGCCTACTGGTAATTGTTGATCTGTACTTCATCACTGGTTTAAGAGCACTGATCCCCCCAGGCCTAACTTCTGAGTTGGAAATAACATAGCTTTTTCGTTGTTGTTGGGTTTTTTTGTAAGCAATTTTGTCTCATAGAGGCCAGGCATCATTTTCTGCATCTTTGTTGTTATTTTGTTCCAGTGAGTTAAGTTTGGACATTGAGCAATCAAATCGCCAGTGCTCATGAGCTGTAATTTTCAGTTTTCTAAGGAAGATACATGAAATGGAAATTGGCAAACTTGTGATTCCACTTCAGGGTGTCTGGTGAAAATATTTTGGATCAGTAACATATCTGAGAGAAGACTGGAGAATTGGCCAGACGTCCTGTATGTAACATGCCAGAAAAGCCAGAGCAGCATCCACTCACAATTCAAATGCTTTTTAAGGTTTTAGAAAAGTTTAATTAGAAGAGTAGTCACTCTTTATGAAGTATGGCTTATGGACCAGGGTTATATAGGAAAGCTGAAATTATCCATTAATTGACAGCTCTATCCTGGGGATTTTTCCCCCCTTCAACATAAACATTTGCCTTGAGCATTTTTTTAAAATTACAGTAGACTAGAAGGTTGCCAAATATTTAGTGGTTTTGTGAAGTTGTTTGGTATTCATGTCTACTACAGTTCTACAGAAAACAGTTCTAAGAGCCTTTTGTTTCACAATATGGCAATCTAGAGAGTGGTGCAGGATAACAAACTTTAAAGATGTGATAAAGAAAAATGTGATTTGAGCTGCTTTTATAATTATTTTTAAAAAAAGAAGCCTTTGCAGAGGCTGGATTCATGTCCTGCCAATATTTATTACAGTGTTTATCATTAGGACAGTGATTTTGCACATGTTAAGTCAATTCCAAAAGACAATGCTGTAATGTTTTCGGCTCTCAGGCTTCCCGCCTTCCTGAGAGTAGATTGGCAGCTGACGGAAGCTCTCCCCTTCCCCACCCTTGTTTACATCCCCACTGGCCCACGGCAGAACAGGGACAGCAGAGCACCAGAGCTCCAGCTCTGTTTGGTTGCCCTCCAGACACATCCCACACAGAGCAAAGGCTGGGCCATGTCCGGCCTTTGAGGGGCATGGGCAAGGGGAGAGGGTGCGAAAGAGGCCTGTCCTGCATTCTGCCCTTGGTGTAATCAGGTGTAAACATAGATAAACACAGGTTGCTCCCTTCATTCAGGCAATGTAGAGGTTAGTCACTTTGTAGCGCAGCCTCCAACCCAGAGCTGCACTAACCCACCTTCTCTTTTAACCAAACAGGTGACTTGATCCACCTTATTCAGACCCCTAACTCGCTGCTTTTGCTCTGTAACTTCCGAGCTGGTCAGAACTGTAGTCTTAGTGCTGGTCACAGCTACCGGCCAGCTACCATTACATTTAAAACAGCAGCCTAGATCCAATGCCAAGGACACGTTCCTCATCAGCTAGCATCTGTTGCTGGCTGGGCAGGACAGGGTATGCTCTGCTTTTGCACCTGCACACTGTGGAGCTCTGAGATTCCTGCTGTTCTGTGATGGCTCTTTACTACCTTCTTATTTTATTTTTTTAAGTGCCAGAAAGGCGCATGACAACAGGCTCACCTGGTAGGCTCTGGTACAATAATTTATACCACTTGAGTGTAAAAGTTAAAATTGGAAGCATTGAGGACAGCACTGAATTTATTTTAAACTGTAGCTGGGCTCCCAGATTAGCTATTCTGTAATCCCAGTTCAGTTTCAGGAATGCCTGCCTGGGAAATCCTGCAGACCATCTGAGGACAGCTTTCAGCAACCACATATTGTGTGGAAGAGAGTTTGCCTGGAAAACCTAGAGAAAAGACCCCAGAGATAATGATACAAGAGTCAGCCCATAGGAAGTGATACAATTCATTACTGTCAGCACAGTTTTGAATTCCGTGACGGGCTCAAAGGAAGGCTTCTGTTATGCTACTGCGAATCATCTCACTGGAGACTCTTTATGAAATGTCTTAGAGATTTATGGTCACAAATAAGCAAACTTGTTTATTGCTACCTGCATTTCAAAAATCAGGTGCTAAGTTTTTATGTACGTGCGCTATAAACTCTGTCTTATAGAAAACACCCATAAGCCTTTTGTGGCAGGAATGAAGTGAGAACAGGCTTTGTTTATTTTTATCAAGTAGTGATGATATGCAAAAGCAGCTTTTCTATTTACAGGCCTGGCCTTTTGTTCTCACAGACTGTTTGGAAGGAATATGAAGAGAGGCCAGATTGCAGGACAGACAGCAACAATTCCTCCACTGTCTCTACTGTGAAGAGGTGAAGTATCAGCTACTTACCAAAGAATCACTACTAACTAAAGAATCACTAGTTCACTTTCAGGTCTTAAGCATTTATCCTTAATTAGTATTTACTTGCACATTCAGGAACATGGGAGTGGCCATAGATAACCCTTACATTCACAGTGTTTGACATTTGGTGTTCATGCTAGCAGGCAAAAAAAAAAAAAAAAAAAAAAAAGAAAACCAACACTGACTTCTCTCTGTGCCAGACAGCTACTTGCTCTACTCCCTCTGTGTCTGACTTTGGCTTTTGATACACCATCATTCAGTTCTGCTGTGTCCTCTCCTCCTGCTCTGCCCTCCCACCTCATTGCAAGAGCTGACATAAAATGGACTTCCAGCTTGGCTTGCAGAATTTAAGAGGTCAGTTAAGAGCAGCTGAGACCCCTGTGTCCAGTTCCCATGCTCTACCAAAGAGCTACCACACTACCACATCTCTCTGATGCATAATAAACAATGTAATTTTCCACTTGTTAGGTAGTTAGGTTATATATCTATTTCTCACACCAGCATAAGGTTGCTGGGCTTTTTGTCCAGCTAACTCTTTACCGCACTGTGGTTTCAACCATATGTAACTGCCTTTCTGAAAATTCATTTCTGCTTTGGGATCTCAGCAACTTGGTTCTACAATAAAGAGAAAGTATAGAACTACTGGTGGATTAACTGCATCCTAGCTCGGCCACAATCAAGGAGTTTTTGTTAACACCTAAACATGTTTTGTCATTAGCTGACTAATGTATATGTTTTGTGCTACTCCTTTCCAGGCTCCTAAAGCCTGGTGCAACTCTTTATACCTAGTGCATAATTCATACTTTGTGACAGATGATTTTTGAAGACACACAGCCAAACCTGATTCAGAAATCCTAACACCCTCTTGAGCTTTACTTCTGTCCACAAACAAAAGAAATATTTGCTGTCTGTCAGATGCCCTCATTTGAGAGAAGTTGCATCAGTATTTATGTTGGTACAATTCCACATCCTTTACTAGGAATAGGATCAGATATGCAGCAAGCTTCCCCACTGGAGATGTTCCAATATCTGGAGCAATACGCCATAACTACTATAAACATCAGCAGTGATACTAGCTGTATCACATACACAGGGTAAAAAGAGTAGAAAGGGTAAAATTCAGTAATTTTAGGTCTCAATACCTGCTAACACAGGCTATTAAATTAAAATGTAGGAGAATTAAAAGGAATAACTGGCACCATCATGAACACATGTAAGGCCAAGAGAATAATCTAATATGGATACAATCAGATTATCATAAGATATATGTAATTCAGGGCTTGATGACAGGCATATTCCTAAGAGTTTTTACCTAAGGAACAATGAAACCTCATTTTGAATTCATAAGGACTTGCAAGATTTTGGAATGCAAGCCCCTTTGATGTATCTCAAGATTTCTCTTTTTTTATACAGTAAATCAGGCCTCTCTTACTTCCTACCTGGTGCTGAGTATTTTCTTCTCTTACTGAAGACAGTGGCAATTCAGCATATTCTTCAAGTCCAAGGGGCTTTCAGCACCTCTCAAGGGCAGTACCTCTGTCAACACAAACACAGTCTTAGGTTATACTTCAGAAAACACATATTCTGGCAAATGTTTGATCAGAAAACTTCTATGTGTGCCTAAAGTCAGAACAGGATTCTTCTAATTACCTATGAATTTTGATCCTTTATGTCAATTAACATCTTAATACTTAAGCAAGTCCCTAGTCTTGCCACAGTCTGACACAAATCAGAAAGAAATGCATTTTTTTCCTCCCCATAAACTCTATTCCAGGGCTCATCTTAAAATTGTATGTTCCTCTCCCCTTGAATTCAACAAGTGAAGAGGATCAGCATAAATTAGAGCATTCTGTCTACTGTTGCACTTATTTCAGGATCTGTCACTTCCATGTTATAGATGAAGTTTTAAGCAACAACCTTCTTCTGTTAGCGCTCTTTAAAATATCTGCAGATGTAGGCTATTTCCCAGAAAAAACTGACATTTACAAGCGAGTCCTTGTATGTGCATTTGCAGTGGTGCCAATAAAACTCAAATCCTCGCAGCTCTGAAAATGTTTCATGTATTACTGAGACTGCAGTAATGACTGCACAAAGAGAGATGTACATCAGATTTTTCATTCTTTCTAAACATAGGCAGCATTTTCCCTTTTCTTGTACTTTCTCCCTTACATACTTCTAATGCAATTTCCTTCCCCTTCTGTGTAACAGTGGTGATGGTAAATCAGTTTCCTAGGCCATGTGGAACAGAGAGAGAATCACTGTCATTCTGAATTCTTTCAACATTATTTCATGTTTTCAGATAACCAGAATTACAAGAAATACAGTTGGATGATTTGTGACAACTGAATAGTATGCTGACAAAAGGGTGATACAAATATCTTCAGTCATCACCGTTACTAGCATTGGACAACTGGATGAATTTCAGAACCTGAATTCTCAGAGATTTTTTTGTTAACGGTTCTAAATTACATATACATGATGAGGGGAGCTAGATCTCAAGTTAGGTAGCTGATTCTAGATTTATCTGAACTGAATTTTGGCAGCTGTGCTCTGTTCTTAAAAATCTCAGCTGTTATATTTTGCTTTTGCTATGACAAAATTAAAAAGCCAATCATGGGACTTTTATCCTATACAAAAGGAAAACATTACGCTCTTTCCAAGTTTTTCCTCCAATAAAACATTAATTATTGTCTTAGAAGTATGGAAAAATTATTTTTAAAAGGCAATGTCAGATATTAAATACGCATGCTACATGTACCTCACTAATATAAGTGTAGCTGCTCACACCTAAAAATAACCCCAAATGCCACCAATCTAAATATAGGTGTGAGTGATTAATAAACCCTCTTACTGCTCAAATACACAGAAAATAAGCCACTATTCATCAAGATTCCAACTGCAACAGTTTTCTGAAAACTGTCTCCTAAGTTTAACTTGGGCTACGTGTTATTCCTGTACTGTATTATTTACTATTCAAATTCCACCATTTGTTTCATCTTCTCATCCAGCCTGAATGCTTCCTCACCCCAGATTCTGTATTTTCAGAAGTATAATGTCTGCTATAAAGAGAACCTGAAGTGACACATCTGCCAGTATAGCTATTTCTGTATAAATATCCTAAGGACTCCTTAATTACTGAGGTTTTTGTTATCAGCATAACATTCACTCTGCTAGGAATTACAAGACAGTTTCTCTTAGATAAATCTACAAGTTTTCTCTTGCTTGCTTGCACGTGGAAACTTTGCTGTTCTGGGGCAGTATCAGGCTCTGGGTAACTGACACTCAAATGCAGCAGATTGAGTTATCATTACAGTCTGTTCCCATGGTTATATAGAGCTATCAGTATATTTTTTCAAGTAACAAATTAAACAAAACATTTACCAGAAAGGGAAAAAATAACAAAAATTACATCCTATCACTTCAGATAGCTGTAACTGCAACTTCCAATTCATTTGTAACAAGATTCATCCAAACATACAGAGGTGCAGAATGCCCTTGCTGGTCCAACAGGAGGAAGGGAGGGCAGGCTGCCTGCAGCTTCAGCTGGACTCACCACGCTGGGGGCTCCTGTGTGCCTTTATAGCAAAGGAGCTGCAGGTGTGTGCTGGCTCCCAGTCAGGAGGTATGAACAGAAGGGGAGCTCACCTGTGAGATGTGGTCAGCAGTCCTGGCTGAGTTCTTTTCAAATACTCCATATTCCTTTTTAAAACAATTTTTGTAAGGGAGAGACAGGGCATTTTCATATATACTTTTTCCCTGTGCCACAAGGCATTGCTGCATGTACATAGGTTGGAAGTTATGAGGCAAGTCTTGGCAAGGATGTTGTATAAGGGCTCCATGCACTTCATGTTTCATGCTAACTCTCGCATGCAACTGTCAGCCCTATGTTTAGTTAGTCCAGCACTGAGGAAAAACAATTGCAACAGTGGCAGTACTGCCAGGCTTGCTATTCCCATGTATTGCAAAGAGTTCCCTCTTACATCCACTCTGTCAGGGAATGGGAACAGTTCTTTGCTTTCTGTCCTTATAATCTTGTACAAGAGGTGATGGCTGCGCTGCTCTTGTCTACACCCTACCACAAGAGGGCTGACGTTTAAAGTGCCTGAGATTGGAGATGCCGAGTGTGCTGCTGCACCTGCCTTCTGCACAGTTTTGAAGAGGGAGTCCTTAGAGTTTTCACTTCTGTCTATAGGACAGAAGAATTTGTAGCACGTTGGCTATGAGAAAGGATGAAAAGCCAAGGGGTTTCATAATGTTAGTATGGAGTTTTTTGGCTGTTTCACGTTTGTGTACTTAAATTTACATAAATAAGGGAAGTTACTGAGTGCGTTCAGGTACACTTGTTTCAGTATACATGAAAAGATGAAGTTTGCTGAATTAGCAAAAATTTAAATGTTTTGGCCCTTCTGAGGGCAAGATTAGGGACACAAAGCTGTCCATTTTGGTAGGTTAAAATAAAAATCTGCTTGCACCACAGCTTCAAAATCTCCACAGTAGCAAAATAGTTTCCATCCAAAACTTAATGAAATTAGAAGGTGAGTGTCCATGTGGACACCAGGGAAATAACAGTTATTTGGCAACAGCTTTCTTGGCTATTAGTCCTCTAGATCATCCTTTAGTTTCCATTCGTTTTCTTTTACCCACCTTAATCAATCACTAACTGACTAATTAGCTGAGATGACCATCTCAAACTAATTTTTTGATCATTACAAAAAAATCATACTTGAGATGAGATTTGTTCCTTCTGTTTCAGGCATTGAAAACTGGGCTTGAAAATTTGGTATATAATTGACCTCAGCAAGGAACAAGTCAGGTCCTGCACTGATGGGAACAATCCTGGTCTCCTGGGAAAGGAATGTATGAGACAGAAGTGCCCTTTTATTTCGTGACTATATTTTCCTTAGAGTAGAAAATACTAAATGAGAGACGTTAGGGCATAAATACAAATTCCACAAGACAGAAACAGACAACAAGGTTGATAAGAAAAAACAAATGAATGGAAGTGATGAAAAGTGACTACAGACCAGAAAGAAAGAGAACGGAAAGAAAGAACAGATGAAACCAATAACTTGAAAAGGATCTAAATGTTATGGAAAACAAATCAGTGAAATATCAAGAAGAAAAATAAGTAAAAAATGAGATGCCCCTGAGAACTGCAGGCTGGGGGAAGGAAAGCTATGAACAGGGAGCTATTCAGGAGTAAGTAACAAAGATCAGAAAATGAAGCATGTATTTAAATTGGCACCAACAAGAGAAAATGACTACAAATATGGCAAAAATATTTAATGCCCTGTAAAATACCAGCTTTATGCGTATAACAGGCTGGCTGGTATTAAAATGTTTTTCTAGCTCCAGGCTTCACTCGACATTAAGAATTCTTGGAAAGGTAGGCTAGAGCTCTTCTTTTTCTACTCCAGGCCTTTTCTGAACATGCTTGGAAGTACACGCTGCTTTTTCTGAGCAATCTCATGTGAATGCCTCACTTTGACCAGCCCGTTAAGCATGCTTCTTCCATACCAACCTAGACTGCAGAAGAGGTACGTAATCCTAGAAGAGTGGTCTGACCAAACACAGAACGTACCAGCCCAGTACAATTGCTCCAGTAAATTACAGCATTTGTGAATACATGATGATGAGTTTTCCATATGTACCACAATCAAAGTAAGAACCATGACCTAAGGGAATAGTCTCCTAGTGGGAACTCTTAGTTATTTCTATGCAGTATTTTAAGACCACTTTGTGATTCAATTTCCTATTAAATATGCAATACTTAGCACATATATTTTATCCTTAAAAACCCCTAAGTGTTAGAGTGACCCCCTTGAAAGTATGCTTCACATTTAACAGATAAGAAACCGGGTGAAGAAACCAGTATGCAATTGAAGTTAGTGAGAAGACTCAGTGTTGGGGTGAAGGGCAAATATCAAAGTTCACTTCGGCCTTGACCAAAATATACTGACTTGGGTTGTTTTATATGTGTTCCAGTTCTCTCTGTTGGAAAACAGTCCTCCTGAAAAATGGCCTTAGAATACTGGGATAGAAGTCAGCGAGTTTGGGTGGTTGTTTTTTGGTTGGTTGGGTTAGGGTTTTTTGGTGGTTACACGGTTTTGAATACAATGCCTGCACTCTGACAGCCATTTGCTTGCTATGTTGGTACAGTCAGATTCCAGGGTATGGCATAGTTACACGAGCTCCTTAGTAAACAGAACATAAAGCACACAGGAAAGGGGAGCTTTCCAAAACTTCACAGAAGCATGTGATATTTTATGTTTTCCTCATGGGTAAACCATTATCCAGCTTCGCCCTGAGTTATGTAAAGGCAGGCCTGAAAGATGAGGGCACTAACCTGCAGATGTGCTCTCACTCACTCTCTGTACCCATGGTGAATCGCTCTGAGAAATAGCTTGGGTTTGTTTTTGTTTTTGTTTTTGTTTTTATATAAGCACTGTATAAATCATGGAAAAAAGACCCTGTCATTCACAGAACTGACATGCATGTAGTTAGCCATGATTTTGTGAAGACAGGCTTTCACCTGTAACACTGGAAGTTGTCCTAAATTTACAAGAGAATTTGCTGATAAAATGCCAGCTAAAATGACCAAAGTACAAAAATTCTTATTGTGGTGTTGTCAGCACACATACAAGGGGCTGCAAAGCAAGGGTCCTTTCTCACCTTTGCTACTACACCAAAACCTGTGGGACAGCATTTGCAGAAGTGATCAGAAACTGACAGTTTTTACCATGTTGTAGGCACCAAACTTCCAACAGGCACAGCACTTAAGCTAGAAACTGAAGTCAGATGGTGTTAATACTCTTGAAATACAACTTGAAATAGTGCATACTCCCAGAAAATTAGCTCCCTGGCTTCTAACCCCCTCCTCCTCCTTAGTGTTATCATAGTACTCATAAGGGTATGGCACCCAAAAATCATGAGTATCTGGATAATCTGAGCCACAGTGTATTCTTTTTTGCCACCTATAAATGCTCCACATAAAATCGATTTTTTTGTTGTTTTCTGGACACCCCGTGGTCCAGATAATTCTGTCTGCGTGTGGAAACGCAAAAAGAAGAAACAGCAGCTCCCTGACAGCCTTACTGATGTATGCTGCTGACCAACAATATGTAAAGCAAGTCTCTGATCATTTGCCAGAGTCACATCTGGGTGCAGAGAAAGCAGCAAGATCACAGAAAGAGATTTTTTCTTGTTCCTATTACCTGAATGGATTATGACATGTGTTTTACATTGGATAGGCAAATTGATTCATATAAAATAAAAGCTTAAATGTAGTCTATTTCTTAAGCCATGCTTTCCTAAGGTTTGTTCAGATTCAGAGAGGTATGTCTTACTTTCCTTTTCAAGCCTTCCTGCTTGCTGCCTGGGCTTATCAAAATATTTTCCTAGGGGGTTGAGTCGAGGAGAGTTTCACTATTTTTAGCCGTTTCTGCCTCTCTCTAAGTATCATGGGATATTATTATGAGAAAGAAGCTCATGAGTTCTGCGACCTTACAGGTGCGGAGAAGCAGCAATGAGAAAAGATTGTTTAAATATTAAAAATAGATTAAACCCAATTAGGAAAGGTTCATACCTTTTGTTACTTGCTCAGCATTATTTTAGAAGTATATAAGGAGATACAGAGTCTTCCTATAGGTAAATATTGCACTTGAACTTGGGAGCACTACTTCTATTTGTAGGTTGCTGGCCCCAAATCTATTGAATTTGCTTGGCATACTACCGGATGGCTTAATGTGGACTCAGTAGCCTCAGACCAATTCCCTGCCACAAAGCATTCCCATGGCAAAAGCCATTAATGTATTGGGAATGCTGACAGTTCCTCTGGCAACCTCAGCAGCGGAGCCAGAAAGTCACTTAACATTCCATGCCTTCGACTTCTGTGTTTGCAAGTCTGGCTTTGGGCACATGGAGTGCTTTCTAATGCAGATTTGCCTCTGCAAACATAAACTGCTGCTATAATACAAGCCACACAAGAAATAAGAAGATATCCTGTAGTTATATCTTTGCAACTAACACTTATGTGTCAAGAAGGGGTAGGTAGCCTGCACTAATGGAGTAAGGAGGGCTCCATACGCACCCAGGCATCCTTGCATAGACCCACAACAAGGCTTACAAAACTGTTCTTTGTGCTCATACTTAAGTTTTGTTTTCTTTCTGGAGCTTAACTCATTTTTATTAAGTTGCTCAATAAAATTTAATGGGATTGGAGTTTCATGCTGTGCTGAAGAGTTTACAATGTACAAAATACTGGCACTGAGAGAAAAAATTACAAACTCATTAAAATATTTAGACATTGTACTGATGCAGCCGCTTTCATTCAAGAATTTCAAAACCACATTCTGATCATTAATCACCACTCCCAGATGCCATGTATAAAAAGTATCACTGAACCAAATACAGATGAGACATAGCAAAGATGCTAATTGACTTGGCTGAGCTCATTTGAGACCTAATCCAAGTATTCTGTTCAAATACATGGGTATTGCTATTGCTGATGCCTTAAAATGGATCCAGAGGATTGACTACAGCTCTGGAAAAGAATCGAGGAATTGACACCTCCATCCAGCCTGCTCTGGTCACCATACCTGACCTAATCCCAGAACGAACAAGGGGAATGTGTATTGTAGGTCTATGCTGAAAAATGGCTTAAAAGTTGTCACTGTATGATTTTATGTTTTTGATGGATCTTCCATTTCTAAGCAGATTTGCCATGTGCACACGCACATTTTTCTGTGGTTTCTTTCTTTTTCATATATCATTCTGGTAGTAATTCCTCAAGCCAGGTACCCTGAACCTGTCTGCAACCTGATAAAGGAAAAAAGAGTTGGCACATATCTGTGAGGGCACAGTTCAGCCTGGAGCCCCACTAATGTTGCAGACTGAAACAGAGATTCCTCTGGCTATAAGCCTGAGCTAAGTCTGCATCTCTAGTACTTAGGGACAGCAATCTTTCTGTATGAAGTCTGATACAGCACCACTGACAGGAAGTAAAATCTGCAAGCCATTTTGACCACCATCCTCTAGAGAGCTGTACCGGGGTGGAACAGTGAGTCAGTTGTGATAGGATGCCATTTGTTCCAAGCAGGAAGAAGGTGAAGGCAGGTTTTTTGGTAGTATAGGTGACATCCCACTTTCTAGGTGACATCCCACTTTCTGGGCAGCATGTTGCTGAGGTTCCTGGAGTCATCATGTGTTGCTCCCTATTGCTGACAGGGATACAACAAGGTAGTAACTGACAGGTTAGATCCAGGAATATGGCTGCAGTGCTTCAGATGCATGTGGACCTCCCTGCATGGACCCGCAACAAACCTTGTTGGGAGACCATCCTTAATGCTCACATTTCTGGAATTTGTTTACTGTTCTGTATGCAAAGCATTTTTTTTAAGCATGGGGCACCTGTACATCTAAATGGCTTACTTTATTCTCAGACTTGTTTGTGGTAAAGATGTTACGGTCCAAGACAGAGTCCAAGGAGCACTGCAACAGCAGCTAAATGCCCTCTGGGGAAGCACACACTGCAGGGTGAACCCACAGGTACCATGTCACACACTGCTGCAGGTTCTTTCTGTGTCAAACCTTCCCAGGACAAGCACACATTCTTCACACAGATGCTGTGTATTTCAATTTCCATCCTACATAAATTTTCAATCTAAAGTCAAGAAATCATGTACATGCATTACCCAAATTCTTATAGACCATTTCACTTCTTGGAAAAAACCCAACATAGTCTGAAATGGGGATTTTTTAAATTTTTTTTTAACCTTTGCTCCCCTTTCTCAGTGACTTCTGCTGGAATGAGGAAAACAGCTAGTCTTAGGAGGTCAAGATTTTATGCTAATCTGTCATACAAGGTGTAAAGCATGCAAACGTTGTTCCAGAGGACTCCTTCAGAAGCTGTTAATTCCAATAATGTCACTGTCTAAGATCTGGTCAAAACTTACAGATTGCCCACTGTGAAAACACATGGGAAACTCATACCAGAAGAATGGCTGCTGGTACAGCAATGCTCCTTTCAAAACAGAAGTGAGAGCCAATAGGTTGATGGCATCTGTTCTTGACTTAAGACAAGTTTATTATTTTAAACTGCTTTTGAGAATTGCCCCACATTTTAGTTGGTAAAAATAGCAAGCTCTGCAAAGACACGACATAAGAATTACAATAAATAACCCATTTTTTAAATCATTGGTCTTATTGTTCCTTCACAAGTCTAAAACCCAAAGAGAAATTTGCTTAGGGCCATGGTATCATTCACACTAGTATCCAAAGCATTAACAAAATAACTATGTTTGTGTATTTGTAAGTAATTTAGCCTTATCTGAGAAAGCAACTCTTAACTGCGAGAGGTTCAGGAAAAGGCGGTTAAGAAGTTACTGCCAAAGACTCACATGTAACAAATGCCCCTCTGTGTTAAAAGTGTATTAAGTAACAGCAAGACCTTTCTGTTTTTGGAAACCGTAATTTTCATCTAGCTATCAGTTCCTAAGAGATTATTACAGATGACCTTTGGCCCGCTCAATGGGACTCATGGTATGTGCTTGTGCCGTCAGAAACAGGCCTCTATAATAAATGCTGTACCTTGAACTGAACTTCACAAGCAAACTGGGGTCTCTTCAAAGTGCAAGTAAAGCACCGCTGTAGTTTTCACAGTCCCTCACACTGAACCTCACAGAAAATATCCCTGCATCCAGAAGGATCATGTAAGAGAGAGGTTCACAGATCTCATTTCTACTATGTATCAACAATTGCTGTGTATGCTAAAGGTGTTAGGTGATGAGGATCCTGCAATGAGATACTCTGCTGTTAGCTTATTTTGCCAACCAGATAATGTCCTCCTAGCTCCTACACCAGAACACACAAGTCCTCCTCAAACCTTGTCAAGGCTTTTATGCAGCAGAAGGATTCGGAGTCAAGGACAGAAAAGGAAGTTACAGTTTGAAAAAAAAAAATATGCTCAGGAGAAAACATAGCTGATGTGCCTCTTTGTTGTTGTGAATCCAGTTGTATAACATCTTCTGAATGCAATTGCCATGCCATTTCTGCATGCCAAGAAAGAACTGCAGTATGGACACAGGTGGGCAAAGGAAGGACTAATAGATCTACTGCCGTGCAGGTTATGCATGCAAGAGCAAGGGATGTTGTTCTTGCCTTTTAGCAGGAGGAACAAGTGCAGCTCCCACTTCTGCTTCACTGACAGCAGTTAATGGGTGTTACTCTCTGTAGATTGTTTTGGTGTCTAGACAAGACACCGATGCAGAGCTCCAGGGAGATTTTTTTCTTTTATATTTCTTCATCTTCTTAGATATTGCATAACTTTGTGGCTGATGTAATGGAACAACCACAGGACAGGCAAACGCTGACAGCTCCACCACACCGTAAGGCACGAAGAGTCCAGGTCTACAGGTAGAGTCAAGTATTGTGGCCCATGATCAGTCGGAAGCCAAGAACAAGGGAATCGGAGATAAGTAGGGTTTAGCATAAGGCAAACCCCTTATACTTTGTCCTCCCCAGTGAGGACAGTTATCATACTGCAGTGCTGGGATTATCATATGAGGTAGGAAGGCCTGACTCAGACCATGCTAGCTGAGCAGGACCTGTAGCACAGAGGTAAGAAAGAAGAAGAAGAGGACCAGGGAGAAACTGTCCAGACTCAGGGTTCATTGCTTCACCTTACTGAGTGTCTTCTGTATTTCTAACTACAAAATGGTGCCAACTAGACACCAGGGTCAGAACTGGAAGGGATGTGGCTGACTACAGCCAGCTGCAGACCCACATATAAGTGCAAGTTCTCGTACTCTGCTACCAAAAGCATCCTGGTATATCTTTAGTCTACACAGCTGCACCATCTTTCTCCTTCAGACAGAGAAAGCAGACAAGTTACTTGATTCCTAAGAGCTACAAGGCATGTGAGAATCCAGTCCCAAATCTTTTGATGATGCTCAGGCAATATGAAGAAGCCTTGAAGTGAATTTAACTTACACTGATTCTCTGTGGCCCTTCACTCTACCAAAGGAGAATAAAGTCTCCCTAGATAAATTAGGAATTAGGCCCATAATAGCTCTGAATTTCTTCTGGAGTATTGGGTTTTGAAATCTTCTTAGGAGGGCAAGGAAGGTCCGTGATCGCTACTGGCAGGACTACAGGATAAAACAGACTGAACAACCTACTGCCCACCAAGATGGTGGATGAAGCTAGTTTTGCTCCTACATCATAAATCCAAGGCAAAAGGCAAACCTCTGAATGTATCAGCTGAAAGAAGGATGAGTTTTAGGTCTCTTATCAACAGTAAAAAATTTCACAAAATATGTAGAGGAAAGTTATGATTACACATGATTATATGCATCACAAAAAACTTCAGATAAGTGTACTTCTTATTCAGAGGTGGAGCATAAGTAGCAAGCAACAGGAGGCAGTCAATATTTGTATTGAGACTTCAAATACGAATTGACAAATTTATACTTGGGGAGCTTTCTTACCTCCTTCCCACCTCTCAAAACAGAAATACATTCTCAACCTAATGTCAATGTTACTTACAACGAGGAACTTGAATCAAGTAAAAAATAAGTATTTTTATGCCAACATCAGCAAAAAATAGGTACTTTTCAGTAAAAAATAGGAGCTTTGAACTCTGTAAAGACTTGTTTTATCAGTTGTTGCCTGGGAGGACTATACTATGATGGAGTTAACTTTATCACAGCTTGAATGAAACAAATATAGGTCCAGTAGTTCCATGGCAGGTGTCAGCTTTGCCAATATACTACAAATGTGATGCACTGAAGCATTGCCAGAGCTATAGCCTTTTGTATCAACTATTCATGTTAAAAGGTCCTGGAAACAAACCTGCCTTTTGCCATTGTATCTCTGACACTATTAAAGCCAGGCAGAGAAAAAGTGAGGGTGAGTTTATTCCCAGGCTAAGTGAGCGGGATGATTAGCTCCTTTGCTGAAATCCCAAAACAACTCTTTGACTGAAAGGCAACAAATATTTGGAAGGGATCCTGGCTTGGAAACTGATTTTCCTCCTGGAATTACATGATACTGAAGAGATATTAAAAGTGGTAAAATTCTTTCTATTATGTGGGAAATCAACCCAAACATTTAGAAAATCTAAAATACTTTTCAGTCTGAGCTTCAGAAAGAAATTGATAGGCAAACCCTTTTACAATTGCCCAGAATACCAGTGGTTGATTAGACACTACTTGATCGGTCTGTGATTTAAAGGAAATCACAAACCTCTCAATAATTAATCAACTGGGAGAGGCCACTTATACTCAGGCAAAAGTAGAGAAGGTTCAGTGCCCTTGTATTAAGCAAGAAAACAAAAGAAACCATCAGGATTCGGAGATGGATTTGGCCCTAGGTGTGTACTGTAAACAGCAAGGAGAAAAACAGAAAGGAGGAGACAAACAGCATGGCAAAGCACCAGCTTTTTAGATTGCAGCTTGCCAGGAAGACAGGCATGGAGCTACAGGCCAAGTAACTGCTTTTGTTCAAATATGGTCAGATGAACACGATCTGTGTACATCCTTTATGCATAAGCAGGGCTACCTCAAATGTGTACCCTACCATCATCAGGTTGTTTTTTCCAAATGGAAATAACATGTAGGAACTTTTATTGCCTAATTGCTGGCATTTAAAAAGGGATATCAACTTTCCTTGCAAAAGGAAATAACTTTGTTAATTCTCATTTTCCCTACAAGAAACTAATTGTAAGATGATATGGTTAGCTATTTGGTTAAATGCCTACATTAAAAAAGGGGTATGAATTCAGACAGCTAACAGTCTAATATATTACAGTCTGTATTGAACATAACAAAAATGACAAACCTCAAAAACCTTATTATAATCAGCGCAAGGCTGTTGAGCTCCGCTCCCAAAACAGTTTGCCAACAATAGTGATATCCACAGACCTAATAAAAGCTGTTAGCAAACATACCGAACATCACCTATCAATGCACCAGGAGGAAATAAAGTGAGAACATAATAAACCAAAATCAGCCAGTAGATTTGACTGGAATACAAGTGAAAGGCATCGCACCACACAACTAACAACTCACAGTAAGGATAAAGTGTCATGCAAGCGTTTGGAACTGAGTATGGGGAACACAGAAAAAAAATGTATTCAGTAACCGGTCAGTTGGGGCTTTGACCTGGAAATTAATGAGACACAGTAAAGGACCCTTGGTGTCATTTTTGCCATCCCTTTTTGGAGCAGGAACTGGGAATTGCTAGCCAAGAGAAAGCCTGCCCCTTCAGATAACCATTGGGTTGCTCAGAATATAGTGTAATTATTTATAGGACAGCTTTCTTAGATGTTTGCAAAGTTCAGTATAGACCATTAAGAAACAGACAATACTTTAATTGCTACAGTGGTAGCTCTAGTATAAAAGGGGCCAACCACTCACCACTAACACAGTGCCAAAGGGTAAGGATAAAGGAAAGGCGGTTGTGGCCAATCTTTGTGAAACAGAGTTATTATTAATGTGGAAGTGAAATGATGGAAATGGCTTTCCCTGCTACTTCTTTTCTTTTTTCACAGTGCCTTGAGATGCCTTCTTAGTTTCCTATATTGTGCCATGGAGATGGTTTTGTTTGGGTTTTTTTGTTTATCCTGTTTCCATGTTCCCCAGGGAGAACAGACAGGTAGGCCTTCTTACCCAGTATCAATGGATTCCCCTCTACCATAGCATTTTAAACAGGTGTAATTTCTTTCGGATGTTGACTCTTCCTCATTTTTTCAGTCAACAAAAGGCATATCCTGTTATGACTACGTTCTACTGATTCTATGCATTTGAACTTTCCCTAAACCTTCCTTTCTAGGGAAATTTCTAAAAGTGTGTGTGGCAGGTTCTTTAATTCATTTTTAGCTGTAGCACAATATTGTATTTGGCTGCCCGATTAAGACTAACATTTACATGACATTTAGGGCACACTATTTTCTAGACTATCTGTCATGAGTTGATGGACGGCAAAAAAGCCTGGATGTGAAGTCTTATATATTCATCTGGAAGAAGGGAGTGGGGCTGCTTGGATTGGGGGGGGGGGGGAGGAATCTGGGCCTTAGACAGCCCTATTCTCCTGCGTGCAAACGTGTGTGGGAAAAACATCTGAACAGAAATCATGATACTGTCCTACACCCAGATCCTTTATCACTTTAGATGAATACATCTTTCTTAAAAATTTTGGAGTATCTTTTAACATTTATAGACTAAAACAACATATTTAAGAACTGTGGTTGGGAATTTCAAATTGAGTTTAAGGTATTCAGATCTCACCAAAATAGGTATTTGGCACCCATTTCCCTTTACAAATTCCACTCACTAACAGTACTGCACACTATGGCAAATCAAATAAAAATTATTCCCTATAAACAAATTATTTCAGTCTGAAATTCTTCACATTGTTTTAACAACTTACTGTATTTGATAGATGAAAGATAAGAATTTATTTAAACACTCGACTCTATGTGGACTGTTGCTCATTTGCAATCTGATTTTCCCATGAGAACTTGAGAACTGCTTCTGAAACAACCCACAGGAAGCTCTACCCATTTGTCAAAGGATACTGTCTGGTATTCATTTTAGCAAGTTTCAAAGAGAAAAAAGAGACAGAAGGAAAAGGGAGGAGGGAATGGGTTTGCATTTTATCTTGATCCTTGTAACAGACATATAGCATTCTGTGCCGAATAGATAAATTTGATTTAAAAGCAAAAACTGCCCTATGATTTTGAACTCTGTGATGAGCTAAATTCCTAGCCCATCTAGCTAGCTAGTTAAATCAATAAAAAACAGGCAAGAGAATTGATCTGGAGATAAGCAGGAACACTCCTTACCTCTCTGCCTTTTCTCAGTTGCTCAACAAGAGCAACAGCACAGCAACAGCAGGTTACACAAGGCAGCTTTACAGCATGTATCTGTGTCTTACTTAGTATTTTGAGACTTGAAACTAACCATGCTCCATACCAGATGGACAAGACAGAAGTAGCAAACAGGGTGGCCCTAATAGCTTGCCTTCTCCTCTACTTCCAAAATATCCCCATTATCCTTTTTACCCAGGTACATTTTCTTTCAGATGGCGAGTTATGCCTAACTATTGTGCTCAGAAACCTTTCCTGCTTGCCACACTAGAAGGTTTTTTTAACATATCTTCAGCCTATTTTGGCTTTTTGCAGAACACGGGGAAGAACATGTAGATGTACAAAAAAAGATATGTTCCTGCTGAAATCACAACAAATCACATTATCTTCCACCTCTGCCACTTTACGTCCATTCAAATCTTCCATTTGAAAATGCATATTACAGATATGGCTTGCATGTACAAGCATGTCAATCCAAAGCAAGATACACCCTGCCACACACTCTATTGAAAGTTTGATTCATTCTATACATGTGCGTATAGTTTATTTTCAAACTATAAATTTAAAACTATAAACAAAATTACAAAAAACAATAATTTTTTTTAAAAAGCTTTTAAAACAAATAATAGAGTCAAACACTTGGAAATGTCAAAGGTAAGGTTAAGTTAGTCTAGTTCTGCATGTGCATGACAGCATGCTTAGTTATGTGATCCTATCTTTTTTTCTTGGGACCATTACAGTCTTTGCCATATCTCCTCAATCTTCCTGCCTTCTGCCTCATCTTTCCTAGTAAGGCTTCTTCCCAGCCTTTTCTCTTTCCTTCTTTTGGGCTTTTCAGGCTTGTCCTCTTCATTGTTTCTAGATAGTCTATCCTTAGGCTGGGCAACTCTGAGAATGGCTGCTCTAATGCCACTGTGGGACACAACTGGTTTGGGTAACAGTGTGAGGCTGTTAGGGCTGCAGGTCCCATTTCTGTACCTGACTTAGTAAATTGTGTTCAATGGATGTGGACTCTGGCCTCCGTATGTTCCTGAACCTTTTCCCGACTCAGAGGTCTTCCTCGCAGGAAATATAAGTTTTACTGATCTTTGGCTATGCTTTGTGGCAATGCAAATCTGTGAAATATGCTGGACTACATGAAGGGGAAATGTTTTCTAAGCACCCATTTTCTTCCCTGCAGTCATGTGGGACTATGTGAGCCAAGGATGCAGAAAGTGTTAGCAGAGGTGTATAACAACAATAAAGTTACTGGCCTCTAAAAAAAGAAAAAAAAAAGTACCCTGAGTTGTCTTTGTACTATTGATCTGTTTAGGTCTGTCAAATAATTTGCTTTGACAAATTTCTTTTCCATTACATTATTTGTCCTAAAAATTGAACTATAGAACAGGGTTTTCCCCCCCATATGTAGCATCTTATTTTTTTCCTGGCTAATGCTCTGCCATTTATTTTGGAAGGAGACTCTAATTAGTGAAGGGTGCAAGACTGAACCATGTGTGTCACTCAGAGTTGCCAGGGAAAAATACCCAGCTCTGCAGGCACAGTGGTATTCTATTGAGTAGAATATATGATATGTTGCAAGATACAGTCTCTGCCTGCAAAGAAATAATAAGTCTTTATGTGTTCTGTAAAGACTGAAAACTCAACGTGAGAAAATATCCCCTATAAAAATAATACACACTGCAGTTTGTTATCTTAACATAAGTCAGCATAAGTCAAAGCTTAAAAAAGAAATTGATTTTTTTTTTATCAGAGATGGATGCAGGAATTAGAAAGCTTTATTTACACATGACATTACAATCTCTTATGCTGGTAAGAGCCATCTGAAAACAAGTCCCCATATGAGCCCTATTCTCAGTCTTCCATTTCCTTAGACAGAGTCTATAGCTATGTAATAGCTTTATATTAAAAAAATCTTATATACCTCCTTTGTTTAGCTTTGTATTGCCCTTGTCACCTTCTGCACTATTGCTCTTCCTATGTTGCATCAGCCTTTGCACTAAAATATGAGCTCTCTATGGAACTGCATTTCTTTCTTCAGCTTTGCATTAACTGCATTTCGAATACCCTCAGGATATAAACTACATGCATACCCATACAAAAGAAAAAAAGGTTAAAATCATGTTAGTTATAATCCAAAGCATTAAAAAACCCCTAGGAAATGCCAGAATGAAGACTGCCCAAGTGACATCAGCATGCCCCTAAAAGAGGGTAATAACCATTTTCCAAAATGTCTCAAAACTAACTGCTGAGAGCAAAGGAAAAGAAACACTTGGGACTCACGGGTTCAAAACAACATTCAGGAGAGCATTGTTTAGATAGACTGATCCCTTAGGGCTTGTTTCCATCTCATTTCTTCTTGCACCTCCTCCTCATGGCTTTCCTCTTACCCTAATGCTTCAAATCTTCGCTTCAGAGAATGAAAGACTCTAGAGATTCCTGATGGACTTATGAAAAAAATCAACAATGGAGAAAAACAATGCAGTTTTCCCTAATCTTGTTCTTGGAAACATCTGTACCATTTAATCTGAAACATTAAAACAAAAAATTCAGGCTAAGACAGACATGGAAAATATCAGTATAAACAGTTCAAATTTGGCAAAGTTAATTCAAATGAAAATAGAGCCTTATAAAAGGATCTCTTCGTAAACCTTGAATTTAAGGGGGGGGTGGGGCATTTAACAGCTTTGCATGTAATAAAAGGCTATATAAAAACCAGTATAATGACTCTACATAACAAGCATCACAGAAATGCGTTATGCATTTTTGGTGGATGGTATGGCCTTTCTAAGCTCAATTTACATGCAAGTAAGAAATAAAAGATTGTCCAGACTTAGAAAAAAAACAGATTAGTAATGACAAAGTAAAGACAAATCTGATGAAAACCTTAGAAATCCCAAGCCAACTATTACTTTAAAAAGCAAAGGAATTCAAGGACTGAGTCAGTTTTTAATCGCTGGCAGTAATCAGCACGAGTGAGAATTTCAGTCTAGAAGAAAATAATGCCACAAATTGGCAATGCACCAGCTGTGTTTGTCGGCTTAGAAGCACTTTTTTTGTCATTGAAAACCTACAAGTAGGACTCTCCAGCTCAAATGTTATTTCTATCTTAACAGATAAACATGTAACCTCGAAATCTATCAGGTACACAGACAACTAAAAATCTTCACAGGCAAATCACTTAGAAATGCATTAGGTATTAAGTGGATTGCATTTGCAACAAATTCCAGTATCTGTCAGAGCCAAATGTTTCCTTATCTTTTTGTTTATGCACGAAGAAAGATAAAAATATTTAGAACAGACAGAAGTATGAGCCCAGAACATGCACCATGGGAAACCTAAACCTGAACACAACTAAAAGATCATCCAAAAGGGACCAACCCAAAGAATCCCTCCATCACACAGCAGTTGAAGAGGAAAAACAGATGGGACTTACTGACATAAAAGAAATCTACTGAGTGTCCTAGGAGACACAGAGAATGGTGACACACTTCAAGAAAACTTCTGTGTTAAAGGAATATTCCAGAAAAAAAATCTATTTTATTTCTAACACAGCCTCTGTTCTGGTATCCAGCACATAGCCTGCGCAGTGGGACATGTAGTCAAGTAACTAGTACTGGGGAATTAAGCCACCTGGAGATGCTCTTCATTCTTAGGACTGTAACACCCCCTGCATATTGGGCATGATGAGTGGGTCATTTCAGAAACTTGATTTCTCCCTCTGTAGTTGCATGCAGGAAGCTATTAAGGAACTTTGCTGTTACAGAGGGAGTCAGCAGCAACAAAAATGAAGCAGTCTCTGCCTACTGTCTGGCTACCCTGGAATGGCAAAACTTCACTGACCCACTCAAGAAAGCAGTGAATCCCTAAATCCTACCCCTGATAATTATTAGAGTGATTAGCTCATGGGACAGCCATTTTAGTCAAGGCACTATGATTTCTCTCACTACAGCTAAAGAAGATACATAAAAACGAGATCAGTCTCACCTGAAGCCAGCAAGAAACTACTGGCCCCAGTTTAAGTAGTTCAGAGGAATAAGTCTTACACGGGTTACATGAGCAGCACTTGGCCAACATCAAGTGCCAGTCAGCTGCATCTAGTGTGGAGAGAGGTCCCTGAAAAACCATAGCACTGACCTGCTAAGTGATACCAGAGTATGAGATACGTCTTGTGATGAGTCAATCTTGTGGTAAAGAATGAAGCTCAAACAAACTCCCTCTCTCCCCTAAAATTTGAAGGGCTGTCACCTTAGGTCAGAAAAGGAAAGAAAAGTTTGCATTTTAGGGCAATGAAATTACAGTCCCTTCTTACTCCATGTGCCTAATAATACTGTATGTGTCTGCTTCCTGGCTGGATGAACAAAACTTAGAATCTGAATCAGGGGAAATACATCTGCCAATATAAGCCCCACAACAAACAGGTAAGTATAGACCCCTAAACCTGCTAGCCAGTGTTCCCCACTATTCTTCAGTATTGATTAAATTTTGCTGTTTCCATATGCTATTTGGCCAGGAAATTAATTTAAAACAAGGAGGGTAAATTCATCTTCCTGTGTAAACTGTGCTCATTTGTTAATTTGCGCTGGCATCCAGGCATTCGTCCAGCTCTCACAGGTAAGCGCTGAATCTCCCAGAATGGATCTATAAGTAGATTCCCCGTTGGACCTGGGAAGAGTCAACACTCCCATTTATTCAACAAGTGCTGGTCTCTCTGTCAGAGCACGGAAGTCCTACGGATCCAGTGGAATATACTTCCTTCAAATGGGTTCCTGAAAGTCTGTTTTTGTCATAAGTATCTGGCAGTGCAACTTGGAAAATCCAAATCAAATTTCCTCCTACTTAATTAATTACAAAAGCAAAAATCAAAGCCATTGTAAAGTCCAATAGAAAGTCGTCTTAATTCTAGTCAAGTGACAGGCTTTCCCCTCACTTTATCAAGTGTGTGAAGTTTCTTTTTTATGAGATTCTTTTTCATCTTCACAGACCAAAAAAATGTCATGCAGTTATTCATTTAATCACAGTACTTGATTTGCAATAAGGTCATATACAGTGTCTTCCTTACAATTCCTGGAGAACCACATGGCTTTGAAGTGGAGACTGAACCAGTATTAGTGTCTGTTTTCACTTATCCCATTCTAAAGTTCCTTTTTCCTTAAGCTGTGGCTGGCTTGCTTGGCATAAAACTTCCTACTCACAGTGCTCATCAGTGTTTTCAGCCAAATACTGAAGGTGGGGTACCGTTAGCAAGCTTGGCATCTGAGTAAGTATTCTAGGCTAAAAAGCAAAATTTAGCTACTAATTTGGGGTCCATCTTTTTTTTTCCTCTCACGTAAGACCAGACATTAGTCACTTTGTATGAAAAACTATTCATGTGCTTAAAGCTAAGCATCATTTCAAGGAACTTGCTGTTTGGCACATATAATTTTTTTGTAATATGACTTAATAAGACCCATTTACACTATATCACCTCTAGTTTTCCCTCAGCAACTCCTCCTCTCAGACCTCACAGAACAAAATGCATGTGGAAGTTACCCAGGCAACAAAAACAATGAATCCAACTTCATATGCTTTATACCTGAACCAAAGAACATGTATGGGCAGTTGGATAATGTGTTTGCATGGATCTCCACTGGAAATGTAGTGGATGCATACCTCTCAAATCCTTACAGAAAAGGGAGGTTCAGATAAAAAACAGGGTACATAAGACTACAGTCTAGGTCATTATACCATTGTGCTAGTTGTAGTACTTGCATTACTATCTCATAAGAGTGTCTTCAAGGAGACTACGTAATTTTTTGTGTCAATGCTGGGCATGCTAAATTGAGTACCATAATGAGTATTACTCTTAATATTTGTTTATTTTCAGACTGTGAACTTAGGGCCACTGAACTGCTTCTCTAGAGTCTGTGAAAGGTGAAAAGGAAACTTATAGACAGTGTAAACTAGACTGCAATCTTGATATGAAAGAGTAAAAAATCAGTGTTGAAAGCAATTGCTCAAAATGAATAAATGGTCGCAGATCACGAAAGATAGACATCTACCCTTACAATGGTGTTTTGCAAGAAGGCTCTTCACACAAGGCAAAATTAACAGTTTACATTCCTATTGAGATACAAGCACTCTAGCATTTTATTTTTAAAATAAAACCACGCCTTTCTATCCTAAAATTAATAATCATAGTTTCACTGTTTTAAAAAGTACAAACCAGATTAGATGAAATGTAATTTGTGTTTAGTTTTGTGAACAATTAGATCTTAACAAAATTAACTAATTTCTAACATGGCAAGCTGCTCTCTCCTGGATACACTGCTGTCAGTTTCCATTTTTCTTGGAAGAGTTTGGGGAGAATATTAATTTTTGCAAATATTAAACACAATTACAAAAAAGAAATTTTTTATGGTTTGCAGGAAACACAAAACAAAGAAACTGAAAAAAACCCAACCCCCCCAAGACCTGAAGCGTTGTCAGCTCTGTTTACAAGATTTTATTTAAAAAAATAAATTATATTTCCATATACATTGTCACTTTGAGTTAAAAGAATATTAAACTTTTTATTTCAAATTTCAAAATTGTTCTCTTATTCTACCACAGATGACAATCTGATTAATCTGGATGGCCTTAATTAGCATTTTTTGGCAATAATAATATATTTTTTAAAAGCGATATCCTGAAAATTTTTGTAATCCACCTCGAGTTGTGTGTGTGAAACTGCATGTGCATAAAGACATGTTCTGCACAGCTGGTGTGAAGAGAACTGTATGAAAGCTATGCTGTTTATAGCACAGTTCCTCAGATGTAGATATACAGAAGACAACATTAACAAGAGAGCAGTTGCCAGTGATTCTCACACTAGCATAGCCCTCTGTACCATTCGCAGGACACCTGGTGCAGCATCGGAATTCAAGGGCACTTAAATTTGCTTATGGAAACAAATGAAAGCTCTGGATTGTGACTTATTTCTGCTTCACTCCAGCTTATATTGCTGAACCTTTTACAGAAAGCAAGAGAACTAAACTGAGAGAAGCCTGAAATCACCCATACAATCTGACTAAACCAGGATTAGGGTGCTAATTTTGGTCTCCTTGAAGAAGTGAACACAGTTCTGGTCTGATGACATGTGCTGTGTATCTGTGCAGCCACTTCTGTGGCAGCTGAACAGAGTATGTGCTCGGTACAGGACATCACCAAGAGCAGCAGGATGTGGCCTTTACTCTCTTAGCACTTCTCCCTGACCAGCTTGTATACCTGCAAACCAGTAAGTTTAGTAGACTTACTCCTCAGCCAGCCATTGTGGCTCTTAAGTAGTATGGTAAACTTGTAGGCAAAATCACAAAAGCTCTCTTATCTTCCATGGAGCAAACAGCTTTCAAGAAGGAGGTAAGTTTGTAAACAATAAAGAACATTTCTCACGCTCAGTGTTGCCTTAACTGTGCGGCCTCATTGTGCATCTAAACCTAGACAGCTAAGAGACTTCATAGCAAAAGCATTTCCCATATTCTTTGGTGTAAGTTAGGACTTTTCCAACACTGCAATAAGTATTGCAAGCCAGTGCTCTTTAACAAGCTGCATACACAGTATGAAATCTGTATATCCCCATTTGCAGTTCACACACAGTGCTAATATTAGATTTAACCAGGGCAAATTGGAAAACCCATTAAGCAATATAAAACAGTGACTACAATTTGAAATAGAGCTTCGTAAGTCCCTAAAAAAGCACATACAATTATCAGGTTGTAAAAGAGGCTGAAATGCAATTGGTGTTGATATTTCTTCTGAGATGGTAGGTTTATAGAAGTGCTTAAGTATGTGTTTGCTGGAAGGATCCCAAAAGGAGATAGCGGTGGAACAGAAGTCCCCCTTCCTTCCAATTTTTTTCTTATGCTCATCTACCCAATAGTGGTTGATCCCTAGCTTGTAGATGAGATGCATACCTTTTCATTGTAAATATTAAAAATTTGTTAAGAAGAAAATGCAAGTTCTTTACCATACACAAACTGATTTTCCATTATAAAACTGATGAATATATTAGCCAAGCTTCTTGGCAGATAAATATAATGGGATGATATACAGAGAGGTCTTCAATGATCCACCGGTTTAATGAAAGGCATGAGGTCATTCAGAGATATTAGACTGCCACTTAATCTAGCTCATCTGGTACATAAATCTCCACTGTATCCCTCTCTGTGAATGCTGAAAAGGGATATAAAAGGTGAATTAGGAGTTTCTGCTGTTAGCACATAGATTTGTGGCCTTATATAGTATTTCCATAAAGAGTATAAAGTTTGTATCCAGTGCTGTGACCTCTCCTGTTGCAAGTGGTAATAGATATTGCTATTTTCAAGTAGTTTAATCTGGGAAGGATAATGCAGCACCAGTGCCTGTTCTGTCTTTTGATTATCTTCTCTTGAATCCTTGCCAGTGGACATACATAATGTGAAATCAATCAAACATATGGAAAGAAATAAGGGAAAACGTCAGAAAAGCAGAGTGCTTAGGTTTCAGATCTTGGTCTTGCCATCTGAACCCTGGTTGAAACGATAAAGGATGCAACCTATGATACTTGAGTGCACCCTCAGCAAGTTTGCAGACAACACCAAGTTGGGAGGCAGGGTCGATCTGCTTGAGGGTAGGGAGGCTCTACAGAGAGATCTGGACAGGCTGGATTGATGGGCTGAGGCCAATCATATGAAGTTCAACAAGGCCAAGCGCCGGGTCCTGCACTTTGGTCACAGCAACCCCATGCAGTGCTACAGGCTTGGGGAAGAGTGGCTGGAAAGCTGCCCGGCAGAGAAAGACCTGGGGGTGCTGGTTGACAGCCGGCTGAATATGAGCCAGCAGTGTGCCAAGGGGGCCAAGGGGGCCAATCGCATCCTGTCCTGTATCAGGAACAGTGTGGCCAGCAGGAGCAGGGAGGTGGTTGTTCCCCTGTACTCAGCACTGGTGAGGCCACACCTCGAGTGCTGTGTTCGGTTTTGGGCCCCTCACTGCAGGAAAGACATTGAGGTGCTGGAGCGTGTCCAGAGAAGGGCAACCAAGTTGGTGAGGGGCCTGGAGCACAAGTCTTATGAGGAGCGGCTGAGGGAGCTGGGGCTGTTCAGTTTAGAGAAGAGGAGGCTGAGGGGAGACGTTATAGCTCTCTACAACTACCTGAAAGGGGGTTGTAGTGAGGTGGGTGTTGGTCTCTTCTGTCAGGTGGCTGGAGATAGGACAAGAGGAAATGGCCTCAAGTTGAGGCAAGGGAGATTTAGGTTAGATATTAGGAAAAATTTTTTTACTGAGAGGGTTGTCAAACATTGGAATGGGCTGCCCAGGGAAGTGGTTGAGTCACCATCCCTGGAGGTATTAAAAAAGCGAGTGGACAGGGTACTCCAGCGCATGGTTTAGAGGGCATGGTTGATGGTTGGACTCGATGATCTCGAAGGTCTTTTCCAACCAAAATGATTCTATGATTCTATGATTCTATACTGGCCTCCACACTCTAATTCACTGCATGTCTGAAGATGCTTGAAGCCAACAGCCCACTGTGGATGAGGTGTTGGGTTTGGTTTTGGGGTTTTTTTTAAGGGGATTGATTGTTAAAACCGTGGTTTCAGACCCACCTCAAACCGAAGCATATTAACTTGTATCCACTTTTCTCAGGATTCCCAAACCAGAAATACAAAGGCTGCAGAAACAACAGGTATTTTTATGTTTTCTACAAAATGAGATGTAAGGGTAGGATAGTGTGTCCAAGCATTCAGAGAGGAGAATGGCAGAGCTGGACTTTGAATCTGTCAGTTTTCCTGGCTGCCAATATAATGCTCCTACACTATATACAAGTACCTCTGTCTTTCTGCTTTCTCAAAGGCTGCCGCTGTTATACTCAGCACCTTCAGGTCTGTCCTGCTTTCAGCTGGGATAGAGTTAATTGTCTTCCTAGTAGCTGGTACAGTGCTATGGTTTTGAGTTTGGTATTAGAAGAATGTTGCTAAGTAATGTTTAGTCTAAAGTCAAGGATTTTTCAGCTTCTCATGCCCAGCCAACAAGAAGGCTGGAGAGGCACAAGAAGTTGGGAGGGGACACAGCCAGGACAGCTGACCCAAAGTGGCCAACAGGGTATTGCATTCCATGTGATGTCATGCCCAGTATATAAACTGGGGGGAGTGGGGGCGGGGGGATCGCCGCTTGGGGACTAACGGGGCGTCGGTGGGTGGGTGGTGAGCAATTGCATTGTGCATCACTTGCATATTCCAATCCTTTTATTATTACTATTGTCATTTTATTAGTGTTACCATTATCATTATTAGTTTCTTCTTTTCTATTCTATTAAACTGTTCTTATCTCAACCCATGAGTTTTACTTTTTTTTTCGATTCCCTCCCCCATCCCACTGCGGGGGGCGGGGGGGAAGTGAGTGAGCAGCTGCGCAGTTCTTAGCTGCTGGCTGGGATTAAACCACGACAAGGTCTCTTTCCATATGCCTAATGCTGGTACTCCAGGAGTCAGTATCTCTGTGCATGTGTTGTCCTACACACCTATAGCCATGCCCATCATGATGGCATTGGGTAGATTCAAGTATGTTGATGCCTGTACTTGTAGTCAATTGCCTGTTTTTATGAAGGTAAGAAGACAACAGCAGTTAAGATATACAAACTGCATGAATACAGTCTATTCATGATTTCTACTACAGGATCTGAAGTGAATTTAGTGGGGTTTTTTTGATGGTGACAGCAGTGCTGCAAAGACCACACTTGTTCTGGTCTCCCTGTCTTCATCTATAGTGCCTTGACTACTATGTGGAGACTAGTGAAACTATAGTTAATCTGTGTATCCAGCAGGTATCTTCCTGATGTCTTTATGGATCACAGACAAGAAAAATTTAATGTGGCCTTGATAAATTCCTGAGCTATATATCCTTTTCGGCAATTCCCATTGGCAAGTGGAAAAAACCATATCCTAAATAGATATGCCACCATTCTTGATGTTCTCAGCAGGCCACCCAATGGAAATCAATGAAGATGGTTGAATAGTCAAGCTCATTATTTCATTTTGTTCCTAGTTTATGTGTGAACTGTTCTTACACGCCCCCTTCCCTGACTGTGCCCCTTCCTCAGGATGATAACTACAGCATCGCTTTCCACTGAGCAGAGAGGATGATGAGATCCCAACTTTCCAAATGCTTGCAACAGCTCTTGCACGTGGTCCTGGGAATGACAACAAGGAAACTGATAGAGTGATTTGTCAATACTGAGACAGAAGATAAGGCTACACAGAGTACTGATGTGCAGTCCTCTTGGAAGGATTTAATAAGAGACCAAGGAGACAATGTCACCTGACTTAAGTCTACAAGGATTGAAAGTTAGTCTTCCTAAAACAAGGATATATGAACAAAAGTGCTTTTCCTGTCTTGAAGGCACCTATCTTCCTATACCCTCACTTCAGGTCTGGCTCCTTTGGGCTGACAGCTATGAACATCAATTGGCCATCCAAATCCATTTTCACTTGTTTGGTGCATCTCTCTGATACCAACAATTTGTGAAACACCACACTTAAAAACTCAAACCTAGACTTCGTTACTGAAGTTTTTTCTGACACAGTGGGCCCTTCCAGTCACTAGTCGATAGAAAGATCAGACATACCACGTCCCTCAAAAGCCTAGTCTTTCCTCTTATACAAGCCCTTTTCCCCCAAATTATTTGAATCCACTTTCTATCTCTTTTCTCTGAAACTCCTCCTCTCTGGGCCACCCACTGCCCTTTAGACAGTGACACTTATCCAATAACAAGCTGAGAAAACTTTTCAAGTCCTGGCTTTTCCTCATCTACACAGCCTCCCAGATCCTGTTCTTCCACCTACTAAAGCCATTGGCAAAACTCCATATGACTTCAATGGAAGCAAAATCGGGTTGCTGATGGATAACTGCACTTCTTCCACCAATCTCAACAGATACAGAGTTGGTAACTGTGTGGGCCAGTTATTTTTCTCTATTGTATTACAAGAATACTGCAAAAGTATCGTAACTGTATAACGCTGTACGTGTCCTTAACACTATTTTTTGAATCTTACATGAAGTACTTGGCTTCTTCCATTTTATTTCTTTTGATTTCAGGTTCACATGCCAACAACCACTTGCAGAAGAAAAAAGGACTGACTCTCCTGGCCAAATGAAAAAGTACATTCCTGATATGACATCCAGCTGAGAACTTGAATAGGAAGCAATATACTCAACAGGCATCCTGTGTCTTCCTCCAACCCATCATCCCACCAATTTTCTGTTCTCTCAACACTCTCAGAGACTAAGCATCAGCAGTTCCTTTACAGGATGAGCTTAGTCTGAGATATTTTATTACTTTAACCATTTGTTTGTACCAGTTGTTGCTGAATGCAACCCTACAAAGGCATGGATGAAGAGAGAGGAAAAGGTTTGAATACAACAAGCAGGCCTGAATGTCAGCCTAGAATGTGTGCTGAGCTGTTTTTTGAATTACACATTTATTAAGTGTCTCTGCATCCTTTTCTCTTAGTGCACTGCTTGGTTGCTTTTGTTCACCTAGTTCTGCGTGCTTAATGTCAGGTGCCGGTCTGTCCACCAGAACCTCCCTGCTGTTGGCCTCTCAAGTAACAGCCCTTTTCTGCAATTCCTCTCCTTTGTCCTGCTGCAACAGCAGACATTCCTGATGAGACCGAATGCAGCACTCCTTGCAGGTGTGTCCATGATACACCTACAACCTCTAGGAAGACTTACAGGCCTTTCTGAATAGTCAGACATTTATTTTGCTATGATTGGCAAACTTTGCTGAAAAGGGGAATAAAACCAGTCATATAGGCTCAATATTGGTTATAATCAAAATGACCACCAAAGTAAACTCCGGAAGTGAGCGTAAGCCATGACAGTTAAGACCTGTGCTGTGAGCCTCCACCAGAACACAGAGACCCTGGATGTGGGAGTTCTCCTCAATCTGTTATGGAGCTGGCCAGTTAGACAGGGGAAGTTTGACTGCTCCCATCAGAGATTTTGGTATGCCTTTAATCATCTCAAAGTGCATTAATTATGGAGACAAAAATCAAGTTTACTTGCCAAAATGTCATTATGGAAAATCTAAAATATGATGAAAGGTAGGCTGACATTCCTGGAGGCTTGTTTAATCACATATAAGTGTTTTATTTACCAATGAATTCCAATGAATGTGTTATGATGTCAGGGGCACATTTTAATGGGAACTAATGTTATCCAACCAGTATTTGTGAATTTGCAATGTTGAGTAATTCTCACTGTTGGTTTTCATTAGTAACATCCTGTTGCAGAAGAGGCAACAGATCAGTCTGTGCTCTACCCATTTTCATCTTGGGCCAAAACTGTTTTCATTTATTCCATGTCCAAATGAAGTGAACTGTTTAGTCAGTCTGACAAGATACCATTATCACTCCCTGCACATCTGCCACATTTAAGTATAGTTACATAAAGATGAATGTGCTTTTTTTATATATTGTCATTAGTCAAAGAGAATTAAAAGTACTTGGGCTTTATTATTTTAATAATTATTTTATTTTATTATAATTATTATTTTATATGGCTTTTATCTTGCAAAATAATCACTGTAGGGCGTAGTTTGGATTTTGGAAATAAGAGCTACAAACCCTATCTGGAGTTCTAATAAAGCCCAGAACTAAACAAACCCCAAATTAAAACAAACAAACAAACAAAAAAGGTCTTCAAGATTTTAAGAAAATTCCAATTGTGACAGACATTTTGTGTCTGGGGTCCATTTTGGTACAATACTCCATGGGAGCCCTAGCAGACCTAGAGTTAGGGACTGTAGATTTTACAGACAAGAGCTCAGTAGTGCCCCACAAAGAATTCAAGAAAATCCACACCCTTCTGTTTCAGGTCAGCTTCACGGACAGGCAACTTGCCATCTCTAATAACTAAGCTTACCAAAACGTCTGCAGGGATATAACAGATATGGCAGGTCACAGGCGACCAGAGATGCAGTACTATGTCACAAGAGTAGCAAAATGTTACACTTGTCTTTGTCAAACTCACAGTCTCTGTGAGATGCTGTGCAGGTATCAGACCTCAGCTTCTTTTCTTCAGAAACCTTGATAAATCAAGCACAAACCTCAGGTTGACCACATACCTATTTTGGCCTCCTCAACATTAACAAAGCAAGACACTTTTAAAAAAATCTTACCACAACTCTTTGTTTTTTCCATTGCACTATCCCAGTCCCACAGGAGACTCAGAAAGAATCTTACCCTACAGTCATAACAGGAACAAAAATAATTGCACTTTACCAGGACTTCTCCCCATGGGGAAAAATCCTCTTTCATGCATTCTTTGACATCTAAGCAAAACTAGTTGCTTCAAGCAGCCCGGGACCTCACTCTTGTTT
Organism: Harpia harpyja; assembly: GCF_026419915.1. Lineage (NCBI taxonomy): Eukaryota > Metazoa > Chordata > Aves > Accipitriformes > Accipitridae > Harpia > Harpia harpyja. Next base: position 45,022,712 of record NC_068947.1, read on the forward strand.
TTGTAGAGAACACTGGTGTTACTGAGAGGGTACAAAGACAGCCCAAACAACAAATACAAAAGAGAGAGTGAGAGAGAAAGAATAGTTTGACCACTGAGAAAACATGTGATACAGCATCTGAACCCAGAACTATTTTCCCTCATGACAGAAGGGCACCAGCCACACTGTGGCACTCAAGCAATATCAATAGCAATGCCAAAGGATATGCGATAATGAGGAACAGGAATATGTGCTTTTCTCTGCTTCACAATGGGGCAAGAGTTTCCAAAACAAATGTTTCGAAGGCAGAAATGCCCATGCAAACTGATGTATAACTCAGCATGCTGAGTGATAAATAACCATCTGGGAATTGGTTCTGCAGTGTTTATTTCTCTACAGACTTTTTTATATTATAATAAAAACCTAAATTCAGATGCTTAAAATTTCCTTTAGAACTAGATAACTATCTTTATACAGCTGATTCCACAACAGTGCACTGGGAATGCCTTAGGAACTGAGATGGCAACATCAGCCGAGCATCCTCACAGACTCCAAGTGAATCAGGACTGGAAAAGTCATTTTGACTTTAGTCCTTTGAGTCCCTCTGCATGCTGCCTTTCCCTCCTTAACCCCCAGAAAGCCAGAAGAAATGGCAGAGATTGCTATTAAAGCAGAAAGGCAAAGATCCTGAACAGTGCAGTAATTTGTGTAGTGAAATCCCACTGTAATATTTGCATGTTTCTAAAGCATTTTACAGCAGGGCTGCTACCCATGAACTACAACATGGTGATTTTTCACAGCCATGGCTACGTAAAGAATTTTTTGCTCATACAAATGTCACTCCATTACATCACAAAGGGAAAATTAATAGGGTATGTGAATGGCAGGGTAAGGGAAAGGAACAGCTGGACATCATATGGTGAGATGCAAAACGGCTGGACCACACTACTGAAGGCATGAAGTCGTTTCAACAGGACTATGTCCTATCAACCTCTAAACCTCTGCCAGACACCACGAAGAAAATTAATAACATTATAAACCAAAAAAGTGAAAAACACAAACCACACTCCTTGCAGCATTTTGATACTCAATAAGTTAATGACAGACTATTTCATGTAGAATGGGGTCCCCATTAGTGATGTTAATGTGACTTAAATGACTCTCATATAGTACGATGATGGGCTGCAAGTAAAACTAAAAAATAGACATTAGCACTCAGGAAAACATGGGAGAAGTATAAATACTAGTAGTCCTGGAATGCTAAGAAATTGGCTACTCAGTTTCAGTAGTTCACAAAGTAACTGTGACACCTCATTAGAGAGGTGTGTGAGAGAGGAAAATCAGAACTACACAAAGGACCTAAGTTCATAAACTGTGAATAAGCAGCAATAGTTTCCAGCATGATTTTATCAGCCTGCACAGATGAGGCCAAACATTGGTCTTCATTCAGATGCATTAACTATTTACAGTGGACTACGAATTCAACTAAGTTAGCACTTTTTGTCTGTTCACAGGTTGTAGAGACCTTCAATGTCATGAAACAGGTTAGGCAAACCAATGCTGACCTGTAACCTGGTCACAGCGTATTTGAAGTAACTACTGCTTTACATTTTCATTCTTCTTACTGTGATGGTTGCCCAAGTCCCATGGTTTCACCTTACTGCTTGAAGAGATAACCCTTCCAAACGAACATGTGAAAGTGGGATCTGAATACTGGTGAGAATTTTGATACGCATGTATGTTCACAATTCATGATGTTGTTCAGCAGTTTCCCCCCTAAATTCCTCGGTTTGTACAAATAGTGGTGGAACACTAATATCATGACTTCTGTGTAAAATTTTGTATTTTGTTTAAACAGATATTAAAAATATTTTTTGCACACAATCTGCCTACTTCTAATGAAATTTCGTTCCAATGGAATTAGTAGGAATCACCAAATTAGAATTCCACTTACCAAAGTAGTTTAATACTCTAACCTGTCTTTTCCAAATTCTTCTTTGCTGTGCTTTCATCCTTCAGGAAATGATAAACCTACACAAACATGTCCCTAAAACAGATTTATAAGCAGAGTTGCTATGTGAAAGAAATTGCTCACCTTTTTACTTAGTTAACAGAATGACCCTACACAAGCAAAATACGGTATTTTTCAACAACATATGAAATAACTTCACTTTTTTTTTAACATAGCCTGCTTAATTTCACTATGACTTCTTAATATTAAAGTATTTGGAAAGAAAAAGAAACATATTCTTATAAAATATATCACGACATTCTATAATCATGATATAAAGCATTAATAGGAATGATGCCACATAATTATATACCATAGTGTAACTTTTTTTTTCAGAGAAAAAAAGAAATAATAAGTTAGTAGGACATGGGGCATTTTATGGGAATGATGGGCTTCTTCAAATCAACCCAAAATCAAGTATTAGCTCTCTGTACATAGTTGGGAAATTACTACTGACTGCTGTTGCTTGGTAGATCTTCTTACTTCCATTCAAATTATAAAAAGCTAGTCAGTAGGAGTAAGCAAATAATCGCTTTTCATTTGACAGGAATTTTTTTAAATATTAGACTGAACCAATTTTTTGGTTTGCTTGCTTTCTTTACTTCAGAGGAAAAACTGGGAAAAATAAGTATTTTCCTGCACACAGAGCATTTCATTTGAGCATTAGCAGAATGCTGCATTCTGCGACAGTTGTACGAAAAGCAAAGAAAAAGCCAAAGGGAGAATACTCCTTTTTTATCTCAGAGCCCCAAAGCCTCCTCACTGTTTTTGTCCACATTCCTTAAGTCTAGTCATTCATCTCCACTTATCTGTTCTTTTTAAATGCCCAAATGCTAATTTGATCTACAAAAACCCCATCATTTATTCACACTGGGCAGGAATAGAAAACTCAATTTAGATCTGACTTTTTAAATATTCAGCTATTGAACCAAAAATCAGTTGTTAGCACAATCTTCAGTGGAGGAAATCTGGGCTGAAATTAGTATTTTCATTTGACAGAAGACCTAACTTTTTGAGGGTTTACATTGGGAATATATATGTACTACAAATGCATACACACTATATTTGGAGAAGAGTGGAAAGACCATCTATCTCTACTGTTATAAGAATAACAAAATATTTCCATTTTCAACTATGAAGTTATACACTTGAATCTTAATCTAAGAGAAATGTTTCCCATTTAGACAAGAAAATGCTTTTCGAATGATAAGGACAAAAGTTAGTTTCCTGAGTGACCAAAGCTGAACTCACAGCTGGACTGTTCAAAAGTTTATGTTTTCTTAAATTGTAATTTTATAATCTCACAGGTTATAAATCATCATTAATTTGACAGTCTGGCTTTATGCAGGTTTAGTTTAACATGCTGGCATGCCGTATTTGACTCAGGAGTTAAAATAAATTATAACAAAGCTCCAAATTCAAACCAGTTTTCTTCATATTATCAAATCTTAGCATGTTTTTAAAAAATCTGCTTACCAGATTTAAAAGGTCAGCTGACTTGACTTCCCTTATTACTGTCTCCTCTGGAGTTCACACTTTGTTCACACTCCTGGCATGAGTATTAGTAGAATATGATTTAAAGGTTTCACTTCTATGAACTTACAAAGTCTTTGGAAAGGGCAAATAACTCTCATATCTTAAGATTGGAGACTAGCTTGCAGAGAGAAAATGAAATGCTGAAATATGCTATAGCAATAGATGTAAAGCTAAACCTGAACTTGGCAGCTTGGTGTTTGACACTCGTGTTGCACCAATGTGTTCTGCACCCTGTAATGCCACTTTTTACCAAAGTTCTGTTATCAAAGCTCCCTCCAGGTTTTTGTCAGCATAGAAGTATTTTCTAGGATCTGGATACTATTCTCCCTGTGTCCCCAAATGAACTTCAAATTTCTGCTACCATCCAGATAGCTGCAGTACCTACTGTATGTAAACAACAACCCATGTCCCATTCTTCCCTCAGTTGAGAAGTAAGAAGATGCCTGACCCTATTCCCCTCTAAGCTATTTGCCTTTCTGTCTAGAGCTCCTTTTCTCCAGACAAGACTTTCTTCTGGCACTGCTTCCCTTTCTCCAGCTTCAAGCCAATACTGAGCTGAATACTGAGTTCAACTCCCTGTCACCACTGTCGGAGAAGTCCAGGAGAGAGCTCCTGCCCATGCTCAGCCTATTTCCTCCCCTGACAATACCCCTCTGCCTTGGGGCACTTGTCTCCCAAGCACAGGCATTCTTATGACTCCAGGCAGTCTTATCTCGTAGTCAGCCAGTACTCAGGGCTTTTTCACTGCAGTGACCCTCTCACTGTCTAACATTTGATATGATAACCAACTGAGGGAATAAAAAAGAAAGAGGAGGATCTTATCAAAGGAAAGGAGGGATCTTATCAATATGTATAAATACCTGAGGGAGGGAGTAAAAAAGATGGAGCCAGACTCTTCTCAGAGGTATGCACTGACAGAACAAGAAGCAATGGGCACAAACTGAAATACACAAAGTTACATTTAAATGTAAGAAATATCTTTTTTTACTCTGAGGGTGGTCAGACATTGGAAAAGGTGCCCAGAGAGGTTGCGGAGTCTCCATCCTTGGGTATATTCAAAACCCAACTGGAAACGGCCCTAAGCAGCCTCTTCTAGCTGACCCTGCTTTCAACATGCAGACTGGGCTAGAGACCTCCAGAGAGGTTCAACCTCAGCTACCTGGTGCAACTCTGTGATTCAGTGACAAAGATGGGTAGGAGTGGATGCAGGTGCACGGGAGGAGAGATGAGATCCAGAATGAGAATGAAAATACACATTTAAATCATGCAGGATAAAGGATAAAAATACACTTTAGGAAGCTGGAGAAAGAGAAAGAGAGGCAATATAGAGCAAAAAAATGGAGAGAAGCATGGTAGGAGATCCTACCAGGCAAATCTAGAACCTCAAGGTACTAATACTTATTTAAATGTCTAAGACAGCGTTCTTGCTGAACTGGCATCTCAACCTGGTGGGACTGTAAAGTTTCGTTTCAGCACTTCTCAAGCTACCAATCAGTGGGTGATAACCCAAACATCAGCTAGGTAGATGCTAAGGAACACAATGAACTAATTTATTAGTGTGAAATGTCTAGAAACATGGAAGTAATGCCAAATCTCAGAAAGTAGAGATCTGCACGACGTCTGAAAAAGACTGCACATGTTCTGGCTCTTGCTTCCACCTACTCTAACCCATATTTCCCATCCCTTACTCCTCTCCCCGCCAACTCTTACAAGTAGGTAACACTGCCACCTCGGTGCTGTCCCATAGGGACAACAGTCCGTCCAGAGGGACAGGAATGTTCTGATCCTACACAGCTGCTCTCTGCCTGGTACTGAGATGCTGACCCTTCCCTCCCAAGTCTCTTCCCTGAGTATGCATTAATTACCTTGTTGTGTTACTGAAGTCATCTAAGTTTTGAAGCTCTAACACAGAGTTCCCCTTAGCCATCACCAAAGAAGCCTTCACCAACTTCTCTTCCCTCCTTGGCGGTGTCTGAAATCCCCAGTTTGTGAAAGCTCAGCCCAATCCAGGCAAAAGGTGGCACGTAAACAGATGAGGAACGTGTTTCTGAGCGGGAAAAGGGGTAATGCAGACAGTGAAATTAGCACAGCTAGGCCTGAGCTGGCAGCTGGGGTAACAGAGGAGTGGGAGGGTTGCCAAGGCATTAGAGCGAGCTAACAAGGGAGCTGGAGGTAAAACTCAAACACTAGACAATCAGTTTATTTCCCAGACCCAGGCAGGCCTGGATTTTTAATTTATTTCTCTTTGATGCAGCTAATGTGGATTTTACTGTCTTCTAGTGCGTACTTAACTCAAAAAGCAGTTGTATAGGAATGATTTCCACTCTATTCACAACCAGCAGGACCAGAATGGCAGGTGGTTGCAGGGATGGGCTGAGAAGCATGGGAAGAATCAAAGGCAGCACCTGCCTGGGTAAAATATTGTTTCTACTTTTCCATTTCCATCCATACTGAAACTATTTTTTAAGGGCATGCTCATGGTATACATGCTTTAGTCATTTAAAAAATCAGCCTAAACCATAATTAATGTTTCTGAGGGGCTAATATCAGTACATCACTCTAAACCTCCCTTAGAAACAAACTTTTTTTTTTCCCCTCTGAGCACATGCACGTGTAAGAGAACCATGGAATATACTATTTTCAGATACATATACCCTTTTAGCGATATAGCTGGTCCTAAAGGAGTGTTTACTCAGTGACTGTTTAACAGCTGACTACAGCATACAACTTTACAGACTGGTTTCTACTTAGACAATGGCCAGATAAATTATGAACCATGTAAGAGAGCAAGACCTAGCACTTGCTTCACAGCATTTTTCCTCTCTTGATATCAGAGAGCTCTTGGAGGGAGAGTAATGTCACAACCCCATTTTACAGCGAGGAAAAATGAGGCAGAGATAAGCTGAGCTATTGACGCACCTAAAATCAAAGAGCAAGCCAGGGGTAGGGTAAGCAGTAGGACCCAGATCTCCTGACTCCCAGGCTGCACCCTCCCACACTTCCTTTGGCAGCTTAAATCTTCCCTACATATGTTGCCGAGCACCACTCAGGCTTTGTAAGCTTTTGATGGGTTAATTAGCACCAAAGCATTTTTTCTTCTGTGGTCTAGACATAGAAATATCCAGATTTTGTTTCCCTTGAAAGGCAGCCCATCCTGGAAACTGTACTCAATCACCCATTTCCATGTTTTTCTAGGGCCAGATGGGGCTAAACATGATTTGAAGATTTTTTTTCCTTTCCTTTCTTTAATGTTTCTTTTCCTTTCTTTCACTGACTAGCAGCTTGTTTGTTTTCTTTTGAGGATGACGCCAACTATAAAATAAAAAATGCAATTTCCAAGGTGGGGAAATTAGAGAATGATGGATTTGCTGTTGCCAAGAAGAAATAATAATTCCTGGACCTAACAAATAAGTCTGAAAATAAAGAAGAGATTATTAAATGTTATATAATTTCAATAGTATAAAAGCAGGGAGAACTTTCAAGACACTGCCCTCATTTTTTTTTTAACACTCTGGAGACCATGGACCATATTGTTCACTTAGTCATGCAACTGTAAATACGTGGTTCTTCCTACTCCACTTGAATTACCCCAGATATCTCTGGTGTAACAAAACAGGGTCTCCCTTTCACCCTCCTCTCCTATGTGTACATGCTTGCAGGCAAATACTGTATTATATGCCTGGGCCTCAGCCAGACACTATGTAATTAGATTTGAATTTTCCCAGGGGGTAAGGGCTTCATGTCTGGCTTTTTTTGCCTCTAAATTGAGTGGTTCAAATCCACATACTTCAAAATCTGGTTAAGTACCAACTCCAATCTAGTTCTGAATTTTAATGTCACTGCTATTCTACTTATTCGTAAATTTTTTAAAAATTGCAAATACAATTTTTAAACACATTCCTGAAGTAGTTTTGCTAGTATACATACAATAAATACATAACAGTATGTTTGAAAAAAGGTGTCACTGGCACTCATTTGGGATTAGCTGTGCAATTTTTTCCTGGTGTTCTCATTAGATAAAATGTTCCACATCTGTACTTATAAACTGTGTATGTCACACCACACAAGTTCATATTTTCTTCTTCCTACATTACAAATCACCACCTGGTATAAACTGCTGTACTCCACTAGTTTAATTTCTTTTAGTTACAGGCACACTGTCAAATACACCCTACCCGCCTAAGCAGTCATTTTGCCAGTACTCAGAAAAGCACTGGCCATCCGAACATCAAAGCTGGTCGATCAAGACAACAGCATATAACAGAGGTGTGGTTTTTCTTTTAAATCAGCTATGCACTTGTTGACACAAACTGAGCTCTGGATTTATTAATAAGATTTTATCTTTTTATGTCAAACCTGGGTTACTGCATAAAATAATCACCTAACATACTGCCAGAAACAAATGACTTTCATGCACTACAATATGAATGTACAATATTAGGATTCACTCCAGACACTAATGGCTTGGGCACTCCACTCATATTTATTGGATGTAAACACTGTATTGTGTTTCTACCAAAATCAAGTTTATGAATGCTGACATACAGTAGTGACATTTGCATTCTTGATCAGGACTTGAAAAACCTGCTTTGACGGTAAAGCAAGTGTCAACGTGATCAATTTTTATGAAATTTTAGCCATGTTCAGAACACACCTTCCTGATCTGCCAAGGCTTAATTCCAGTTCTTTGCTAGTGCTACTGCCACAACTACAGTGGTGTAAAACTATAGTAATGAAGTGTCAAATCAAGCCAAAGGGCTTACCCAGCAATGAAAAACATGTAATTTTATGGTTCTGCACCCTGATCTCATTTGTAAAGACGTCCCCCAGCCCCTTCCCTTCCGATTCCCCTCAAGACAGACTCCCAGTCTGTCCCATCAAAAACCAACTAATTAACAATGTAAAAGTCAAAGACCACCTGGAAATGGTGGGTATTTCAGATGATGACATTTTTCATGTCTTTGACTGTTGTCAGTGTGATCCATATGTAAACCAGAAAACCTGGATTATAATTTGGTTTTTCAGCTGGCTTGATGTTGATGATTTCACATGTCTTTGCACCTCCCAGTCATCTTTTTCCCTCCTATCTTTTGTTTTATTTACTGAGATTGCATTTCCGTTGGCAAGAACACACAGCACTTAGCATACTGGGCTCCAAACTCATGTGTGAGCTTTAGCTGCTGGATTGGTACAAACCATATTAAGGCTTTACTTACAGATTCACTTTCCTACCCTATTTAAGCTGGTGAGTTTTTTGTATTTCTAGTTCAGAGGTCTTGTTCTATAGATACCTAACAACAACTTTCCTACTGTGCATAACTAACATGCAACAATAAAATAACAACTTACATTAGTATACATCTGTAGAGTGTTATAAACACTAATTCTCCACAGGAAAAGAAGTATTTGCATTTCTGCTAGGATTTCCATTTAATGGTAAAAAAAAAAATCAGAAAAGTTGGTGCATTTCACAAGTAGTCGCTGACAGTAGAGGAATATTGAGACTTCAGTATTAGTACCACACCTCAGGCTCTCAAAAGAGCCTATGTCTAGGCACAGCCTCTGCCTGTCTTCCCTGAATGTGTTTACTGAAGTCCTATTTCCTCTAACATCCTCCATGATGTCCAGAGGCATCTGAAGATTTCTCAAAACTGTCAGGGAGTAGCAAGAGTGGTACTGCTTCATAAAGGAAGGGCAGCCAGGAGCTGGAGTGATAGAAAGGCGAGCAGGCATAGTGCCCTCACTAAGAAAGGGTGCAGTCCTACAGCATCCAAACAGGAGCAGAACAGGTCTGGTGATGGTAGCCAGGTTCTGTCAAGAGCCCAGACTGCCAGACAAGTCCATAGTGATGAGGCAGGTCTGAGGTCAAGCCAGGATGTCAAGTCTGCAGGTGTGAATGGGCAAGGGACGTGGTCAGGAATGGGCACAGCTGCAATGCAGCTCAGACAAGAACCAAGGGCAAAACCCTCAGCTTAAAAGCAGTTCCTCAGGAAAGCAGGCAAGACCTCGTCAAGGCTTCTCTTTGCTTCAAGGCCAGCTGTGGACACTGCACTAGCAAAGTGCAGTGGTCACAGATCCTGAGCCCAGGCAGCCAAACCCACAGAAAAGAGGAAGACATGCTTAGAGCCCTGTCCTGGTTTCAGTTGGGATAGAGTTAATTGTCTTCCTAGTAGCTGGTACAGTGCTGTTTTTGAGTTCAGTATGAGAAGAATGTTGGTAACACTGATGTCTTCAGTTGTTGCTAAGTAATGTTTAGTCTAAAGTCAAGGATTTTTCAGCTTCTCATGCCCAGCAAGCAAGAAAGCTGGAGGGGCACAAGAAGCTGGCACAGGACACAGCCAGGGCAGCTGACCCAAAGTGGCCAAAGGGGTATTCCATACCATGTGATGTCACATCTAGTACATAAACTGGGGGGAGTGGGGGCGGGGGATCGCCGCTCGGGGACTAACTGGGCACCGATCGGCAGGAGGTGAGCAATTGCACTGTGCATCATTTGTACATTCCAATCCTTTCATTATTACTGCTGTCATTTTATTAGTGTTATCATTATCATTATTAGCTGCTTCTTTTCTGTTCTATTAAACCGTTCTTATCTCAACCCACGAGTTCTACTTCTTTTACCAATTTTCTCCCCCATCCCCCTGCAGGGGAGGGGAGTGAGTGAGCAGCTGCGTGGTGTTTAGTTGCTGGCTGGGGTTAAACCATGACAGGCCCTGATAAAATCTGCCTGTTGCCACCCTAGGGATAATGCTGGTGCTTGTTCAGGGCTGGCCTGGGAAGAAAAGGTGTGACCCATGACAAATTGCCAAAGTGAGTCCTGAAGAGTAGGACATTCTGCTCCTGCAGAAACTGGGAGATTAGAGATTTAGGAGAAGCACATGCTGCCTTGCATATCCCATCGCCTCTTTCATCATCCTCAGAAGCCTGTCAACCTTTCAGGGCTTTGGCATAGGCAAACTAAGCAGCAAGTAAATGGACTTTGCTCTCCTAAGTATTTTGCTTATGTCTAGGGTCAGGCCTGCAGAGTTCCTCTTCCTTCACTAGTCCATTCCCTGAAACCATTCAGGACTCCAAACCTAGCACCAATCTTCTGGTTCAGGAACTCATAGTTTTGTTCCTTTAGATCTTCTTCCCTTACTCCTGTCTCCTTGACGAGCCACTAGCTCCTTCATCCCAGCTCTATATCTGAATATCATTCACATTTTTCTCCTTGTTCAGTTCCTCATCTACTCCCATCTCCTGTCATGGGCCCAACTTTTACTGTCTCTTTTCCCCTTCATCTCCATTAGCCTTATTCAGTCTCTTTTTCCCAGCAATCCCAGTTCATATCTCAAAGAACATATCTACTACCAGATCTGCCTCCTCATTCCCAGCAGTTCTCTGTGCCAGTCTCCTTCTCCACCAGTGTTAATTTCTCCCTTGGTATTTCACACAACCGTTAGATATTGGGTCTCTGTCCACTTCCCTGTTTCGGCCTTTGTCTGAGTCAGGAGCTCAACCAGTTCTCTTCTCTCTGCCCTACTTTTCTTCCCCTCTTTGCTCTGAATCTTTTTCTCTTGTCCCCATACAGGTTCAACTCTTTGTTTTCTTTGCCCTTACCTAGATCAGACATAGCATACGTCTGCAGTTGCAAAGAAAGTCTTGCCAAACCCCAAGGTGCAAAATGGCCTGTACAAAGATAGATTTGGGGAATATTAAACTGTTATATTCAAGTAGGTCTTTTCAGAGCCCATGCAAAATATGCTTAGAGGCTTATAACTTGACCATATGTGCTCAGCACTGAGTGGAACAACAGAAGTTATATTACTGACATGAAGCTTTTCCTCTCTGCTTTCAGCCTCATCACCCCAGAAACTGCTACATCTGTGCCTTAAGGCACTGGAGTTCTAGAGCTTTTCAAGGAAAAGTTTGCCACAGCTTTTTAGACATGGTCAGAACCAACATATTTTCCTCTAGTCTTATTTTTGGAAATGGCTGAACTGAGTTTTCCAAAATAATCAGCCTTGGGCAGACACCTGACATGGAAATTGTCAGCCCAAACTGTGTAAGTTTGAAAAAGTTATAAAGCAAGGAAAAGCAAGGTCTTATTATGGGAAGAGTGGGGGCAGACAGACAGTGCTATCAACCACACCTGTGACACTGACATGTTATAGTTGACATCATTAATACCTACCTTAGCAGAGGCTATCAAGTAATTTCCACGATAATCCCCTAGCTTCGCAAAATATTAGTCTTTTTGGCCAAAGTTTTCCATGCTTGGTATTTGACCAAAGGAAATTTTTTGAAGAACATTTGAAAAAAAAAACCAACCCACCCCCAAACAAAAAATCTACTGAGACACTTCTGAGTTATGTGTGTGAGAAAGGAACGTACTGAACATTTTGCCCATTGTTAGAAAATTTTTCCAGGACAACTATTCAAGGATGGCTGAACAATGAAACATGAAACTTGGCATTTGAACAGCCTGTAAGCAGCACTACTTGTCTGGATAAACTGGGAGGGAGGGGGAGGAGAGAGGGGGAAGATCACCACATGGCTTGTCCCCCCAAAACCTGAAGACTAAGGTGAGGGAATTTTCTGCAGTTTCAGAACTTCTCACTGTGTGTGAATCCACATTTGCCTCCCCTCTGCCACTAAGTGAGAATGAATTCACACCCTGGGTTGCTCTTCTGAGCTCCAACTGAAATCTCCACTGTTTAGCAAACTCCTGGATCCTGTATTTATAAATGGGTGATGACTATAAATGAGTTACTGTAGGTTGCTGTCCCTGAGGTGATGATTATATTTGAAGGACAGACTCACCAGATACCCCTCCAATCAGCCACTGAGAAGAGCATTTTCTGTACACAAACCAGTACCTCACTCTCTGCTTGGCATGCTGCGATCACTGTGGGATGTTAGCCATTTCTTCAAACTGCTGTCTTTGTCTTACTTTCTACTTGTGGGTTTCTTAGGCCAATCTTACTGTTCTTCCTTTATCTTTAAATCTCAGCCCTGAGCCTTCTTTGGAAGTGCCCATTTTACATAAATTGAAACAGAGTCTTATCAATTCTCTACTGTTTTGCCCCCTTTGGGCTGGCACATCTTGCTGCCCCAACATTACTTCAAACATGCCATTTTCTCTGCTCTCCAAGTTTTCTGTGCTGCATATGTACATATACTTACAGTACCAGGTGGATTTATCATAGATAACTGTAGTCACTTAAATCACTTAGATGTCTAGACTTGGCTGATTGTATAGGCTTCCTCTGTAGTCAATGAAGGGAGACAGACACCTCAGGGAAATTCACCAGATCCCAGCATAGATGTCAAAGGTAAGTAGAATAATTGCCTTCTGGAACTGTTGATCTTCTGCTGACTACACGAAAAGCCTATATAAGGAGCTAGACTAATTGTCTATATGGCAAGACAGCTCATATTAGCGGAAATAAATACTCCCCAGCATGTTGGCACTTACATACAGACATTATAGAAACGTTCTTGATCTATTTTCACTTAAAATCTGTATCCCTGATGGTCAGAATATATCCAGCTTTCTAATACCTTCTGAAAGACGACCATCAGCCAACAGTTTCTTTTTCCAGGAACATCTTTACTGTAGCTTAGAGTGGAATAAGACTAACACTGAGCAGTAAGTGGTAGAAATATTTATTTTGGCTCCTAAATATGAAATTTAGCTCATTCAGCATTCAGAGATGTTGGCAGGAGAAATGGTATAGTGAAAGCTTTGATTTTTAAAGAGCATCTGCCCCACCTGACACAATGGAAAATATTAAGGATTTTCCTTGTACCTATGAGCTTTGAGCAAGAATGCTGCAAAGTTCAGAAATGATTTAACAGCATCTGAGCTGTGAATGTATGTAGTACCTTTAAAATGACTGAGGCTGATAAAGAACACTATAGAGTAAGTACAACCAATTGCTTTTGCATCAAAAAATATATTGTCAATGACAGGATAGTACCTATGTGTCTGCCAGCATAGTTCTCAAATTCACTGAGGCTTTTGTTGAAGATATGGTTTCACTAAGTATTTCTTTCTTACATCTTACCTAGCAAATAGCAAAATAATATGAACACTCCCTATGGCACAACCTCCCAGATTATAGTTGAATAATTCAGACAGAAGGAGAAGATTCTGCCATGGTCACACCGCCAGCAGTAAAAGTCAGGTGTTCTCAACTTCATGGCTGTGCATCTTGCAGAGCGCCCTCTCCCCTTCTGTGCAGCGTTCCTATCAATGCCATTCATGCACTTGGTTCAAAATCTCATGGTATTTTTGTCTCTGCTACAATAACCCCTCACTATGCACTCTACATGGCCCCCTCTAGCCTCAGCACCTTCACTTTGTCTTTTGGACCTTTCCCTGAGCTTCACTGCAACTTTGTTCTCCCTTCCTTACACAGAGCTGCATGTGGCAGCTTTGTCCCTTCACTGGGCTGAGCAGGTGGCGTGCTCCCTTCCTGAGACTGCTTCCAGATTACTGTGGAGGGCTCAAGGTTTATTACTGTGCTCAGCCTCACCTGCAGAAGGCCTTCAGTTCTTTGGCATCCTGAATACCACCAGTCACACACCTCTGCCCTCTCAAACTGTGAAGGCCTTGGAGATTTCTTTTGCCTTTGATGAGTTTCTTCCTATCTTTTAAGATATATAAACCACCTTGCTACAATGACATAAAGATATTTTTTCAAATGTTTGCCTTTGAAAAGCATCAAGTTTCTGCTGGGTAGCAGACCACATTTTCAAAAGCAGGATACTGCTCTCAACCATTTTGCACAACAGTATACATAGTACACATTGTAATATTATGTCATACTGTTTCGGGAATAGAGACTACACCATTTTGGGAAAATCCCAATATAATAGGTAATTGCTTAGTGGAAGAACAAAAAACATTTTCCAATACCTTACCTACTCTTGCCTCCTAAGGCTGACCACACAAAACTGGATCAAGCTCCAGAAATACAAGGTATATTACTGAAGCAGCTGAGGATCAAATAAACTGGACTCTGGGACAGCTGAATGGCTTAAAGAGCATCTTAAAGTCCTAAGCTGATAACAGACAATTTTTTTTTTTTGCCAGATGTTTGCATTAAATAGGAGCTGCACTTCAAGCTCTGCTGAGCAGTGAGGAGGCAGGAAACATAGCTTGTGTAACAAGGAGCAAGAGCAGCACATGTTTTGTGTTCAGCCCTTTGCCTGATTCAACAGCAGTGTTGAATGGCCCTGCTGGGAGCCACATACAGAATTTTTTGGCCAGGAAGAATAGTTAGCAGAGTGCCAAGGTCTGCAAAGGTAAAATCAGAGGGAACAGGGCGGGCTCCCGGAGACCCAAGAGTTTGCAGAGAAATATCCTGTGAAGGGAGAGGGTGAATTACCCCTTTCCAAAGAACTGTACCAAGTGTTCAGGCTGAGGAAGGCCCGGAGAAGTAATGTAAACAGAACAGTGGAACTCTTTTGCAGATGGAAAATTAAGCTAATATCTCTCACTTTGGATCAAACCACATCCTATTTTCAGGATCATTGAGCCTAGCCACATTAGACATGCATCTGGCCTACTGTGCTTTTCTAAGCCCGGCAGTACCATAGCAGACATAGTTTAGCTCACAGAAGCTGTTACGTTCCAGTTTTCTACCATTAGGGACTGAAAAAATTAGCGTGACAGGATAGCCCAAAGTGTCCAGAGAGGATTTAAATGCACGAAATCCCTTTAAATCTCAAACAGGCTTGATCTTTAATCACCAAGATACTTTAAATCCCACGCTCAGCCTGAAAGATACCAGGGAGGCAGATCACAGACTAAGCAATTGCAAACTGTTTCTATGTAAGTATTTACACTTTTCCCACTTTGATTTATTTTTGAGAGTGAATGCCAGTAATACGTCATTTTGCTTTCTTCATTTACTTCTTTTGACTCAAAGCAAGGAACAAGCCTCTCCCCTGTAATAGATTCAGAGCTGCCCATGATAATTCTGAATCCTATGTACTGACTTACTGTGTTGTTTACTGTATACAGATACTGAACTAATATAACAGTAGGACAGTCAGGCTGGAAAATGCAGGTGGAGCTGGATTAACACTCTTCGCCATACACCCGAGATATAACGCAAGAGCCTTTTTTTTTTTTTTTTTTTTTTTTAACAGAACCTGTAATAGAAAAACTGGAAGTTTTTTCCCAAGAGATAAGCAGTCCTCGCAGGGAGAACAGGAATCCAGGGATTCAAGAATTTTTCAAGAAGTACACTTGAGAGAAAGTAAAAGAGATGGGAAGTGGAAAGTCAGGCCCTTGGAAAGGTGAACTATGTACAGACCTGGTGCAATTTTAATACCCTTTTTCTCTCATGTTTTGCTTTGCCCCTGCTGTTAGAATTAAACAGCAGTTTAGCTTAAACAGACTGGCCTCTTTATTCCCTCTCAGTCATAAATTTGCTACTCCAAGAGAAGAACAACAGTTACCAGAAACATGTGAGAGCCTGCTGGGTAAGTCCAACTGATTGACAGGTTGCTGTTCTGTGAGAGAACTCCAAAAAAGATGAAGGCATGAGGCCTTGTACATGCCTAGGGGGATACTCGCAGAGATCCAGAAGGGGACAGCTATGTCCCATCTCCTTGAACTTACTGAGCTTTTCATACTCTGCAAGAGAAAACTGTTGGCAAGCTAGGTGGAAAGCACAGGAAAGCTGATCATTCATCAGCAAGCCTTTTGTTACATGGTCAAAGTACTACTTTCAAGAAGTAAGAAAAAATAATGGGGAAATGTCTATTTAAACACTCAGATACTTAAATCCCTCCACCTGTTACCCTATAAACCGACTTCAGAGGTCACTGTTGCTTGCGTGAGTGAATCATGCTTGTGCTACTGAACTACCAAGGTTTCCTGTCTTACATCAGACAAGGCCCTCCAAAATCTAGGACTGTAGCTTTTTGTCTGATTGTTATTGTCCTAACATAAAACCTGTGTGCAAATGTATAATTACAAATGTGTACACCTGCAAACAGCAGTTAGTCACTGCAGTTAGTTTTGCAAAATGGACCCTAGTATCTCCATGAAGCTCTCTGCTTACTGCATTCAGTGACTCACAATTAAACATAACCATTCACGGAGTGTGCAAACACAGCCCATACTGTGCAAATTATGTGAAGTATTTACTTTCTCACATATTGCTGACAGTACCAGAGAGACTGGGCACACAAACCGATACTCCTAGTGTGAGTCGGTGATACTTGCTAAGTCTCTAGCAGTGGGTTTGCTCCTGTACTGTAAATGCTAAAAACTTAGTAAACAGCTTTGATGCTGTATGTGACACAACATAACTTGAGTACTTCTTTCAGAGCAGTGTTAGCTCTAAACGACAACAGAAGCAAAAGGCAGTAAAAGGTTATTTTTTTTCCACTATGCCTTTGATAAACACAAGCTAAAGCTCTGTTGAATAAAATAGAGCTAATGTTTTTGTGTTTCAAAGCGGAATCACAATTGAAAAGGTTTCTACGGAAATGAAGGAAAGAAGCCAGAAGAAAATTGTGTTTTCTTTTTCCCTTCAAATGGACAAGTTTTGAAGTGGTTATATAATATTTAAGTTACTGAATACGGAACGTTACTCTGTTCAAGAATAAATGATTCACATATGCAGAATGATTCAGCCAAATTTACATTCTGTGAATAAATGTTTATTTATGAAATTACACATGCAGCACAACCAAAATGAAGCAGGGACAGGCTATGACAAATCTCCAAGGATACGTACAATACCAAATCTTTCATGGAGCTACTAAACTGGCATATACATATTCAATATGTAGCTAAATTCATGAGAAGCAGCCTGACAGACCAGAAACAAGTTTCTCACTACAGTGTTCCTGCTTCATCTTTTGCAGGCCATAGACAAACTAGGTGGACCTGCAGAGATAGTATACTAAAAAGATTTTTTGAGACACTGACGAGACAGCAGAAGGAAAATAAGAGAGTCAAGAGAGTTCAAGAGAGTCATCTTCTACCTCAGTAGTCAGTAATCTGCAGGGTCTGAGAGGGCAGCGTTCTAACTCAGACCAGAAGGAAAAGCAATGATTAACAACTTTAATAATGTCAATACAAGTGGAACCTACATAAAAGCTTTCAAAAGCACGGCTTTCTAAGTTGCTGGAAAGGTTGAATAAGTTTCTCAGTGTGAAAGCTCCAAAAAAAATTTCTTCAAATTTGGCTTGCATGTGTATTTCTTTGAAACTTGAGGACAGAGCCACATATGAAAAATACATGGACTGTACTGAAACTTCTTGCACTTGAACTTTGCATTATATAATGCATTAACTTACGATTTACCATGGTGTCTTCCTCAGGCATCTTCATATAGTCAACAACTAAAAGGGCTAATAAGCAAAGGAAGAGTTTTATATTAAACAATTGAGTGTTATTACCTTTCGATCACTTCTTTTTTTCTTTCCGTTTTCAGGTAAGAAAGCAGAGACTGATGAAGTAATTTGCCTGGAGGTAAAGAAACAGCTGACATCTGAGGGTTACAACTTTGCTTATGGTGGAGCCACATCCTGTTTCAGATGCCGATTCCTTCCTCACCCATATCCCTGTGAATCCATATCCTTTCCTGAACTTGAGTTCTCCCACCTGTGAAATGGTTGTAATAACTAGCCCAAAGGAATGCCTATTTATTTGTGTTACAGAAATATTTGTATGGCCAGATGATAACCAGGTGGGAAACAGAACTTGAGACTTCATCCCAAGACTTGTTCTTGTTCTAAGCCTCCTAACTGAGTACATCAGCAACAGCACCAAAACTCACAGCTTTCCTAAAGTGTTTGTGAAAACATGCCAGAGTTTTAAAGAACCTGTAACCTTTAAATTGCACAAAAGCATTTCGCTGCACTCTAAAGATCAGAGCTAAATATTACAGAAGGAAGACCAACCTCAAACACATGAAAGATGGGGAATATATTTTAGAAGAGCTATATTTATTCCTTCCCTTTTGCAATTTGCCAACCATGCCCAGGTAAAATAAGTACAGAGGCGCTGCTAAAGCATAGTATTTCCTGTGTCCTTGACACTACTTGCAAATAATAAGGTGCTGAAAAATCTAGGCAAGTGATCATAACTTTAAAACCTATTCTTCAAAGTTTTGGAACTCAGTGAGAGCCACAAAAAAAAGGGAAGTTATAGCATATGCAGCTAAATTACTGTTAAGATAGGCACGTGCACATTTATATTTTGGTAGGAGCAGTAGAAGTGTTCTTCATTGTGGTTAGGTTTCTAATACTTGGCATCAGTGTGACTTAAAAAGGGCGGATATGTTCTGTTGAAAGTTTCCTGATAAATTTTTCAGTTGTCTATAAGAAAGAATGTAATAATTCTGCCTGAAAGCTGTGAAAGTTATGAGTATCTGAAAGTTATGAGTATCTGAAAGAAGCACCTTGGTAAGTTACAAAAGTAACTCTACTTTTAATCAAAAACCACCATCACCACCCTTATTCTCATTACAAAAATCCTGTGGAAACAATAAGAGTCTATTTAATCTATATAGAAATTGCTGTTAGCCAAATAATTTGATCATGATCATGTATGTTCTTACATGATATTTTGATTAGAGGATGTTCATAGTGTTTAAGATGAATACTTCAATGGTAAAAATTAGTGTGTATAGATAAAGTTAATCTTTCTCTTTAGAGTAGTGAGAGGAAGGAAATAATTTTTATAAATGCCATACGGTAATAATTTAATGCATGATAAACATTTTTATGCAGGGATACAAAAATTTCAGTGTTGCCAGTGGAAGGAAAATAAGAATTTTCCAAAGTGCTTTTGGAATCTTGCACATATTTAGTGAGCTTGGCCCATCTGACACTTTACAAGCTTGGATAGCCTTTGTGTAGATTTCTGTACATGTGAAATACTTCAGTTCTATTCCAAAAGGCTTCAGAGAAACAGGATCAGTCACCACAAAAGGGTGGGGTTTTCATTCTATTTCTCTAGACAGCATAAGGCCAAATCATAAAGGTTTGAATTTACAATCACATTTTTCACCTCCAAGTCTTGACCTCTCTCATAGATAAGTATGATTCCCATTTTACAGCTGAGACCACTATAAAGGCACAGAGAAAGAACTTCCTCACAGTCCTAGAGGGACTCATTGTGATGGGTCCCCAGGAATTTGCTGAAGCCTCTAGTCTTGGAAGAAGTTAACAACATGTATTAATAGTGCAAAGTACTAAGAAGTCTCCTACCTATGAATGGTTACAGGAAAGATAACCCCAGCAATGAAGAGCATTTTGCAAAAACATACCAGAGGAATCAACTAAAGAAAGCCTATATTAGACATTGCATTACACATTTGCATCTGTGTTTGCCATCAAGTTCAAAATCATCAAAAGTCTGCAAAACTGAGTTATTTTGCCACTGTAATACCTCAGACATTTCTGGGAAGTTCAGATTTTTCTAAGAAATACAATAGCATGCTTATCAGTTACTGTAAAATTAGTGCAAACTGAGACAAGAGCGTGCAACTTTCAGCAATGCTTGTATCTCTCAGGGCCTTAGACCCAAATAGTAAGGTGAAATTTACATGTTTTATACATATGTTACAATATTTGTTAAAAATTCTGAAAAGTGTATCCCATCTGCATGTAATCAACTGTCAAGCAATCAAGCTTTACTTACTTCAGCTTTTATGATAACTAGCAAATAATAAAACAGATATAGAACATGCACAAATATAGCAGCCTGATAAGAAACCAGAGCCCTCTCATGATTAGAAAAAAATGCAATCAATCGCCATGCGAGCCGACAGAAGGACAATGATACCATTTCATGGCAGCCCTCTAGATTACCAAAGTAAAATTTGCTTCAGCTATAATTAAAACCAAGTGATGTTTAATAAAAACAGAAGTTATCGAAATGTCTTACTGAAACTTTGATAGGATTTAAAATGTTATTGTATTTCTTTAAATTTGGCATTTCAGTTTTGTGCTCCCGCTCTGATTCTGAGCAGAGACTTAATCAGACAGAACAAGGATCTGAACCTGGGCACCCATCCTCAGGTCGTTATATAAAGTCACTCTTCTCCCATCTTCAAAGCTTTCCCAGGAAAAAGCTTTGTTGAAATATTCATATTTCTGTGGCGCACCTCCTCCTGAATGACAGGGCCACATTTTGTTTAGCTGAAAATTTTCTTTCTCCAGCTCTAGTCACCAGCTTCTATGGCACTGCTGGAGCAGACGACAGGCAGCCCCATCCTTCTGTCGCTCTGCAAGCCCCTCCGGCTGTCCCACAGGACTTTAAATCAGTAAGGGTGCTAGGAAATCAGACGTAATCACGGTGAATAGCTACTTCAGTGATTTTCGCCATCTCCCCTCATATTATGAATTTGTCTAGACACGGAACAATTTTCCCCAGGGCAGATCATCCTCCTCGGCCCTTCCTCCCCCAGGGCCGGACTCACCGGCCGGGGGAAGGCGACGCGGGAGGCAGGGCCCGCGGCTCCCCAGCCACTCGCCGGGCGCCTCTACCCCAGGGCATGCCCCGGGCACGTCGCGGAGGCGGCTCGAAGGGCTGGTACCAGCGCCCCGGCACACGAACCCGCGGCGAGCCCGACCTGCCGCGGCTCCGGCCGGCCGGGACAAGGAGGCGGCCGCGGCCGCAGCCGAGACCCCGCCGCCGCCGCCCGGCTCCCCCCGCCCCGCCCCGCCGCGCCGCCTGCGGGAAGGGGAGGGCGCCACCTGGCGGGGCGGCGCTGCCGCCTGGCGCGTGAGCGCGGGGCGCCGCGGGAGGCCGCACGTGCGATACGGCGGCCGCACGTGCGCGGGGCGGCCGCACCTGGCGCGGCGCGCGGTGCCCGGGGCGGGCGGCATCACGCGCCGCGGCGGGGCCAAGCGGCCAGCGCCGCCTCCGGCACGTCCCCGTACGTCCGTGTCCGTCCCCCCCCCCGCCCCGACCGGTGGCGCTTTCAGAATGTCACCCCGCATTCTTTGGCCCCCTTTCACCGCCTTTTGCATGAGAAGGTACTTCCGCCCTTCGCCTTTCTGCGGCCGGTTTCGGACCGGCCTGCTGCAGTAGCAGGCGGGGCTGTCTACGTACCGGCCTCCCACGTATACGAAAGGCAACTTTTCCCGTGTGACCAAGTACTTGTGTAAGAATAGGGGAAGGAACAAATTAAACCTGCCTCATTTACATAGCCCCACGCTATCCCCCCCCACGGCTGTGCAGTTCTAAGGGATATGCATGCAACTGCCTGCGTGGAAGTCTCCTTGAACCCCACTGGTGACCCAGCCTGTGCCGGGTGGCACCAGAGATTTGTGAGCCGCTGACATGCCAACGACTTCTAGACCAGCCAGGCCTTCCTCTGTGACTCCTCTGCTCCCAAATGTTATTTTGTTGCAGCGTTAACAGATGTTGTGCTACTGCATCTGCAGAAATGAAAGGTTTCTATTCAAAGGCAACAGCTAACTCCACAGCATCGTGCATCGGTACTCCACAGCCTCCTTTTTACAGCCCTTTGCGGCCAAGTGCTGTTAATAAGCTGGCAAGCCTGCCTGCAGTTGATGTTCAGTGAAAATTAAGTCAGTGTGCTTTGATTCCCCTAAAAGCAGTTGCAAACTTTTCACAATGAGCTGCTAAGCTCCACTGAAACCAGAAAATTTTGAGGCTATTAAAGCATCAGAGTTCTTTATGCACTCAGGTGCAGACAAGTGTAAATTCGCTCTGTCTGTGTTTCCAGCTGCCTGCATGTGCGCGGCACTAGAAGCTGCTCAGACACGCTAGGGTGGGATTGGTGCCCGAGCTACCAGACCACAGCCATGCATCAAAATGGCTGCCAGTCTGAGCTGTCACCAGCCCCTGTCCCTGTGGCGTGGAGTTTGGGTGGAGCTACCATCACTATGCAGATACACCCCAAAAACATTGTAACTCAGTTGTGGCTTTTAAAATATTAGGCAAAAAATGCACATTTGGGTTAAAAACCAGAACATTTTTCTTCTGGTCACTGAAACAGCTACTAGCACTTGGGTGGAAGGGGGATGAGGAACAGCACTTGACCAAGTGACTGCACTTGTTTACACCACAAGAACTCTACAGACTTCATTGGATCTATTCAGTCTGCACTCGGAACAAGAGGATGGGTCCCCAACTTCTAATTTTACAGAAACCTGCAGGTATGTTTGCATGGATTACTGCTTTGTTCATCTCCTTTTTCCCCATGTTCAACTCTGACTGGAATGAGTAATGTTTTAATCTTTTTAACATTACTTTTGCCTGTCATGAAGCAAAAATTGTTGCTTACCACGCAACATAGTTGTATTAAGAATACCTCAACTGTCAGTAGAGGCAACCTTCTTTAATGAACTCATTTATCAGGATCAGTTAAGGAAAGCCTTTCAGCTTACTTCAGTGGGTCTGGGAATCAGGCCCTAAACCATTAATCCATCCAGAAATGAGTAAATTTTAAGGCTAATTCTTGCCCTGGTCAGGACTTTGAGGGGTGGCTAAGGAAAGGTTAGAAATGGTCAATACGAATTAGACCCCCTCAACACCTCCCTTAAGTTTTGGGTTGGTTTCTCCCCCCTTTTTAAAAGCTCTTAAGAGAGCACAGTTCTAAGGGAAAGGAAAAGGAAGACTAGAAAAAGACGCACTTGGCTTGTGCAATCCTGCTAATGGCATAAGTCCATGTGTGAAGGATGAGTGTAGAGGTTTTCTATTCTCACAGTTCAGGCTTTGCTGCTCTTTCTAAGGACAATGCATCCTCTTTGTTTTAGACAACAGCTTATACATGTGCAGGCTAAAGGAGCTGTATGTGCCAGAAGACAGCATTCTTTGGGAAACATGGTGCGCAGGACAGCATGGGAACCAGGCTTTGCTTTCTCTGAGGATTCAGGACAGGTCTAGTTTTGTTGCTGATGGAAGAATGAAATAATTTCTCTCTTTTTAATGCATACAGAGTAATCTTTGCTTCATTCCAAGTGGCATTGGTAAACTGTAATTAGACAATAATCTCTTTTATTGTCTAAGTGGGACAATCACTTTACAATTAAAAACACTGAAGTAATTTTAAAATGTAAAGTAGCCTCTAGGTCTACAAAATATAAGGCCATCTGGACTGTAAGATTTCAAAGAATACAGTTCAGAAAGCGTATCTTAAAAAGCATAGGGTATAAGAATTAAGAAGAGAAATTAAGAAGAGCAGGATATTCAGTATTTGTTTGCAACTGTACATTTACTTCAAAGTTATGGCTTCAGTCAATTCACTACCTAATAAGTATCAAATTTTCCCACTGTAGTGTCAGCTGTGGAGAGAGGACCTTTCTGCCTGTCTGCCTGCCTTGCCACTTCCAGTGACACAGCAGCTTGTAACATTCCAGGAACTTCTCACTTGCTCTCTATCCTTTTTTTTTTTTTGGTCTCCCCAGTCTGAATGTGCTCACCAGATGCAGTGATAGTTAAACAAAAACACCACCAAAAGAAAAAAAGACCAAAGAAAGGTCTAGCTAGATGCAGTATTTCCCAGTGGCTTATTTTCTAGTGGGTTATCCTTGCTAAAATGAGTATGTAACAAACCCTGCTAACCAGTGGAAATTCCAGAGATAAATTCATACCAGAGATGCTCAGCTCCATGCAGTTCTGGGCAACTGTTGTGCAACAGTCGATCTAAACAATCACTTCAATAAAGAACTACTAAACTTACTTAGTGGCTTTTTTTGTGTGTCTCATTTTGCTTGTAATTCATGAAAGTTCGTAGGAACAAACGTGTGTGCAAGAGAACGTTTGCGATGGCAAGGTTTTGTAGATGTTTGTGAGAAGGTCTATCTGGAATGGAAACATCCGCTTACCCACGCTGAAAATTCATTTTAAGCTTGAGAGTTATAAAGTCAAGACCAAGAACCTATATTGTCTGCCAATGAACCTTATAGCAGACTCAAGAAACAAACATTCACAGCTCTCTGAGGAAATGATTTGGAAGCAACTCATAGGCTGGAAGGTACGTACCCATCTGAACCATTCACCAAATGCTTCATAATGACCAATTCATCCTAAACTGTATTTCTGTTTTGCTAACCTTGAGCGATGCTGGGTTGAGTTGTGAAGGGTATCTGCCTGGAGGACTTCTAGTGTCAGGTAACGTATGTGAAGGGAGGATGCAGCTGAAGAATGCCCCCAACCTCCCCACTCATTGAAAAATCTGAGTAGGGGCACTATCGCCATCAGTGCCCCCCTAAAGGAAGGCCCTGAAGGTGTGGTTGAATCAGTTACATGATTGGAGAAACAGACTGGAGACCACAACAGAAACAAAAGCTGGACTACAAAAGTGGAACAGGTCGGAACTGTCATGTAACTACTTTTCTGTGAGGTCTGTCACTCATCCAAGGCTGAGAAGTATCTCTGTCACACTCCTATGTGATGTATTTAACACCAGCTCTGCAGAATTGCCAAATCATATGATGAAACTACGGAAAACACGAGCTAAGGGAATAAATCTCACATCATTCCAAGCTGCATTTCAGGCTGTTTCCCTGCTCCCCTCCCCTTCTAGCATGGTTCTTTTTGTTGTTTCACACTCTAAACCCCTAGGTTCTTGATACGCTGGGCAGGAACTGATACATTGTGCATCTGTAAGATGCATGCCTTGTAGCCCCTTATTCAAAGGGTGGTGTTTCATTAGCAATGGCTTAAAAATCGATTTAAACATTATGTTCATTGCACACAAACACTTCTCACAAAGCCTTCTGTTCCCATTGAGGCTAAAAAATTCCATTGTATGCGTAATCTTTTATGAGTGCATTCTTTGAATACTTTATTTCTTAGAACTGTAACAGTTCTGTTTATAAAAAAGAATGATACTGATAGCAATGTTAGGAACTTTCAGAAGGGACTACTTAGATCTTTAAATTTCCATATTAGTCCTGTTTCAAGAAAAATACAAAACAAAACAAAGACCCTCAATTACATAGTTTAAATTCTTTAAGAAACAGCTTCACATGCCAAGCTAAGAGGATAGAAAAACCAATCTTTACCCCCTTGATCAGATCTTGCAGCCCTCTGAGGACAGCTCACATTGGAGATTTTAATTTGGCACAGTTGCAAACTGGTTTATAACTACCAAATCAGATGTCCCAGGTTATCATGCTGGACTGGGATATTTAGAGAAGAGCAAGCTGAGGGGTGAGAGGCCTGAGGAAGCACAGGGCTGACTGCTTTCTGAGTTGCACAGGGAGTGGGGGAAAAAATCCAGGAATCCTCTGTATGTCAGCCAGGATCTGTATCCAAGGCGACACAGATGAATGGTGTGCCCACTGTCCTCTTCTTAATATCCAGACATCTTTTAACATGAGTTGCTGCTACTGAAACAATTGCAGTACAGTACTTCAGGACAGGACCTTGGAGACTATTCTGACCACCTGAGTGCTGCTTAAAAACTCTTCCCACTGAATCCCCTCACTTCAGCCAGCAGCTGTAGAAGTCTAGCAGGCAAGCAGTTGGTCTGATTTACAATTTCTTTTAATTTAGAAGAAACATTCTTCTTTTTAATGAACATCTTGTTTCTCAGTTTAATGAAGAACAATGTTAAATGCATATTGGTTTAACAGTTATAGTTACCAACTAATCAATCTCAAGTAAATATTCTCTCAGGGAATTATTCACACTGCCACAATGCCATGTGTTGGAAACAGGGCAGTGAGCAGTGCCGTGGCTGACCCATTTTAGTGGCCTTCACTGTACTGGTAACGGCTTTAATCTTCCACAAATCTGCTGAGAAATGAGGACACACGGGAGCACAGGGATAATGTTCTTCTCTGCTCTTTCTGCAGAGGTAATTATCCAGTGACTGAAAAGCATCATATCACTGGACATGTAGACAACTAATTTCAGAATTCAGTAACTCAATAACCAGGGTGAAGAAACAGATTCGTCTGACACCCTTCTTTACAAAATTCTCTTCAATGCCTCGGCACAACTTGTCAGAATTAAGTGCAGATTTAAGAGTTCACTTCCCACAGAGGCATTGCACTAGATTAGAAGTAAGGGCGTTAAAAGTTTTCAGTGCTCAAAGCCTCAGTTGTTACAGATCAGCACTCTGTGGCCATATTAAGAGATTTCTCTGCTCTACCTGAGCTCCTTCTGTACCTTTTATTTTTTAATATTTTCTTCCTATTTGCTGAGACACTGTTTTGAAGGAAAGCAGCAAAATATGCTGCCACAGTAAACCCTTGGAAAGAGTGTGCTGGACAAAAGTACCCACAGTGATCCTGTAGCATAACATTTGAAGAGCTTTGCTAAAGTTGCAGCATGGATAATACAGAGGCCCCTTTTCAGCTAAAATGCAAACGTATAAATCATGGCAAAATGCATATACCTTCCATAACAGAAAAGAAAAATAAATCCTTTTGACCACTTGGCTCCCTTGATCTTCTTCAGCTCCCTCTTTAACCCTCACTTTACTTTCTGCTTCTTTCCACATCAAGCCAGCCAAAACTAGTTTATTAATCATCACACATTTAAACAGTGATACTTTAGAGAGATTGCCTCCAGTTAGCCTGATCTGAATACAAGCAGTCACAGTACAGTCACGCTCTAGCTACAGATGGGGACTGCATGCCCTTATTACCTCCTAATCCAAGTTAGAAACACCCTGTCTGAATTAACAGTTGTATGATGCATATGGGTCTCACATTAGAAGAAACAACTGAATTGTAGCTCTACCAGCAAGGCACAACCTTTTTAATCTAAAGCTGCTTGATCTTTCTGTTGCCCTTATCTTAGATAATCTCACTTTTACTTTGCTGCTCTTTCTCTTGTCATTTTCCTGGTTCTTCTCTTACGTTGCTTCTGTGGGAGGAAATCACTCCTTATTCCTAGCTCCTGTTAAGCTCAGTAGCAGCCAAGGTCTAGCCCATTTCCCCCCTTCCACAAGTCTTAGTCTGAATTTGAATGAATAAGTTGGTTTATTTGCAAAAGCACTCACTTCTCTTTCTTCACATTAAAACTAGTGCAAATAAAAACAATACCAGAATATATGAAGTACTTAGAATACATGAAGTAGCCCTTCAGCTTCTAGGTGAGGTACAGGTAAAACTTCAAGTGAAGTGCATGAATGAGATATGAACTTGCTGGAAACAGTCTGGAAGACAGCAACAAGAACAAGTGGACATCTACACAGCAAGACCTATGAGGAAAAACTGAGTAAGCTGAACCTGTTTTCTCCCGTGAAGAGAAAACAAAAGGGAGAAGGAACAGCAATATTTCAATATGTAAAGGACTGTTGCAGAGTAGAGAGGATTCCACTGATTTTTCTGTTCATTGGAAATAGCACGGGTAGAGGGACAGGCTATTTGTTGAGGTAAGGGAAAGGAACCATCTGGTTTAGCTGGTTTTCTGTTATTCGATGAGAACTTCATTCAACCTTGGCATGTTCTGTCCTTTTCACTGCAGACTATCTCTCACTAGATTTAGTGCAGGTTCTTTTATTCTATACTAGCAGTCGTCACTATTTTGAAACATCTGTGTTGCTATACTCAGAACAGTGAGCCAGCTGACCTTATTTTACTGGGTTAACTTTGATTTTAACTATAGTTAAACTTCTCCTTCACTTTCAGACTTCTCCACTCACTCCTTCCTTCCCAATACACTGGCTAGGAGTACTCTTCTGCAAGTTGGAAACCCAATTACAAGGCTCAGTGAGGGTGACTATTTCAAATCGCTTGCAATCCTCACCCGGGAACCTTTGTATTTAATGTCTACACTGCATATTCTGGCTGGCTGCAAGCCTGCTGTGCCAGCACTGCTAGAGATAGCCAGGTTACTGTGCACCATGAATGACTATGTTAGGACAGTGCTACATCTTGGAAAATGAGGCATATTAACTTGGACTCATCTCTATGGCAACACAACCACCTAACTTTGAACAGGCTTTGAACTGGAAGAGTAAGCTCATTACTGCCCACAACATATCACAGAGAGTTTAATCAGCATTTCAGCACCTTTGCTTCCATTCTCACACCACTTCCCTGAATAACTGTTTTAAGAACTTGCTAGTTTAGCGATAAAAAGTAACATTGAGCACTTGCAGTGGCATGGCACCTGCTAGCTGATGGTTACAACTGTAAGACATGCCTTATAGCATGTCTATGTGCATACAGAGAGCAAATGGTGACACTTAAGTGGTTCCACTAAGGCCACATACTGATTCTTTAACAGAGTGAGGACTAAAACCTACAACTCTCACCTTTACAGAACAGCTTGCACAAAACTGCACAAAACTGCACAAAACCTCAATTCCTTAAGATTTCTGAAGAGTCACAAATCATATTTTGTTAACTGCTGGTTTTATGGGAGAACTTAAATTTTACTTTTATTTAGCATGTCTTTTTTTTTTTCCCCAGCCATTTGAAATTCAGGCAGCTTTCAGCAATGTCTGAAATATACTTTAGAAAATAGAGAGAATGTGGTATCAGCAAACAGCTCTTTGCCCTTACGGGGTGGGGTGGGGGAATCCAACCAAAAAACCAGACATCCTGCTGCCCTTGTAGTGGTAAAGGCTGACCATATGGTGACCAGGGTGAAGAGATCTTTCAAGAAGGTATCCTTTAACTCAGAGGTAATGAGAGGCATGAAGGGTCAGTGAACTGACAAATACCAGCAGGTCAGGGAACACAGTAAGAAAAAAATAAAAAGCTTTTTTTTCACTCAAGAATGATACATTCAAAAGTAAATTTGATTTAGAAAATGAGAAGAAATGGCAGCGGGGGGGGGAGAAAAAGCTGTATTTTATATTAAATTTATAGAGTTATTTGGAGAACACTATCAAAGCAAAATTGCTGCACTTTCCCAGAGCACTGTGGAAGCTACAAATCTTTGCACAGGAGAATCAGCTAACACTAGCAACCCTGTTTGTCGATGAGAGCAGAGCTGCCTGTAACTACTGCATTTTTACCCTTGTAAATTTTTTGCCACCCTTGCACAAGGCATTCCTACCGACTGAATTTAATCAGCTGAGCTGTAACTATTCTGTTACAGCTATTTCTGCATAACTCCCTCCTGTGGACACTCTATTCTGGAACAATTAGTAAGAGTAATTATTTCAAAATGAAGTCAGTTTTATTCCAGAGCACAACGTCCACATGGGGGAGTTGCACTGAAGTAAAGCTATTCTGCTTTAGCAATGCTGGTCAATTTCCCCATGTAAACAAGCCCTATGACTCTGATATTAAATTACTTTAATACAGATGTCTCTTGAGATTAAGGTTCTGGAGTCCAAGAGAATCAATCTTCAAAACATAAGAGTACGGCTTCAAAAAACTGATCCTA
The DNA here is from genome assembly GCF_026419915.1 of Harpia harpyja. Classification (NCBI taxonomy): domain Eukaryota; kingdom Metazoa; phylum Chordata; class Aves; order Accipitriformes; family Accipitridae; genus Harpia; species Harpia harpyja. The sequence continues at coordinate 45,052,528 of NC_068947.1, forward strand.
GAAGGACCCAGAAACACATTAATTCACTGGTTTATACATCATAACTCAAATTCTAACTTGCGTGAAATGTAATAGAAATAACTCTGGTATTGAGCAGCCCACCCGCTTTGGAGTCTCTTTGCTATCCTGGGTTACTACAAAGCTCAGAGGAGCATCACCATATATGTTCCTCTGGAAGATTTAATGTCTCTCTCAATGGGTGACAGGAGGGAAGGCCAACAGAGGATAGGTAAATGCTACATGAAGATGTATTAAAGGTTCAATAGCTGGTACACTGTGCTATAGAGGTGCAGAGGCAAAAATTTAATGCCATAACATGTTGTAGTCATTCATGATTGTCATAAAATCCTACGAAGAATCTCAGAAGGAAGTATTAATCCTTGTTTCTATATTCCTAATCATTCTGTAGGATGAGGATAGGGAGGAAGTATGAAGAACCGCCTCTCCTAGGGCTCGGCCAAAGGGCAAAAAGTATTTTTCTCTCCAAACTCAGGAGAGTACAACAGCAGTTTCCTAATTCTTTTCATGGAAGCTTGCCTTACCCTGAGAAGGGCAGAGAGTTCTTGGACTGTGTGTTAAGTCCCATGTGCAACAATGGGGTAAAGAAGAGTGGTGCTCTCCTCATGTGTTAGGCTCATCCTGAAGGCATCATGAGTCCAGAAAGAGAACAGCCTCTGTTTTTCTCTCAAAGGCAGGTTAGCTTTGTACTCTTCACAGACCTGAATCATGCCAAAGCGACAGCATTTACCTTATGAGGAAAATAACCTATTCAAGAATATTCTTCTTTAGCCACCACCCCACCCACAGAAAAAAATTAAATAATTTGGAGCTGTTTTTTTCTAAGCACATTCAAATGCACAAAGCCCTTTCTGGCAACTTTCCCACCAGACTTCAACATTCTACCCACACCCACCTCAGCAGTACAGCTGTTCAAAAAGACTGCAAACTTCTTCTTTAATAATGGAAAATTTATTTTCTTTCATTCTCAAAAGTGATTTGGTTACTTGAGCTGTTACTTGAGCTGAACCTTATCAAATGGATTCATAGCTAAACAGAGAAGAGAAAAAGTTTTCCTTCTCCACCTAGCCACAAACAGCAGAAGTTTGGGAAAATCTAAGGCCCATTGAGATGACACTACAGCAGAGGTGTTTTAGCCAAGGTACAGCTCTCTGCAGTTTCCATCTATAAAAGAATTTAAAATGACAGCTGCAACAAACTCACACATGCAGAAAAATGGCATTCAGTTTAAAATCACATATAGTAAAACATCTGATGTAGTGATATATCACATGCAGATTTCCTTGGTACAGATTAATTTAATCAAATTCTTGCAGTTTTTCTCTGGTTTGGAGAAAAGATGCAACCTTATCCTTAGTGAGAGTGTGATGGTATAAAGGATATTTCATTTGCAGAAGCTGCAGTAGTGCTGCTGGTAAGTCTTACTGCTGTTCTCTAATACTGAAGAGATACATTATGTCTACAGACACTGATTGAAGCTTTCACTAGAGCCAAATGGATTTGTAAGAGATCATCATAAACAGGTTGTGAAATCAAAGAGATTTATATGAAAACATTTGAAAAGTGTTCAAGGACTGTATATAGGAAGTCAATCCTGATTTATTCAACAAAACTGTCAAAATTATTTATGCAATGGAAGCTGCATACAGGAATATTTGCCAAGACTTTCATCGTTACATAACACAAATGTATACACACTTAAAAACACCACACAGAACATGTCTACCCCAGTGGGTGCAGGCTGACCCAACCTCATTCTGCTTGTGCTCTGAACAGGCTGGACAGAAGCCAGTCCCAGTCTGAAACCCATACAGCCTTCAAAAGTTGTGCTGTGTCTACCATAATGTGGTGTAGTTTTTTTCTCCCTCTCAAAAAAAAAAAAACCAAAACAGAACAGTATAAAGCAAGTCATCTAAAAAGAGAATATTCTTTCTCCCATCATTTCCTACAGAAGCCTACCACCCCAAACCTACATTTCTTGCTTATGACTGCATCCACAGAAATACTAAGTAAGGCAACGTTTTATCAGTAATTCTTACAAATCTCTGTGCAGCTCTCTGACTTCTTCTGGTACTACTATTTGATAGACCATTTCCTACCTTGCCTCCCAGTAGGGATGGCATAATGGCTGCAAAGTAAAATAGATCAACAGCTGAAAGTCTATTCTTATGTGGGACCTTTGTTTTCTTTTTATTTGACTCTAAGCACAGAATTCTGCTTTTGGTCAGCATCATTATTTGTTTTGACGTATCTAACCTAAAGAATATTGCCAGCACATTTTGGATCATACAGAGAAAGCAGATCAGACAACACATTTCTGACATGCTTTAAACACATACTATCAGCCTCAGATACAAAATATGTACTTACAAAAGCCTTTGCTGACAGAGATTCTATTTGGTTTCATGTGGGGAAAGGAATTACGGCAATCACAATATAAGGAGAGACAGTTTCCTGATTTGCTATCCTAATTCTAACCATAATAACAGTGAACCCTGATGCAAGTCATTTAAAGTCTTTCCTTTTCCCAAAATGTGTTAATTCATTTTGGGGGTCCCACTTTGAAACATCTTAGTCCCTGTGTTCAGTACCACCAAGAGAAGGAGCATGTATCCTCAAAGGGCAGGTACTCAGCCCTTTGGATTACAAGGCAATGTAAAATGGCTTGCTTTGAGACCCAAACATAAGGGTGGCCAGAACGTAAATAATTCTGAAATTTTGGGACTGGTAAGCATAAGGTGTTCATTACTGTTAATACTAACTTTAACTGGAGACGTTACTCTTCAGTGCTTCTGAATATCAGTTTGAAAAGTTTGGAATTGAACAGATTGAACAGGTAGGGGTACAGTCTCTTTGGTGTGGTTTTCCATACCAGTAAAATAGGGGTAACAATCTTTACCTAATAAGCTTACCAGCTTAAATTGGAATTAGTATTTTGTGACATTCTCAGATTATGCTACCTGTACAAATTATAGGAAATAATTTTAAATTTCCCACCCTTTATTTTGTACTGTTCATAAGGTGGTTCATAAAATCAAAGTTTATGTTAATCGGCAAATAAATTTGGCCTCAGCTGAAGAGAAGCAGTACCAATCAAAGATCTTCAGGAACTATTAATATGTTTGCAAGCTGCTTGAACAACTCACAGATTAAATGAATAGGCTTTTTTCCCAAAAAAGAAATAGTACAGGCAGAGAACATCCCTGATTGTCTCCCCTTTACCTTCAACTTGAGACTTAAGATGGTTCTACATGGATATTCAGTCTGTTTTAACCTCTATAAGGTTAAGCCCCTGTGTAAGAATGTAAGGATGCTGCGGTCAAGTTGACTTCTTTCTTACTGTGGACTTCGTAATCAAAGTTACTAACCTCTTCAAAGTGTTTTAAATAGGTTGAACATCCTACAAGCAATGCAGTGAAAATCCAGATGGCATAAAGAAAGCAAAAGGAAGCGTAGCAATTTCATTCCTTAGGGATGTCAACCTAAGACTGCTTAGGGTGCCAACCTAAAAGATGAAAGTGCAGCTAAGGATTTTAACTGCCATTTCATATTGTCCAAATCCAAATCAAAGTATCTCAGAATCACCCAATTCCATCAAAAAATAAAGCTTTCTGACCTTTGTGAGAAGTAAACTCTAAGGCCAAAAGAAGTAAACTCAAAGTGCCTTCCAAGACAACAGATTTTATTTCTTTGACAAATGATTATGCTTTATATGTTTCCATTATGGCTTTGCATGCGTTTCCTTATATGGACAGATTTGAATACCTCCAAAACTTCATTTCAATGAATATATCCTGCAAGTCAAAAGGAAGAGGAAAAAAAGCCAGCAAATTTTGGAATCTAGGACTCCGACAGACACAAAACACTTGCTACCTTCAATGTGAAGAAACAAAGCAGAAAATTGTTCAGTGAAATTCAAAATTACTTGCACTGGCAAGGGGACCAAGGCAGAGCTAGTACATATCTATAAAGACAAAATGAAAGAAAATCACATTGCCCAAAATATCCACTGAAATATCCTCTGCACCGAATGACAGTATTTAATGCATATACTGTATTTTCCATCTCCCTATGTTGTTAAAAAAGATTAACTACTTAAATCTCCTGACAGTCCCATGAAGATAAAGAAACTGCAGTACGGATTATAGACTGTTTTTAAATGGCAAATAAAAGCATAAACAAAATAAAGCAAGGAGGCTTTCCTGACACCTCTCACAGGTAGACAGTCTTGCCTTTGCCCATGTTCTCTGCATAAACAAAGGTGATCTGATACTTAATGAGTACAGTTCTTCTTACTACAAAATGAAGACAGTTTGCATTTCTATAACATTTAACCACCTAAATTTAAAGTCACTTGCAATTGCTGCTGCTTGTAATGTACTGAGAAATTGCAGGTTGTCATCTGTACAGACAATATTGAGAAAAAGGTCAAGAAGTAGGGCAGCATGTCGGGTGCCTCATGATAACGAAAGACATTTCAGCTTCCACTTTACAGCTACAAGGCAGCAGGAGTTCCAGGCTTTGGATAACATTTCTCTCTTTTCCATTCACAGGCTGAGTAGAGAGGTGTTTACAGGGGTTTGCAAACCTGTGGCCAAAGAAACCTCTTGGCCTGTGTTTGATGAGAGCTGCAGCTTTTTTCTTGCAAGCTTGTTCTTGGTCTGTGCTTGTCACAGATTAGTGGTTGTGCCTTAGACCCCCAGAGACAAGATACCCACCTACCTTCTGCAAGGCAGAGTGGAATAGTGGCATTATGGATTTTTCATTGGTTTAATAATCAGGATTGAATTTAACAACCTTTTAACAATGGCACAAACCAGGTCAAAGGCAGAGGTTTGCTTCAATAGTATTTTAAAAAATGTAATAAAATTCTAAGATTATTGATTACAGTGTCTAGAATATGAAGAAATACACTATTTTCAGTACAAAGTCAAAGATAAAACGCTGCTAAAGAAAAATGCCAGAACCCAATCCTTTCCTCTCAGGATGGGGAGAGAAGAAAATTTCAGTCATCTTCGTTCAGCATTTGATGCTGGCTTGTGTTCCTTTCAGGCCCTGGTACCATACTTCCCTCTTGGCAGAGAGTGCCTAGCAGTCAAACCTGGTATGGCTGCTGGTATGAGCAAATGGTCCTGGGATTGCTTCAGAAGTTTTGGACGTCACGGCTTTCATAAAGCAAGCTAGTGAACAGTAAGAACTGCTGGGGTTATTGTCATTGGTGAACTTCCCTGGGAAAACAGCATGTTAGAGAATCACCAAACAATTGAAAGCAGTAACTCAAGTTGTCGGGCTTTGTTACCAGCCATTCCAAATTAGTGGGAATCATTCCATTCCCATCTGTCATCATAGCAAGTAAGAACTTCCAACGCAATCTTTAATTTCTAGGAAAAATCTTTATCATAATAATTTACAAGTAGGACTTTCTATCAGAGAGTCCAGACATCCCTTGCAAAACTGTTCAGTCCTCAGCACACTGCACTAATTTATAGGTGAAGCAACAGAGGCAGAAATGGCCAGATTATCCTGTGTAAAGTAAAGACTTTAGCAAGTATTTTGAATTGATCACGAGTGGTAAGATAAGGATCCAGTCTCAAAAACTACTGCATTATGGAGCACCATAAAGGGCATGAAAAATCTGTGTGATTGTCTATGATGCTACCAGATCAAGAACTTTGTTTTCAGAGGCTCCTGCTACAATTTTTTTCCCCACAGATACTGGAAGCTTAGGCTACCTTAACATTTACCCACTGATCCTATGAGAAGTATGCGTCTGAAGTTTCATGGCACAAGATCTGACCTGTGGTAATGAAAGGTGTAATGTTGGTTCAAGGGACAGGATAAACCACTGAGTGCTCCACTTGCACTGACTTCAGTGACAAGGGGGCTCAGACCTTGGCAACAGGTATTCTGCATGTAAAAGTATTTCCAGCCATATGGATTTTAATTATAAATGTGTGATTTATTAGCATTTAAATAATTCTTCAAGAAGAAAAGTTATCTTCAAAAGGAAAATGAAACAATGAAGAGAAGGAAGTTTCGGGAGTTGAAACAGAAGCTGCATGCAAAACCAAGAAGGAAAACAGAAGCCAAATACAGAATTTTCTTCTGGGATCATGAACCCTCCCTGGAATTTGATCCAAGAATCCATATCACCTACATGTCAGTGGGGATCTGCAGATTTGCAGGGATTTCAGTGGGAAGTTACATAAATAAAAGGATCCTCTTGCAGGAACAGGCTGGAGGCTAGAAGAGCTCCCATGATACTCGTATATCTAATTAAGAACAGCAGATTGGAAGGGACTCTTGGGTCATTGAGTTCAGTCCCTTGTTTTTGCAGGCAACGATGCCATATAATCTTTTTCATATGCCGCTGAGGCTCTGCTTATAATCAATTAGAGTTTTTTGGTTTGGGGGTTGGGTTTTTTTGGTGTTTTTTGCTCTTGGTACTCTTAGTGGAAAGTTGTCATAGATTCTCATTTCTTTTAGAATTAGAAACGTTCTAAAATCCGGAATAACTGTACACAGTTAGATTATACCCATCTGTTCTTGTGTCAGCATTTCCCTTAGCTTAAATAGCACTTCTTTTCCTAATATATTTATAGACTACAATCACATCCCTCCTTGTTTTGCCTGACCATGCTGGCTAATCTTTCTTACTCTCCCTTATAGAATCCTTCCAAACCCAGACAATCTGAGCACTTTTTTTACACCTGTTTCTTTTTTAATTAAGCTTTCTTAAGTAACAGGTAATCTGGCTGTACCCAGTATTCCTGATGAAAACCATCAGCAACAATATTTCCCCAACAATGTTTTTGGAAGTATCTTGACTGAAGCAGCATGATGCATTTAAGCCCATTTCTGTCAGACACACTAAATGGAAATTTCAGAAAGAGTCCCACTGACTTCAGTGGGTGAGCCCTGTCTGCTTTCTGTTTTCCAACATCCAGACGTCATTTTCCAGTAAAAATATCATTTTCCCAACTATTAAAAATTTGGATAATAACAAAAGCTAGCGATATGTATTTGCAAATAATTATGAAATGAAAAGCAGTAGTACTTGTAACCAGTATTGGTAAGAGAGTTTTCTGAGAATGCATGTTAATTTGGTTGAATTAAAAAGCAACAACAATATTTTCAAGTTATTTGAGGAATAAATTATTTGACCAGCTTTGATAACAGTATATACAGAAGATTTATCACAAATAAGAATAAAAAAACCAACCCACTGTAGCTCACATGAAAGAATTCAGATTTATCTCACTGCTGGATGCTATATTTGGCATGAATTCCAAATTTGCAACAGGGTGGAGGATTTGATCAAAAGATCCAGAAAATTTATGTGGGTAGCCAAAGCCAATCTATTTGGCAAAACATACAGATGATGTTCCTCTCACATCGCTTTGGTATTTTGGAAAACTTGCAATATCAAAGAAAAAGCTTGTATTCCGTACACTGGAAGCAGCAAGTCATGAAAAGGTATTTTCTGTAGGAATAAGTAAGCATAGAAGATGTAGGATTTGAGGCTGCAAAGAATCTATTTTCATACACTCATAGTACAAATTCTGGAATTTAAAAATTGTGCCTCCATCTGCTACAGTGCCCAGGCTTTCAAAAGGGACAGCTGATACTTTGTACCAACTTGATACACCCTAAATTGATATGGTACCTTCCTGATTCTTCTGAAAATTATGCTCTTTGGATTATGTCCTGAACTGAGGCATCTCAAAGCACTAATAACACCTGCAAAAGTTGGTAAGCATGCTTAATACCTTCACATAGAAGCAAATGCCTTCATATATTAATCAAACATAATTTCCTAGTCAAGAACAATGAAAATATAATCCAGCTACAGAACGTTGGTAATGATGAATTCTCATTTATGAGAATTTTTCTTTTTTAACCAGAAGCAACCTACAGCGCTGGAACGTGGACTTAACTGATTTGTAACATTTTTATGGCCAATTCATGCTTCCAGAGTAACGCCACGAATCATACTGTAAATCAGAACTGGTCCTGTATTTACTAGATATGCTCGCAAAAATCTTTGAACACTTTTTAAAGACAAATTCTAAAGCTGGAAGTCTTCCTACATTTCCTTCCTGGACAGTCACTCTACCTAATCAATAGGCAGGATTAAAAGCTTTACACTTTCTTCTAAAATCAAGCTGGTGTTTGTTACTGGTGCAATTGCCAATGCTAACTAACATTTCTGTCAGCTGGGGGGAGTCTCCATTTAACTGGAGTGACGCTCTTTTAATCCTGGAAAAGTGCTGAGCTAAATTAAGATAAAATAGATACGCTTTCAACAAAGAGAGGTTGACAGTTTCTGATCTTATAATATGCTTTCACTGCAATTACCAATATTGCAAGACATCAGTTTTGTGTTTTGTTTTCCAACATGAAAAAGGAAGGGTAAGTAGACATATGACTACTGTCAAATATCAGACAATTAAAAAAACAATACAAACAAACTCATTTTAATGTAATTACTGAAGGTCATACAGAATTCCCAATACCATCTGCAACTAAGTCTATTCCTTCTCTAAAGACTTTCTCTGAAGTGTGGCTGAACAGGGAGGATTGGGAAAGAGGCAGTCTTTGTCCTGGCTGTCGGTGTTTCTCAGCACAGCTTTGATTTAAAGCAAGCCAGCTCTAACCCCAGCTTTCAGGCACTGGGCAGTAAAAGCAGAACAAATAGTTTCAGCTACAGCTTATCCAGGAACTCAAGAGGAATGAGTTATGCTGTCAGTGAAAACTGTTCAAGCCAAACAAACTTAATTTTTCATCTGTATGTGAATGCAGACATGCACAAACTTGGCACACACAAGGCACAGGAAGTGTGTGTTATTTCGTGAATTTATTGTCAGCAGTAGTAGCAAGATACCCCTAAATGTAATTTGTGGGTACATTGAATACTCTCCAGTGCTTGAATCAGAACTGGACTGAAAGATAGGATGATATAAAAGCAATCAGTAGTAGCCTAAGTCTTCTCCCCCTCCTTGAAGTCTGATTTCAGTGGGATCAGAGTTAAGCCAGTGCATGGCATATTTGAAATCTGTCCTAAGATTCAGATCTGTCTGGACTACTGCTGCATTAGTCATGGATCTCTGTGGCTCCCTTCTTTCCTCCTCTTCTATGCCCACCCTATCAGAGCTTGTGTTACTGTTCCAAAGGTGCTCCTGCTTTTAAAAATGTCCTCTGAGGTCTGCTTGCTTTTTCACAGGCATGGTTCTTACTGTAATCAAATCCTCCAAATCCAGTAGAACTGAACGGAATCTCTGGGAATCCAAAGAATACTCCTGAATTTCCATGGTACCCTGAAGCAAGCACCAGAGCCCAGCAAAGAAACAATGCTCTTCCCAAAAGAACTGGCCAAGGAAGGGAGACCCAAGTACCACAACATGTGAGAAGAATCAAGTCTGTAGTAATTGCACTATGGGAAGGAAGAGAGGAAAGAGGAACAAACTACTTCCTAGCATGACAGCATGATTAGAGGTATGCGCTAGGGAGAAGTGAGGGCTTGATGCTCAGATAAGTGAATAAGCTTTGATTAAAAAACTCATGTACAGTCAAATTAAGTCTCTGAGTGGGTCTATCCATTTGTATATACATGTCTGCATTAAAGTAGCATTAGTTTAGCATAGCTATTCAGTGGAAACTACGCTGCACTGTAATAATAAACAAATAAAGCCACTTAGCTTTATAGTCACTTAGGCCAACTGTGCCAGTTCCTACTCAGAAATAAATGGGCTGATGTTGCATGGCGGTGTGTGCATGAATTTGGCATATTAACAGGTCATGTCTCACACTTCAGATGGTTGTAAAATAATGTTATTAATTTCTTCCCTTTAGGGTGCTATGCTATTTGATTAAAGAAAAAAATAATTTTCATTCTATTTATATAATTTTTGTTTGCTGGTAGACTGAGTAGCATTAAACAAAGAACCAAATTATTCTCAGACCAAAAATAATGAACTAGGGCTTCCTTTTTGATGAAAATGATCTCTTGTTGCCAAATGCTTCACATCTGAATTAATGGCTTAAATCTTGGCTGCACTTACTAGATAAGTCTTTTCTCATAACCTCTTCACAAAGTATTTTCAATCAGTCCATCCAGCCTATTAAAACTTCACATGTAATTGTGAGCCCTGATATTTTGTGTTGGGTTATGGACAAACTGGAGCATAATCAGAGCCACAAAATTCAAGGTCTGGTTCTGGACTCTCTTAAAACTCATTGTGTGGGTGCATTTGAATTCAGGGTTTTGGTTTGGCACCCCCTTCCTTTTTTTCTTCCTTTTTTTTTTTTTTTTTAAATCAGTTGCCTTGCCTGTTTTATTTTTAAAGTCACTTTGCTCCTTTTAGTTTTGTAGGCACAGGGTAAAGCAAAAAGGAAATTAAATACTATCAGAAATAATGAAGGATGCAATCAAACACTGTCATGAGAAAAAAATGAAGAAACTATGTTTCAACAGGAGAAAGCCAGACTTTCTCTTTCCTTTCACATTTAAACTGAAAATTTTTGTTGGTTGGATAATTTTGTTAATGTCAGTTACCAGAAACAGCTGAGTACTGCATGCAATAAAATAATTAATGTAGGGTAAAGCTGACTTCCATGCAAAACAACCAGCAAAACCCATATTCCACTTAAGCTCTTGAAACAGGACTTAAAATAAAATTCAAAGGGTACATGGATTTGTGGGAATCCTTCACTAGCTAATTCCTTTAAAAAAACCAGGGGGGGCGGGGGGAAATCCTGTTTTATTTCCTTTCCCATTTATAATCTAACCACCATATTAGCTTCAACTTCAGAGACAGATGAACAGTGAAGCTAGAGTCAGCAACTGTAGGTAGCATCGCTGCAGTAAAAAACCCCATAGTCTATCATAGAGGTATTAACCTGAAAGAGATATTCTATCAGTGAGGTCTCATACTGATATAAGAACTGCTGATAAAGGCTGTACAGATACCTTTTGCAATTGCTGACAATTGCAAAAGTTACAGTATGACAATCTAAAACAATGTATGTCTTCAGTTTTTAGCAAATCAAAAGGGATGACGTATTTAATTTTATTTTTGTTTTGGTCTAATGAGAGAGGGTTTTTGAATGACAATGGTTTTGAAAACGTACTTCCAAATATTTAGTTGGTTTTTTTCTATCTGAAATGCTTTGTTTCAAAGTGTTTCATTTACAAAACTTCAGAAATAAGAGGCTACCATTTTTATGTCTCTTTTCCTTAGGGATTTATTTTGAGCAGAAAACTTTACCTATACTAGCATATATCTATGAAATGTTTTCTTTCACAGTTTTTGTGAGCAAAATTCTGACCAAGATGTTTGTCTATTTCTGTCTCAATTTCACTTACTCTTTTCTGTAGATGCGCAGCATCAAAGTGTCAACATTTAGATCCAAAAGCCATTCAAGAGTGCTGAGATAAAAACGATTTCACTCCATAACTTGGCAAGTCAATTGCCTCTCCCAGCTTCTATTTAACTGGGCAAATATTTGCTCTCTTGCATCACACCCAGGGTTTGAATAGCCACTTTGGGTCTGCAGCACCAGACTGAGAAGTGGAAAGCTGTCAGAGAAGTTAGATGCCTTTGGAAGTTTTTAAAGTCTCTGCTACCAGAGAAAGCATACATGGTGGTGGCATACACTGAAGGAGAAATTTTGAAAGACAGCAAGAATTAGGTTCCTATGTGTCATTTATGTGTTTAAAGAACTACTACATTCACAGCATGCCCAGCTGCATTTCTAGTACTGGGATTAAACAGTTAATTGCACGGTATTTTGTAACTGTAACCATCTCACAGCAAAAATGAAATGTAGTTATACTCATTGTTACCACATGCCTTTTACTTTCTTGGACAAAACTGTTTTGTCTAACAAAAAAGACTCATGTGTACTACTTTTTTTTGTTTCAATTAGCTGCTGCTTCTCTCCACGGCTACCAGAATTTAGCTCAATATACACCACTGCTTTATCTTCAGCTTCATTAATTCAACAAACACTGAAGTAAAAAATACCAATTACTTTTGCTTTAACTGACATGACCCCTACTTCAGGCTAGATCTCTAAAAACATTTTGTCCTCCCCCTGCATGAAGAGACAATTTATGTGCAGGGTCTGAAAATGTTACCCAGTAAAACCGAGGTGATAATTTGTTTTCATTAGGTAAGTTTTTTAAAAGAAATAAACTGGTTTTGGAGCACAAACTCCATTGACTTTCACTGGGATTTAGACAAAAAGGCATTTGGGGGAATTCCACCTACAATGATTTTTCTGCTATGCTATAGACTAATTATGAATGGGGGGGGGGAGATTGTAGGCATTCAAGAAAACAAACAAATGAACAAAAAAAAAAAGCCCCAGGAGATTTTTAAAGCAAGCAAGCTGCATTTGGAATAGTTATTCTAAACAATTATTTATTTACTTGAAAGTTTTTGAATAACACATTCAAAATATATCATTTACATGTGTCTCCTTCCACTTCTAAGAGAACAAATGCCTGCATCACAACAGCCACCAAAATTAGCCCACCAGAGATGGCAGGGATTGCACGAGCTGCAGACGTTTTCCCTTCCTGGAGAGGCTGTTGCACAATTGGGGGAATGCGTACAGAGAGCTTTTCTTCCAGTGTCTGCCTCTTTGCTGGCAGAAAACCCCCAATGCCCTTCTGCTGCTTTCAGCTGAGGCTGGTTTTCCTGTAGCATAATGCCACAGTGGTGCCTTACAACTGCTGAAAGCTCCCCAGGGAAGATACCCAGATCTCTGAAATATGTCATCATGCCTGCTTCAGTCTGTAATCAGTTTTCAGGTAAGTGGCAGGCCCTGATCCTCTTCATTACCTCTTAAAAAAACAAAACAAAACAAAGCAACAAACAAAACACAAAAAACCAACAACAAACTTAGAAATTAATCCCACTAGCATCACTCACCATCCATGTTTTGTGAGGTTTTGATGCATCTTGCAAGTTACTAACTTCATATGGCTGGCCTAGGCAGAGCAAAAAAAAAAAAAACAAACCACCTCTGGCTTGTTTAACATTTTAATTTCTTTGTTAAAAAGGGAAAATAATATTTATGCTCAGATTAGGACACTGCTGAATCTAAAGGTAACATCCGTGAAAAATCTAAGCGGGAAGTAGCATGTGTCTATCAGGAAATGAATGATTTGTAATAAATTTTGTTGGCAGGAGCTCAGACACACATTATACATATTAATACAACACTTATTTAAACATGGAATTAATTACTCTAAGCCACAATGTATGTACACTCATTCTTAGATAATGGAATCTCCTTTGTAATCATCAGGTTTAAGTCCTCTCTACCCCATTTGCACTATCATTTTCAGTAATCGAGTCTACTGATTGCTTATATATGTAAGAAAACTATTTTAAGTATGAGGGCCACATTACTCATTTCCATGTTATACACTTTACACGTGCAGCAGTCTGACACTGTAATGTTGCTGCTGAATATTTACTTGTGCAGTTTCTCAAAATAGCATGCTCTGACAGACAGCAGGGCTTGTCTATCTTTCCCTCCACAAGTGGGAAAGGACTACAGATGCCATTCCTGCAAAGCTACAGGTCATAGGAAATCTAACCCTAAAAGGCAAAGAGAATCCAAGCAAACAAACTTTGCGTTCACTGCTTGCCCTTGGATCTTTCAAAAACAAAGCTTCTATGTGAGATTCAGCAACCGACCCAAAGGGTAGTTTTATTCCTGTTTTTAAGGTTAACATTGCTGATATGCAGGGACTACACATAGTCCAGTGATAGGCAACTTCATCACCATCCAGTATTTTGTTAAAAGAAATCTCTAAATGCTGGCTCTCTTCTTATTTCAATCAGTAGCTAGCAATAAGTTCCTTTTTCTGTCTCATGAGATCCTTCCCCTCACCCTTCCCCAACTGCAAGAAAATAGTGGCTGGGATGTGGGTGTTTTATTTCATTCTGTAGCAAATCTCTAAAGGAGAAGAGTGAATTGCTGTGCTCTTAGATATTTAGATTACTAAATCTGTCAAGATTTTGAACTTCCCAGGGGATGGCTTGTTTCATATTACTTTTTTTGTACAAGGCAAAAAGGCAAAGAATGAAGAGGACTTGATGTAGCTTAAGGAATCTAGGCATTACTGTAAAATAAAAAACCAAAACATAAATCTCACCTTTGCCACTGGCACATGTCCATTCTGAGGATGCAGCTAGCTTCTGGAACAAGCAACTGCTGCAACCTAAGTCCACTAAGGGCTTTGAATTTGATGTTTTTGACAGACAGCCAAAGTAGTGATCAAAACACCGGAATGAAAGGGTTACACCACCCAATGCTGTTTACTGGACCAGCTGCTGTTCCCATGTGCGTAAACAGTAAAAAGGCCAGCAAGCCCTGAACTGTGCCACTTCCTTCCACCAGAGACCTTGGGATGGAGTCCTGCAAATGGTGAGGGGACGGAGCCCTGCTGGAATTTGTTTGGGAAGAAGTCTGACATACCACTGAGGTCCTTCTATCTGATACTCCCTACATACTATATGTATACGGACAACTGGACAGAAGAAAATCTACAGTAGCCATGCAAAAATCAGAATTTGGTTTTAACATATAATTAATTATTAGCTTTAAGTGCTAAATAAACATTATTATATATCATTCCATTTTTATCATGATAAGCCTGAAAATCTTTTCCCTCTCTCAACAGATACCCTTTCGGTCTTTTTTTTAAAGAAACATTTTTTGCCTGAAGTTCTTGTGTTTGGTCTGTAGCCAGCGGAAATTATTTTGGGAAAGTGTGAGGCCACATGGACAAGACATCCCTGGGAAACTGGACTAAAAAAAAAAAGGTGTTGTCACTTGTCACTTCAGAAAAAAGATTGCTTTCCCTCCCCCTTTTCTTGCCTACTAGCATATCTTCAAAATCTGGGTTGGAAGACAAACTCTAATAATTACCTTTTTTATTACATAAGAATGCACAGGATTTTCTCTCATAAGACAAAGCACCTTTGGAGGTAATTACCAAACAATCCAGACTACAATTTATCCATCATGGAGAGCTTAGCACCTATCACGTCACTCCTGTATATATAATTTGGTATTAACTTCACAGATGTTTTCATTCACAGAGGGTTTACTATGCATGGGAACAACCTGCATTAATATCCAGCTATCAAGATGACAGAAACTGCCCAGAGAAAGATGTCTCCCACATCCATCACTATATTGCAATTCTATCACAAAAGAGAAAGAAGTTCCACAATCTGTCCAACCCATTTAAAAAAAAGGGGGTGAGAGGAATCACGTGTCCCTGAAAAGTATTTGCAATTCCCCAGACTAAACACACAGGCCTTATATCACATCTTTGCCCCTAGCACATGTAGCATAGAGTTTCAGCTACAGTCACATACAGCGTAATTCAAATTTACCTTGGCTGTGCAAGATATCAGCTTTCAAGAACCATCTAAAGATTTAAGTGCTACTCAATCCTCTCCAGGGTTTTATAAACACTGTGCCTGGAAAATCTTCCTTTGTAGGCTATTTTAGACCAACAAGGAAGAAAAGTGCAGAATATTTGCATTTCTTACCTAAAAGACACAGAGTGGCTAGTAAGTCTTTCTGCAAGAAGGATCATCTTGACACCTCTTGGCAGCACCTCTGGCATTTAGACACAAGGGAAAAGTCATCTTTTCCCTCTAGCCATTTACAGCAATTTGTTGTACAGGGGCTAGGAAATTGCAGTTCAGCGTAGATGAGGGAATCAGGATTTCAGAGATTAAATAGACAGGAAGAGCATGTCCAACATCATAGTCTCTGACATGAAAGGGATTTACAGTGCAGGCAAGGAAAGCTGAAGGTACAAGATAGGCACTGGCATACGAGCATCTTACTCTTTCTACCTTTTTTCCTACACATGGCAAAAGGATAAAACAAAGACCATTTCTAAGTCCCCTGAGGTGGTTCCCTAGTTACAGGCCTACATCCTCCCACAGTGAAGTGGCTCACAGGTGCCAAACTGAACAAGCCAATACAGCTGGGAAACAAGAAGGGAAAGGCTGCCCTGTTACCCCCAGTCCCCCAGCAACTGGGACACACGGTTCTGTCAGAGCAAGGCTCAGTGAGAAGCCAGGGTACACTCAGAGAAGTATAAAGCACTGTTTATTTTGCAACTGTGCCAACAATATTACAGCATCCCCCTTACTAACAATATTATTTTGCCCCTAAATATCATTCCCTTACACGCTCAATTTTGTGGTTCAGACTCAACAGTGAGCATCCATGTCTAGGTGTAACTGCACTACAGCTGTGATAGAAGCTCTGCAAATGCCCCAAATGGACAGAAGCCCAAGTAATTTTCTCTCTCATAAATGCTCATTGGTTTAACTATATTTTCAGTGACATTTTCATTACTGTAACAATTCCATAAACACATTTTTAAGATTATCGCTAGGGCTTTTCTGACACTAAGTGTTTGCATGTGGGTATTTTTGTTTATGTTCGTTTTCAAAATAAACTTTCCAGTGTACTATTCCTTCTGACTGCCTGATGGTCAGGAATGACTGTCCTGCACAGAGTTTTTTGCCCTAAGAGCCTTTTCAGTAACATACAAAATTGTATCTGGATTAATTACTTAATTTAGTGCTTGTTTTGTCGGCTAGTACCCTACCTTAATCAGGCCTCTATACACGTCACCATGTACAAACGTAAACTTCAGGTTGAAATCAGAATACATGGTGCAGGCCATTTCACAAGCCTGCAATTATGGATCCAATCAGGTGCCCTGCGCTTTGGTTCACAGACCAGGGTATTTCACCCAGACAGAAGTGGGTATTGAGTGAGGCCCACAGATTTTGTCTAGAAAAAAGACAGCCAAGAGAGTGTATGGTAGCAGTCCATAAAATCGTGACTGTTACAGGGGAAATTATGACTGCTCTTCATTGTCTCTTCCACGCAAGAACTGGGAGGCATAGCTGTTGTTCAAATTCAAATTCTTTGGGTGGCTCTGACAGAAATCAAGAAAAGTTAAAAGCATTTGGGAAAACCAAAATCTGTTTCAGAAATACATGCATGATGTGCTAGAAGCTATCTGGAAAAAACTGTTAAAGTTCTGCCAGTCATAACAATAGAAATGCTTCCTCACAGGTTTTTTTACTTAGGGGGACAAGTGGGACTCTAAGCAACAGGTGGCATTACAGAATTAGACTCAAGTCTCTAACAGGTGCAAACAAAACTTGACTTTCGAGAAAGAGCTTAAAAATGGCTAATCAGGTAGGAAGACTGTGCACAGCATGGAAAAACATATGAGAAAGTTATGAGAGCAAGCTGCAGGAAGATAGCCATACTGCAATAGCCATACTTGGGATCAGTTAAGAACAAGAATGGCAAAAAAACACCTTACTGCCCAATTTACGTCTTGAAAATAATTGGACAAAAATCACCAGATTCTGATGAGCAACCACTGAGTCCACAAAAAAAAAGCCAGCAAGCCCCTTGATCCCAGATGTTCTGCTCATTGACAGACTGAGCAGGTAGTCCAGTAAGGTATTTGGGAGGTCTCCACAGCAGCTAAAGCCCCTTTGTACACCAGGGCATGTATGAGCAGATCTGGCCTACATCTCCACAGTGCTTTTTAAAGAGATTTCACACACACACACACTTTTCCCCCATTTAACCACTATTTCAGACATTTTAGGAAGTTAGTTCAGATTGTACTCCACTGTTGTTGAAAACTAATTCAAACACAATGCAAAAAACCAAGAACTTTTGAACATTCACTGCAGTCACTGGCAAGGGATCATTCTTAAAATATTTGAAAGTAGGTTGTGTTGTAATGGCAAATGCAACATTTTGTTTGTGTTCTCAGGTAGCACAAGGTATCTTTGTGATGCGTGCGAGAGAGAAAATGACAGCAACGACGATGGGGGGGGAAGAGAGAGAGAAGGACAAAGGAAGGTAGAGAAAGAACAAGAAAAAAAAAAAAAGATGGACAGACCATTGGAATTACCAGCCTTTTTCCTAACATTTATTCAGTTCTCTCTTAACTACACATTCTAGACTTAGCGTTCCTTCTGTTTCTCTATGTTTGTTTATGCCCCATCTTCCTCTCTCTGTATTTTGTATCAAAAATTCTTCCACTCTGGGAAGAATTGTTGAAGAAATAAGTGCCCTTCTAGCCTTTTAAACTATCTAGAACTGTGACTTTCAGTTACGGTCTCCATCATATGGTCAGTAATAAGCTAGATTTGTACTTTGCCCATTGGTGGTCCTGAAAAGCCTACAGCATGCAATGTTCTCCCCTTCGCCTACCTTTATTCCCTTTGCAGAGGCACCTTCTGGGTGTGATGGAACAGGTTCAATCTCACAGAACCTGACATGCAGCCCCCTCTGTATGGCCTGCATGTCTCCCTTAGCCCATGGTGATTCTTCTGAGCCCCTGCCGCATAGAACAACACTTTCCCCACCACCATGGAGAGAAAACAGAAAAACACATGTGCAGCCCAAATCTCTCAACGATTCTTCATTGCTTATTTAACTGTATGTACACTAATTTCATTTGCTAGCTGTTTTCTTGTGACTACGTACCACCTCTCCCTAATAAAATGGCAAAGAATCAGTTATAAGTCAATAGAAAATTGAATTGCAGATACAATTGAAACTTCAAATACACTTTCAAATGCTTTAAGTTTGAACATGGATTGAGATGCATACTCCAGAGTCATGTCTAAGTTTATGACATAAATAAAGGTGCAACAAGTTTTACTTTTTCAAAAATGTTTCCCTTGTGATTACCTTGCTACTGGGCAAGCAACAGAAAACCATCTGATAGATCAACTAAACAAAAAAACTGGCTAACTTATATTGTTCTACTAAGAGATCTCTACAAGCAGTCACACACATGCGCGCAGTAACTCTGAGCTGCGGCAGTTATCATTTACTTTATTCTACAAAATGAGAGAGTATCAGACGTTTCAGAAACAAATGCAGTGATTTTTTTTCTTTAATTGTTTACTACCTTCTGATACTGATCCTGAATTCCCATTTTACACATGGATTCCTCAAAATTCAGGGATTAACGTCATACATGAAACCCCTAGTTTTGCAGTATCCGATTCATCTACTGGAAGTCTTCACATTAGTTAAGACACAGGACTCATACACCAAACCTGCTTTCTTCTCTTATTAAAAGCAGCAATGTGCCATCATTAGAATCAAACTTATTATCTAGAAGTCTAGTATTTTTCTCTCATAACATCTATTCTATTAATTTACCAGAGATATTAATCAGATTTGGGGGAGGGGATGAAATTGTTTCAGGAAGAGGAAGGAAACTGTAAGGTAGGGGAGAGTCATTTAGAAATTGAAACAATATTCTTTTGGCTTCCCAGTTTTCTGGGATTTAGCTGATTTCTGTGACACTGAAAGATAATTTTAAGTGGACCAATGTTTCTGAAATATCTTAAGATATAATTTGGAAAAGATCTTCAGCATATATTTTCTTTTTCCAAGCAACACATAACTAACGGCTCTATCAACAAGGAATGAGAAATATATAGACACGGCAGACTGGAAACATCAGCAGAAAATAACCATATACTTTTTAACAAAATTAATGCAAGCTAGTACTAGGGGAGGAAATAATCTGAAACATAAGGATTAAATACACGGGAAAACCTGGAAACAGTAATCCTGAATGATTCAGAAGTGAAAATAAATACTGAGAGTGGCTGGACAGTTTGTGGGAATAACTTAGCCTCTTATAGTTCAGAATCAACCACTGAACAGACTTTCAGCATTCAAAATTATTTAAGTAACTTTTTATGTCAGCATATTCCACTTTATGGACAGCACACGAATTTTTCATAGTCACAGTGGCCTTAAATACTTGCTGTTCAAAGCATGTGATCAGTCATTTAAAGTGTTTGATACTGATTCTCACACTGTCTGGATAACTCCCAGTGCAGCACATAAGTTTTTAAAGTTGGCTGTACAAATGTTCCAATGTAAACAAACAGACTAGTTGACATCCTTTTGCAAATAAAAAATTTATATGATAGCAAACTCTGTTGGTCCGAATTTTGACTTGTTTGCCTCTTCCTCTTTGCAATGTCCTTTTACGTACTTCTGAAGGCTGTTAATGTTCCCTCTAAATTTTCTCTTTCAACTAAACAACACAAGCTCTCCTACATTTCCTTGTAGGTAAGAAGTCACAGATCTCTGATCATTCTTCTTGCTGTGTTCTGAAATCTCTGCTATTAGTGCACATATTTTTAGAAGCAGGGTGCCTGAAGCAGGCCTTTGTCAGCACTGTGGAGAATACAAACATTTGCGTATGTAGGAGGCCACCTTTTTGCAGAAACTGTCATGCTCTAAAAGTACTGTGTGTTATGTGAAAAAATGTGAACAGAGAGAAGGTAGTAACCCAAATATTCAGATGGTGAAAGCCAGAATTGGTCTTTTTTCAGCTTAAAGAAAAGAATTATCTTTCTCTGAATATCCATAATCTATGCTTTTATTTTATTCAACCTGTATTGTTAAGCACCAACTGAATGACAATTAATGAATAATTGATCAAAAGGAATGCACTGAACCCATTTCACTACTGTGCACATATCAATCAGTCGATGCCAGTTTCATTGGAAGTTGTTGAGCAAAAATTCAAATGCTCCACCTAAAGAATAGCAGGGTGTTTAATACTTTGGGAGGTAAATTATGAGCTAGGAGCCACCCCTCTAATGACTCACTATTAAGCCATTCTGCATCAACCCAGTATAGGACAGCTACACATGTATATGCATACATAAAAATACACACACAGAGCCCCCAGTGCTAAATCAAATAATTACATGGAAACAACACTCAAAAACTCATATTTGTTCTTATAAAAGTAATGGATTCTTTCCTCATACACATTATAATTTATTCTCAATTGTCTTTAGGAATGTGGAAAATATTATGCCATGAAATGTTATTTGGGAGCATTGAGGAAGTTAAAGGTTTATGTTTAGTAAACGCCCTTGATCGTCCTTCTCTAGCCAGTGTTCACAGTGCATATATTTTAAAATGACACGTTTAAATATAACTGCATTTCCACTTTACTTACTAACCAATCTACAGATCGTGACTTGTTCCCAACTCTCGTTTTTAAGTAAATAAATATGTATGCTGGAAGTACCTCCACTAGTAAGTTACACTTGGGATACACTGTTCACTTTCCTAAAGATCCAAAGTTCAGTCAAACAAGGGAAAAAAAAAAAAAATCTCTTGAGGACCCTCCTATTTCCTGCTTCTCACAAGTCTGGAAAAAAATACGCTAAAGTAACATGAGCTCAGATTTGCACATGAGGACTTCTGTTTTGACTGACAAGAAACATTATATAGATATATTGATGTCAGGGGTTTTTGACAGAATTACTACAGAATCCAAATATTATATAGCAATTCTGACTGGATCAGTTTTACTTGCAGAGAATATATTGGTACTGTACACTGCCGCTCCAAGATTTGCCCTTTTACTAGTTCGTTGGGTTTTTTTAATGTGAGAGGGCCATGAATTTGTTAGCAAAGTTTACAAAACGTTTAGCAACTTCAGCATCCGGGCTAAGGCCCATTGCAGAGACCTTATTTACCAAAAAAAAAAGGTACTCTCTAAAAAGAATAAAATTGATAAAAGTCAGCCATCTCTGAAGTACAGCCATATTTGAATCCTCAAGTTGTCATCTTGGAAAGCTGTGAACTTTTAAAAAAGTTATGAGAAAAATAATAGGATCAGCCAATTTCTGGAGTGCAATCTGACATTGGCTCTGTCTTGTCTCTCTCTAGATTATTCCATAGTCAGAAGCTTTGATCAAGTCCACTTCTTTAGCTCTCATGAACTTCACCCTGAAATTTGCTGTTCCAGGATCATAAAGTTGGCCTACAGAGACATGGTTGGAAAGGCCTGATGGAAACTGGTCCTTATCACAATGAGGCCTTGAACTGAACACCATGAAAAAACAAAATAAAATCACTTTTTGCCAACTGTTACCACACAGTGGTGATTGCTGTTACTGTACTACTTCACCACCTGCAGTATAGAGGGATAAAAAATTAAAATGTTTCTGCTGGGCAGAGGAAATGAGTTTGAGGGCAAGAACTGCAATAGAAAGTGTAATACAAAAAAACTGGAACAAATTTTAAAACAACCTGAAGCGAACTGTGCAAAATCTAAACTCTCTTTTTTTAGAAAAAAGTGCATTACCTAGCCTTCAAGTTTCCTGCAACTTCATCCCAGTTTCATTTCTTTCTTTATTTACCATAATTACAGAAACACTAAAAAATTTCATTTCCTTCAGACAACCTGACTGTAATTTGAAAATATATCCTAATTCTCCAGTATGGAAACAGAATGACAATGTCTGTATAGTCTTTCAGCAGTGCAGCTTACCTTCTGAGATGCAAGTATCAGAACAGCTCAGCATATGACTACTCTGTCACGATTTTCTCGCTTCCATAAGACTAAGCAAAGAATTTAATATGAAAATGTTCTTCAGGAAAAATTATGGACAAAACCAGCTGATGGTTCCAAATCATTAACTAAGTACATGTGACAACATCCTCCTCATCCAAAACCACACATCATAAAAGCCTGAGAAAAGCTGCAGTCATGGCATTTCCTCTGCCACCAGAAAAGTACAGAGAATCCTGTGAGAAAGCTATTCCTATTTTTCCTGAATCAGATGGTATAAATAAGTATCTCTGACTTCAGCTGACTATCCAAACCAAAAACTGAACAAGGACTTACCCCCAGAATTTCTCTGGAATGGTTAGATAAGATTTATCTGACAAAATTGTGATAAACAATGGCACAGACACACAAATGCAGGATAACAAGTTTGTCAGCATTTTACACCAAATTCCTCTTCCCCGAATGGTTCTCTATTCAGAGTTACCTCACATTTGCTGCATGGTAAGAATATGCAGATAGAAATTGCCAAACTGCAGTTGACTTGCCAAACAATCTACTTCCTTCCATAGTCAACTGTGTACGTCCGATAGTTCATTTCTAAAGACTTCTGGGAAGAATTGCTCTAGAATTGCTGCTGAGAAGCCTAATGGAGGTACAGAGAGCTGATTCCATTCATTTAGAAAAACTAAACAAAACACAACACACAAAAAACCAACCAAAACTGAACAAATAAAAAGCTTCTTTAATTCACATAAACTTTGTCTGAGGTCTGGGGGACAAAATGATTTTGGCTTAGCGCTTATTCAAATGCTAACAGTAACATACAAACATTGAACTGTATGAGAAAACGTAACACTTGGACACTCCATCCAGTCCAACATGAATAGAAATAAATGCTTTAAGATATGAAGTGCCTTTGCATTTGGATGCAGCAGAAAGGCTGTCACATAACATGCTATGCTGAGAGCTGAAGCTTCAGTATTTCAGCCTGCCTTTTTTTGTTGCAACTGCGTGAATGACAGATCCTAGCTAGAGTTCTCGTGCTTTTCTAAAATCAACAACCCTAAACTGAGCACTCACAGAAATAAAACAATGTCAAGTTCTCTGTAATTTTAAAAATTAGTCACAATGGGTTCTGACATGGAAATGGGACTATAAGCAGTTGGATAAACAGTCTAAAAGTATTCTAGTGCAAGAAAGCCACATTGTTAGATTAGTGACTTACAGCATAAGTCTACACAACTCCCATAGGAGAATATAGGGTCTGTATTAGATGCACTACTCTCCCTCTCCAGCAGTGCAAGTGCACTGCTATTACAAAGGTAGGACAGTTCATAGAATCATAGAATCATTTAGGTTGGAAAAGACCTTCAAGATCATCGAGTCCAACCATCAACCATGCCCACTAAACCATGTTCTGAAGTGCCTTGTCTACGCGCTTTTTTAGTACCTCCAGGGATGGTGACTCAACCACTTCCCTCGGCAGCCTATTCCAATATCTGACAACCCTCTCAGTAAAGAAATTTTTCCTAATATCCAACCTAAACCTCCCTTGCCACAACTTGAGGCCATTTCCTTTCATCCTATCTCCAGCCACCTGACAGAAGAGACCAGCACCCACCTCACTACAACCCCCTTTCAGGTAGTTGTAGAGAGTGATAAGGTCTCCCCTCAGCATCCTCTTCTCTAAACTAAACAGCCCCAGCTCCCTCAGCCGCTCCTCATAAGACTTGTGCTCCAGGCCCCTCACCAACTTGGTTGCCCTTCTCTGGACACGCTCCAGCACCTCCATGTCTTTCCTGTAGTGAGGGGCCCAAAACTGAACACAGTACTTGAGGTGTGAGTTCCCACTGACACTTCATCCCACTGACACTAATATAACTGGTCCGCACTAGGAGAACAATTCTCTGATTAATCAGATGCAATATTATTTTCTTTTACAAAAGCTCCTTTTAGTATCTAGGCCAAAAGGGGATCAGAGATGAGGAAAACAGAAAAAAAACCCCTTTCTGCAGGTTGGTTGGTAGGTTGCCACTGAAGTCTCCCCAAAAGACAAACACAAGTGAAAAACAAGCTTACCATTATCATCTTAAATGCAAAAGGTCTTGGCTAAGTAAGCGGTGAACTTACTCTCTTGTCATTGGTTTCTCTAGCATTACTGAATGCATTACAGTGCATTAATGAAGGTTACCTAAAGCTCTGGATAGAATTTAAAAAAAATTGATCTAACTCCTCCAGTTTTAACATGAACAGGGGGACATCCTGAGAATGTATCCATTATGCAAAATGAGACAAGTTAATAAAACCAAAGAAATTATTATAAACTTCAAAGAGTTGTCTTAACTGAATTTCTACAGTTAAGAAAAGGCCTTTGTCCAGAATATAATACATAGAAATGATCATTTTCTATACATTCTTTCAAGGTAATGTTTTGAATGTTCACAAGAAGAGAGCTTTTTGTGGATGAAACACCACTGAAAAAAAAAAGATCAAAGTATCAATTTGGGAATGCATGCAGAAATGCTGATGTGTCATGAAGCACTCAGTTTGTATTCCTTTTCTCCTCCTGGTGAACATGGGTGGCAAGCAAATTTCTTACTTGATAATAAACCAATACTTTGAAAAAGCTTAACACCACTGAAATTTACTTGAGTGCTTTATCTGTTCACCAGCAATGTCAGAAAAACTTTTCATCCTTACCAGAACTTCTTTTGTTCTAGCTGCTGCCTGGTAGTAATGATTTCAGTGGTTTTCTATGAAACATCAGAGACACAAGCTGGACAGAGCACTCAAATGTCATCTTAATCATCATGCTCATGCAAACTCAGAGGACTTGTTTCCAGAGTTGATTGCTCTTTTAGAAGCTCATTAAAGTACTTTGAAAAAAAAAAAAAGAAAAAAAAAGGAAAGAAACCCAAAGAAGTCTATGAAATAACTGTGGTAGTTCTTAACTTACTTGAACTTAGCCTATGGTTCTTGGGAACAAGTTAGCGTGGTTTAACGTCTACACTAGAAGAGAGTAACGAAAACATTGAACTGTGAATGAAAATCAATAAAAGACCGATTACAACTTAATATATATTGATAAAAATAATGGAATCGATGAAATACTTGCAAATGGCATTGAGGTGATAGGCTGTCTTTGCTAAACACTCCATAGGCCATGCTCCACTCTATTACAGCAAAGTAAGAAGACTGAAAAAGACGGAAAGATTGAAATGCAGCTCCACTGAAATTTGTGTGTGCATTGCCAATCACGTCTGTGCTCACACTCCTGTTTTGCCGTGGTACAACTGAGAGCAGAAGCTGGCCTGCTTCCTTTACCCTGTATTCTCAGGAGTTAGGATAAATAATACTGTGTCTCCCCCAACACTAAAATTTGATGCAATTTGAAGAAAATGTGGGTTGTTACTACAAGATGTGTTTCAGGTGTTCCCTGCAAAGTTTCCACTTGTCTATTTCCAGAACATTTTATGCCCATTTTGAGTTTCAAAAAAATCTCAGTCATTAGACTTTTAAAATAATTTTGCCAATGACCAAATATGCAATAAAACTACTTTTTTCCCAGTCCTGAAGAAAAAGTTTTATGATGTTTGGGATCAAATTCTTATGGTTTTCTCATGAATTACAAGTTACTTTCTCATAATACTAGGCAGTTTGAACATTAATGAAGAGAAACAATCTAATTTTCTGTCTCTATATGACTTCTTTGTGCAGAAGGGGAAAGAATTTATTAATTATGTAAGTAAGCTGGCAAAAAATGTGTATTATTTCAAAACTGATTAATTGTGTAGTTGCAAAGTGACCAATATCTGTGAAATAAGGCACAAGACCTGTGTGGTAGAGATGGATTAGAAAACATGAACATTTTAATCCAAATTCTGTTTCACTCCCTTTTCAACTTCAGTGTCACTGGGCCGAATATTTCCTTTGATCAGAAATGTATTTTCCCAAAGATGCTAAATTTCATTTGAAACAGAGCACAAATTATCTTTCTAAAATAAAAAACACAATACAATCTTTTGGCAGAGAGATAGAAAATATATTACAGCTGATATGTGTGCCACTTGGCTTCATTAAATAAACTTTCAGGAAACTTACTTAGAAAAAAAATACTCAAAACACACACAGAGAATACATAATACTGCCACCAAGCACGTTCTGGTGGAACTGAAGACAAGTCTTAGTTAATCCTCAATCATACATCAAAAGTTAAGACTTCCATGTGTTATCTTGGTTATTTTTCAGAAATGCACAAACGCTAGATTTGAATACAGGGACAGTGTACCAACATTGCTCATCCCCTGGGCCAATGCCCCAATCTCCTAAAAGCAGATAAACTGAAACCCAGCTCATCTGAACTCTTATACAATATCACCTGAGAGAAAACTTACTCAATATTTTTGTACAATAACATAGGACCACAGGATAATTAGGGACCTCATAAGATCTCTAATGGAAACAATTCCCTGCATGAATGAGGATCAGCCATGAGGTCAGAACAGGCTGCTCAGGGCTTTATCCACTTTGTTCCTGAAAGCGTCCAAGGATGGAGCCTGCACAGCCTCACCGGACAACCAGCTCCACTGCCTGATTGCTCTTGCAGGGAAAAAGTTTTTACTTCTATCCAGACACAACCTCCCTTCTTTCAACTTAGGTCTGTTGTCCTACCACCACTGTGAAGAGTCCGGCTCCACCTTCTTATAACCTCCTCATAGGTACAGGAGGCTGCCGTTTGTTAGGTCCCCCCCAAACCAACTGTTGTCCAGGCTGAACAAGCCTGGTTCCTGCAGCCTCCCCTCAAAGTGCAAATGCTGCAGCCCTGAAGGTGATCTCGGTGGCCCTCCACTGAACTTGCTCCAGTTCATTGATATCTTTCTTGCACTGGGAGGCTCAACATTGGACATAGTCTTCTAAATATGGCCTAGTAAGTGCTGAGTAGAAGGGGATAATCATTTTCCTCAAGCTACTGGCTGTGCTGCTCTTATTACAGTCCAAGATACTGTTGTCCTTCTTTGCTGCCATAGCCTACTACTGGCTCGCGTTCAGTTTGCTGTCTAGCAAGACTCTTCCATTGTTTTTAGCAGAACTGCTTCCCCAGCCAGTGAGTTCCCAGCCTTTGTATGTTCAATTTGGCTTACGCTACATCATATACCTTCTAGAGAAACAGCCAGTCTTTAAGTTAACACTGCCAAGAGTCGCTCTGTTAAAGTATGTATCTTTTTTCTGGTTTGATATCGTAAGCATCAACATCAGCTAGTGAATCCCAGTGGAAGTTCCAGAGCCGACACACAGATACAGGAATTCAGTAAATATAGGAGATAAATGATGCAATCGTTGGCTGGACTGATTGATCTAATACTAGCAGCTTTGGACTGCATTCCCCTTTCATTGGTGGACACAACACTAAACAGAATCAGCGCAGCCAAGACACACACAAAATGGCATTAGTTATGGCTACAGTATGTTCTGTATCAATTCTTTTCAGGTTTTTTTTTTTCAATTCTGCCTCTATCAGGTTATGTGCTAAAGAATGAACCTTGCCATACAGGAGGAAACATTGTTTGAGGTAGGCATGTATCTTTTAAATGTGCTCCCTCCACAAGCACATTCAAGCCTTGGTGTATACTTATCTGGAATGCAAGATCTGCACTTTCAAAATGTATCCCGATTTTGTATCCTGCATTGGATTGGTATACAGTGGTTTTGCAGCTGGACTGTCTGACTGGACCTAATCTATGGATGCAAATCTGAAAGGAAGTATCAGACAGATTCTCAG
This sequence comes from Harpia harpyja, assembly GCF_026419915.1. Taxonomy (NCBI): domain Eukaryota; kingdom Metazoa; phylum Chordata; class Aves; order Accipitriformes; family Accipitridae; genus Harpia; species Harpia harpyja. The sequence goes on from NC_068947.1 coordinate 45,080,763, forward strand.
TATCATGCAGAGGAAACAAATTTAATTGAGCTGGCACTTTGAAAACTGTTCACTCTCTCCCCTTACTCTCCTCTCTAGGTTTCTGAGTCTTTACTGTAAAAAAAACCCCAACAATGCTCTATAAAACTGCAACACTGTCACATTTAATTCTTTAAAAGGCAAATTTGCTGGAAAGACTTTGGATAAAATTTCCAATGACGGGAAGCATGACAGAAGATAGAATGTTGCCTGAAACCATAGGTTAATAAAATATACTACTGGTCAAATGGAGAAATTGTTCTTGTCTTTGGTCCTACGGTAAAATAAGATGAAAAGAAGAACATATTTGCATGAGGATTGTGTAGCTTAACAGAAATTTACCTGCAGGCTGCTCAGAATATTTTTTTATCAACAAATGTCACAACGAAACTCTGAAATGTCTTCCTCTTTCTTCAATTATGGCATTTTTAAAATTACAGCTGAAATTTGGAAGAGTTAACTTTTACCTTATAAGGTTACTATTACCTGTATTATCCCACTTTACATTAGGAGGTCTCCCTCTAATTCTGTCTAGTTTGTGTTTAAAAAAATGTTGACATCTCAATCTTGATAGCTAATCTTCTGCCATCACCACGCTATCTAACTGTTTGGGGACCCTCCTCCTTTGATAATACCGCCGAACAGCAAGTAGCCACCTACCTGAGCTGTTGCTGTGATGCTACATAAATTGTGATTTATTTGCAAAGGTTCAACCTCCCAATCTATTCAGGGTGATTCTTTCTGCATCCACCCCCAATACATTCAGCCACATTATTTTAGCTCAGTTACATTCAGAGCAAACTGAGAGTAATCACTTAATTCCTTTATGGAACAAATGCAGGAATCTTGGCATATCTCCTTTTAAAAGACCTAGAGTGAAATGTCTGTCATTTGCATGGCTATAGTTTTAACCTGTGTTTTAAGGATGATGCCACCTCTGTTAATAATTGTTCTTCGCTATACACTTTGTATGCTGGAACAAATTTAATTTAATAGAAGACTCACTGAATAGCAAATGTGCATGGTTCCCAAAAGTGTGCTAAAATGATCTATCCAAGTCTAAGGTACTTTCATGAAGTTGATTCCCTTACTAACAGTTCTATTCTGCACTACAGGTGTAGCCCTACCATCAAGTAAAGCAAATACCTGATATAGATTTTGGAAAGCACAGGCTGCCTCAAACAGTTCTTGGAGCTCACTGCAAACCAATCTGGACATTTTGGGGCAAGAATGGAGCAAGAGGGCTAGAGCACTGAAGTGTCTCTTGAAAGAATAACTTTATTTTTAAAAGGCAGATGGAAACTGAAAGGTTGGACATCGCTCCTAGTCATAGGAACATGACAACCCTTTCTGCCATATGTCCACATTGAATTTACTGTCCAGCCTGGCAGTGTGCCCTGAAATCCAGTCAATCTTGTGATGACCTAAATCAAATTTCCCATGGACATTTCAGTAAATTTTTCACCTACTAAAAATCACATTAGGGAAGGTAAGCAATGTAGTAACTAGAAAATCACAGGTCTGTGCCTAATGTTGTATTCTCATCAGGTAATCTTCCATATATTGCATCATGGTGGTGCTTTAATATAGGTCTAATACTTTTTATCTATTTTTGTGTTGGTAGGTTTATTTAACACTTATAAAGTACTTTAAGATTTCAAGAAGGAAAGAACTAAAGAAAAACATCTTTAATTCTTCTCTTCTAGAAGTGTAGAAAGGTAAGGCTACCTTTGAGTCTGCAGTACAGTAGCACACAAGATCATTGCACACAACCAACAGAGTATGGAGGAGTTTCACTGAGCTGGCTTGAGTACTGACTCACTTCTGAGAAGTGAAGTGGCGCTTAGCACCTGAAGTTTAGGGTTAAGAGCTTAAAAATAAAAAAGCTAGCTAGTCCTCTACATTTAAACTTTTGTTCCCAAGGAAAAAAGAGCCTGATCTTTAGAAGGTACTGAGTTTATAGAAGTCTCCACTGATTTTAAAAAGGGACCTACAGAAGGCTCAGCAATTTTGAGACAGTAAGAACAGTTTAACCATCAGATAAGGACAGGGTACCTATTTACTCTCTAATTTCTGAAAATCTTGACCTAGATTTCTCCAAGTACAAAACCATCTTGTTTAGATGTTAATTCTGAATAGAATTCCAGTTTATGTACATCATTTAATCAATTGAACCATTAGAAGGTGCCATAACTGAACTAATTACATAAACTTATTGCAGTAACTTGTACCTTTGCTTTCCCTATTCCCATGTTACCATTACTTCATGTAGCCTTCCTAAAAGCACACTGTAATCTCTTCAGAGCAGAAACTAATTTCTTAATGAGAACTGTAAAAACATATTGAGTGCTACAGAAATGACAAAATAATGAAATAACATGACTTTTTTTTGCAATTAGTTGCAATAATGTAAAAATTGCCCTATCCAACAGCAACCTGATACCTGTAAGATATATTAGCAATTTAACCAGTCCTTTTCAGCTTGACAGTTCTAAATCTCACAGAGGCACCAGGGTTATACAGCTACTTCTGCCATATAATACTGACATCCAAGTTGATTGGTGCTTGATTTGTAAGCCTTTTTCTAAAAAGACAGAAACAAATAAATTTGCATGCAACTAAGTATGTTCTGATCAACTCACTCAGTACTACTTTTTTTTTTTTTTTCTTCCCAAAATGCTCATTATAGTCAAGAGAAAAGGAGAAGAAAGATAAGGAAGTGAATGTTACTCTGAGTCCATCATAAGACTTAATAAGCACTCCCAACATAAATATCTTAGGACTTGAGACCTATTTACACTGATCATAGCATATATATTCAGATCTCAAAATACAGACACAAAAGTCTAACACTGAGAGCAAATTCAGGATATTGTCGGAAGTTCCCAGGTTCTATAAGCATCTCATACCTCCTTATCCAGTGACCAGTTTGGCCCTTTAGTGCAAGAAGCAGTATATATCATATCTCATCAGCATCACCTTCACTACAAACTTGCTTATCTCAACTCTGTAAACTCAGGTTCTCATTCATTTTTCTGCCAAGTCCTCCCCGGATTTTAAATCAGGATGCACCTCCTCTAGCCTCTCCCTTGATTTCACACCACTGTCCTCCCCTTTCTGTTCTATCTTTCTGGCTTTCTCCACTCACTAATGTTCCAATATGACACAGGTTTTACTGATGTATTATGGTAAATAATACAGGCCCAGATGCCTCATGCAGGGACATGTGCAAATACGGAATTAGTGTATTCCAGATGGGTACAACTGCCTGTTTCACCTGCAGGAGCCAGTGTCTGGACACTGTGCCATCCGCTCTTCTGTGCCCTGAAAGCAATGAATGAGTTAAAATGAACAATGAATAATTTTACACAGAAACCACCAGGAATGCGTATTCCTACTGGTTTGTCTTTTTGGCTACATTTGCCTTTTGAGAATACCAGTTGGGAAAATTGTTTAGAACTCAGACACAGGGAACAATAAAACTGCTCAGTTTGTGTGTAGATGGAACATGTTACAGCTGCGTCAAGGAAAAGCTGGGTAGTTCAGCACAACAGAAACTTAGGAGGATTCCGGAGCTGAGATCTAGTAGACATTTGGAATATAAAGGAAGTTCAATCCCTGAGTAAACAGACAACTTCAAGGATCAAGGGGCTGCTTCTTCATAGCTATCACTTCTTAGAAAAAGAAACACCAGCTTTTCTGATAACTACTTTGCATTATTACCTCACTGCTGTAAAAATCCTTCCAAAAGACAAAGTAAGTCCTAGTAGCATTATAACTGTAACTGGAATAATTCAAAGATTCAGAGAAACAGAGTAGAAAATCTTTACTTAATTAAATATTTAAAGAAAAAACAACAACAAATATATCCAACACTATTCCTCCTGTAAATGCCACCCAGCTTGCTTTTTCTGCCTCTCTGTCCCCAAAGAGCAAAAACCTACCCTACAATGCCTTCTGAAGGCTGTCTGCCTGCGATCCTCTCTGCCCACCTACCGTAGGGAGCAGCTCCTCCCACCTGCACATAAAAGCCAAGTGCATGCTACCAGCAGCAGATCAGAGCACTTTCTCAGTCCTCCACTGTTCTGAGCCAGTGATCTTCTCTCCTTGGATCTTGTATACTCAAGGTAAGCTTACTGCTACTTCAGGTTTCTGTTCTAACCAGCTATTGTGAGGAAGTCTTAATGTGAACTCTAGCACTGCCTTGCTGGGTGGTGCTGGCTTCCCCCCCCCCCCCCCTTTTTTTTTTCAGATGTAGTGTCATCTGACATTTAAGTTAGTAACAGTCTGTTGTTCTAGCAATGAAATAACAACAGATCTTGCTGGGAAACACTGTGTGGCTGGGAAAAGTTCTTCTCTCCCTTTCTGATTGATTTTGAAGATATTAGTGTATACCCAGACCAATTCTAACAATTTATTATCCCTCTTAGTAGTCTCCCTCTCAGTCCAAAGTTATCAAAAAAACTACACTCTAAAGCTTCCTTAAATTCTGGTTGAGGAAAAAAAAAAAAACCAAAACAGCTTAGTGGTAATTTAAGGAAGGAATTGTTTTTTATTACTGTTATTATTATTGACTAGCCAGATTGAGCCGATCTTGGGACTGAAGTGCATCTTCACAGGTTTCACTGCCTTTAAAAAAAGTGTGATGGAACTTAAGCCCTCACAGAAGCACAGTAATAATGCTGATGGAATTCACTATCTGGTACCAAATATGCTTAAAATACACATTTCACAAGCAAAGTTCTGTTTCTTGGAACAACAGACCTTGTGTGTCTATGAAATTTCTAGATCAGCTTGAATTATATTTTATCTACAGTTTGCCTACATAGGCATTTCTAATACTAGAGGAAGGAATAGTTAAGTGCCTCAGAGACAGCTACTGAACAGTTGAAACATGAAAAAGTGGTTTGAAAACTATATCTGCACTCCCTTCTATTCATCTATCCATCCCCACAGAGATGAATCTGTTAGTGACTAGTACCAGTTTCTCATGTTGTGCAAGTCAGTGCACTTCGTACACAAAGTCACCTGTTTAAAGAAATTCCATCCTAGAAATCCTAATCCTAGAATGCCTCTCTCCAGTGCTCAGAGAGGAGGGAAAGCATGAACTACCAAAAGCAAGCAGTGAATGCTGTCTGTAAATTTTTTGTTTCTACTCTATGTAATACATCCTGCAGTTAGAGAGTGATATTTTCTTCTTGATAGCCAAACAGTTCTCTAAATTGACTCTTTTTTGTTCTTTCCCCAAATAAAAAGTCTTTTCTAAAACAGAATTATGTCCACATATAGCTCTACTCACATTAGTTGAAACATTTTAAGCTACAGTACTGTATAACAACTGCAGAACTCTGCTCTAAGTGCCCTTTTCTGCATACTGTATCTAAGACTTTTTCTGTATTTTACAAGTTATCTATTGTAACTAATGGGGAAAAGAAAACACTGCCTTCAGCTATTTGCCTGGAAGATGACATAAGTATCTTTAACCCCCCCCCCCCCAACCCAAACAAAAACCCCAAAACCAAACAAATGGAACTATTCAAAAACAAAGTACAGTGCTTTCTATAGCAGGCTTACAGTAAAACTATTTTTGCATTCAGGTAATCCATATAAATTGCCCATAGAAGACAGGAATAGAGCCCAATGGTTTTCATCATAACTGGCATTCTCTCTCTGAGCTACAAAATTTTATTCCTTAGTTAACATCTGATTTTTATAGCAAACCTCCCTTCCCTCTCCAAAAACACCCCTCTTGTAAAACACAGATATGTGATTTTAAGTGTAATGCATACAGAATTTAGATCTACAATCTGGCAGTAAAGCCTCACTGTTCACACAGAATTTTACTGTATCAGATAAATCAAAATTTCTAACAGAACAATTTTCAAGGAAAAAAAAATTTTTTTAAGTTCATTTGCCACAGGAAATTTGTACACAGCAAAATACCTTTTATTAAAGCCTGCTGTGAAATGCAATGTTTTGGCATTTGAAAAATGGATTGCAGGACATATTAAGAAAACTCTATTCAAAGGAATGCGTCTAATTTAGATCAGAATCTCCTCTGAGCAATTTCTCTCTTAGGCTGAGTAGGTAATTCAGCTTAGCATCACTTTGCAGCAGGGGATGAAGGGAAACTGCACCCAGCAGGTCTCCAAGAGAACTTAGATGTCTAGGAATGCATTTATTGACTTCTGTGCTGATCTGAACCTCCTTTTTATAAGATCAAAGCATACTAATATTAAGATAAAAATACTGTCATTTTAAAATAGCGCTACAACCGCAATAAAAAAAAAAGTGAATCAGTGGGAGAACAACGAATTCAGATTTTTTGAATAATGACCATAACATTTTAAAATAACAGAATAAAGGTAAAGAGACTATAGTAATTTTTCAGCCACAGACCAGTTAAGTGTTAAGCAGGCACGCTCAGCTCTTTCTCCTGGTGGTTGTGCTAAGGTTTTTTAGGTGTTCATTTAGGGCACTAATGCCCACTTAAGCCACCAGTGTAATTCCCACTGCTGTCAAAAGTGTTACACTAGATACCTAGAAACACAGGATAAACATATCACTGTCTGCTTATTTATGCATAGGCCTGCAGCTACGACTGCTTGTGAGACATTCTGATCTTCATGAATTTATTTTCACCCTCCTCTCTGCGAGGCAGAGATATGTTTTCCTCTGGCCATGCTGATACTAAATACATGGACTGTTTTGCTTACAGTCCCAGTGAAAATTCACGGTAGAGTCAGATTTAGCTCTCCTGGGTTCCAGTACAGCACTTTAATCCCATTCTTCATTTTGTATTCAGCCTTATGAATTCCACCACTTTGCAGCTGATCTGTCTTTGCATGACTCTTTCGGGCTGAACAGCAGGGAGAATTCCAGTGACAAACCTTGAGAGAGGTAATTTACTCCTAACACTTTTGAACTTCCTGTGAAACCCTTTACAAATCCCTTTACAGGATTTGCAAATCATTCTTGGAGGGGGTAAATAAATAAATAAATAACCAAATGACCACCTCTTTCTTACCCTCTGTGGTTAAAGGAGACCAACCCACTCTTGGCAGGATGAGCAAGCAGAGATCCACTGCCATGGACCACAAATGATGGGCAACACCTAACTGTAAGAATTCAGTCTTGGTAACTCAGTAGCAGTAAAGAGCTCAAAGAGAAGCACATAGTACTTAAGCAAAATTATTCACCTGGATCTTGTATGGCATGTAGAATATATTCTTCCTTTCTTTTCTACATTTGTTGTCATGTGCCACCTCTATAAACGTATAGGATATAATTTCATACCCATTAAAACAAACAAATGAACAACCCCCCCCCCCAACCCACCAGCTTTGCCCTATCCCTTTAGTTTTTAACCCTAGAGCTAATTTACGAGGGTACAGACTCCTAATTGCTCCTGTGGCCTTGCAAATACTGCATTTAAAAAAAAGAAAAATTAGCACATTCCAACACTTGATTTCTAGAGTAATTGCCCTAGCAATGGAGGCCTTGTCTCTTATTCTTTTAAATTGAAAATTACCACTAAGCATGCATTGCTCATAGATAAAATAGTGAATGTGTGAGAGGTAACTGGAGGACTAGCAGGAGTGATAAGGACTAGAAAAAGAACCATTAATGGTCATGTCACCACCTGCCGTAGAAGGTAGGACAATTTTCATACATCCATAGGCACATCTACAAGGCAGAATTTTCTGCCCACTTATTCTATGTCTTGCTATATATCTCAGGGGAGGAAAGATTAAGTTTTATCCCTGAAGCTTAAATATATCCCTATATTTTCCCTTACTTTTTTGGCCTTCCAATTATTCTAAGCTCTGGGTTCTTTCCTTCTACAGGGAGATAATTTTCACTAATGTCGTATTTCTAACAGAGCAATGGTTCAATGGAGTTATTGTAGTGAGGTACAAGAACAGACAAAAACATTAGAGGTGGCTTGTTCTGTCTGATTAAAAACAACAAATATTTGTATTTAACTGTATAAAAGTTTCTTACTTTTGCCACTTACACTTTCTAGAGTTTTGTTTAAGTGATGTTGCCTTTTTTGTGGCTTTCCCTCCAGAAAGTGAGATCTATTCTTTTGTGCTAACATAATTCTCCTTCAGAAAAAGTTGTGGAGTTATGTGTGTTTAAAAAGATAATGAAGAATCCTGGTTCTGAAGCCTTTTGTGGGTCTTGTGCAATAACTGTGCCTATTCTCTGTACACATCAGTAAACAATTGTGCTTGGTCTCCCCGTACTCCTGAAATGTTGGATGTGTTTCTGTAATTGTCTTGATGTGTAATGAATTTAATGTCTCATAATTGCACTGCAGGGGATTAATACCACTATGCAGTCTAGGGACATCTTTTGATGATTAAAACTTCTTCATGCAAGTCCATATTTTATAGCAAAAGCAAGATGAATGTAAGTCTGTTGCTTCTTGAATGGCAGGTGAAACTGTTGAGGGGTTTTCAAAAGGGAGTGAGAATCGGTGCCCTCTCTTGGTTAGAAAAAAATATATAAAGCAGCCCTATGAGAGCGTTTATCAGTTCCCTCTGCTGGCTACAAAGCCCACAGCCAGATGAGCAGCTGTGTTTGCGGAGGCGAAGGTCTTAAGTTCTATTCCCAGTGCTGTGTGCATGCGGTAAACTGATGACTGTGGTGTCTGTGCACGTATGTGGACATCATTCTTTATAGGGTCTCATCAACAACTACACTGAGTTCAACATGAGGGCGCTCAAAAATAATATGGAGTTCCTGGGAGGTAGAAACTTTCCACTTAAGATTTGAGAAGCATGCTAGCAGCTATGCCTTTCATAATACTACGCAGCTAGAGCATCCTTCTGTTATGCATCATATGCACACCTTGCTTGTTCCACCTCTTCACGAAAAGTGTGTGTGTGTGTGTGTTCATTACACTCAGTTTAGAGACATCTGGCCAGTTATCACAAATATTCTTGGCAATCCCAAATTGTAACACTTCAGAATGTCAGCTTCTGAGAACTCCACATTTGCAAAAAAAGAAATAAATGGTACCAACAAGAACGCTCCAACCTAAAAAAAACCCCACAAATCAAAACAAAACTGAAGAAGAACCTAACTAGTTCTTTTCCATTCTTGTAGTGAAAGGCCTGTATAATCTTGTTATGCAACTGGAGAAACAGGTCATACAATTTATGCAGTCACTCTGAAATAAAGTTGAGATGTGAAAAATATACTGCAAACTTAAGAAACAGTTTCTACTTTAAATAAATATTCATAGCACTAAAAATCACAAACTCCTGGGTCAGGTATGCCAGTTCACTTCAGCTCCCAGGAATCTATCACAGCAACATATAGGATACACATAACCTATCCTATTAAAGGGAGAATGAGTCAAAACTAACAGCTTGACATACTAGATATCAAAGGTATATTAAAAGCCAGATTTTTGAAACATCTGCAGCATATGTTTCTTGGTAACTAAAAAATCAGCCACTCTTTCCAGACCAACATACTGCTGCATTCTTCTCTCTGAAAGTAAGAAGTGGACAGTAGTGCACTGTAGACTTGCATAAGGAACTTGAAGCAAAGCATTTGTCCATTTTTGCAATTGAAAATTCCAGAGAGCAAAACAAGTTTCTAACAAAACCCAGTGTTATGATGTGAAGCAACAACATATATATATACTACACTACAGTCTCTGAAATGGAGATGCTTACATTGCCTCTCATTTACTCAATGTAATTTTCAAAGGGACAGAACGGATGATGGCACAGCCCCAGGGACACTTATACCAAATACAATCAACTTACCACTGAAGAAATCTAGCATTCAAGTCTGCTTACGCCAGCACATGACTTACCTCTAGTCTGCCCTTCCATTCTTCCCACCATGTGTGGAGCTCCAGTGAATGCAGAGTATCAGAACAAGGGTCTTTTATGTGGCTCAGAGAACAGAACTTCTCTTTCAGCTTGCCTTAAAAAAAAAAAAAAAAGAAAGAAAGAAAAAGGAAAAGAAGGTGTTTGGATATTTCCCAGTATTTCGTTGTAAATTAATTAGATTATATTAGTCCAACTCTCGGTTGATGGACATTAATATAAAACACACAACTGGGACGCTTGCTGGCAAATCTCAGCAAAAAGTCAAGAGGTAGTTACTTTAGGTCTAAGTAGAGCAATAAAAGCAGGCTTGTGAGAAAAGTTTATGTTGCCAGCATTGATATGTGTCACCTGTACTATAGGTAAAAAGGAAATAAGTGAAGAGTAGTTAAGCAAGTACATCCCACAAGCACTAGCATTCACACAAAACGTATTTTAGAAAATGAAGGAAAAAAGACAACACTCAGTACTTATTTCCTTTCAGTCAGTGGCTTGAATTGAATTTACCATAGTAGCACATCACATTGTTCGCTGCAGAAAAATGCAAAGCTTAGGCCTTTAGGAGTATGTCTCTTGTGCTTTACTGGTTCCAAAAATGTCAGTGCTTGTCAAAGTGTTTTTGAAATAAAACCAAAACCATGTTAATAAAATGAACTTTCCAAGACAATGCTGGCCAAAACTGATTCTTAGATTTCTTTTCAGTAATAAACTGCCTCTGTGGTTGCTGAGTTGATAGGGAAAAGGATTTAAAGGGCCAAAGCCAAGTTCTGGTTAACTTAAAGAGGGTAAAAAAAGAGCTGTCAAACAGGGCACAAGCCCTCCAATGAATGGAAAGACTTGTGCTGAGGGTGGACAGAGCTTAGTAAAATCCAGCTGTGCTTTCAAAAATGGCTGTAATCATTACTAGGCTCCACTTGAATGTATTTTGAGACTGGAATACTTGTTGTGGGTACTATTTCTGATATGCTGCTGTAGATTACTGGACAAGACTCGGTACTTTTAATGTAGAATTCACAGGCTGAATGTCAGTTCACAGGAGCTACCCTGCCTATTCATTAAATAGTAATTCCCTACATGAATTAACAAGGCAACAACTGGAAGGATTCTGTCCCATCCTATCCCAGCCTTCCAGATGAATAGCTCCAAAAATATGCTCCAGTGAAGGATGAAGGTGTTCATGATGAACTGAGTTCCTACTGTGCACGCAAGTGGCGTGCAAGTCTGGGCAGTGAGATCTCTGAACTGTTTTGCTGTATGTGCATATAGGTGCAGACGCAGCAGCAGTTTCTGTTTTCCACAGAAGGAAGTGGTGCAGTAGTTGGATGTTCTGTGCCTGTTGCAGGAATTCCTGCTCTCCTCCAGTTCCAACCAGCATAGCTCAGTTTAGGAGGTCTATGCAGTACAGTCCAAGCTGCCATTGCAAGGGTGTTTTCTTAGTTCTTATGCTTAGAACTCCTACAGGCTATTACTATCTTTTGGAGATCTGGGCATAATTTATTACATCAGGAAACATGGAAAAACATTTTAGGATTGCTCCCTAAGCTTGTGTAACTAGCCTCAGCTAAAAACATTGCTCACACTATCCTGGAAATAAAGAAAACTTTAGTTTTTAGATGTGTTTAACATCCAAGCCTGATACTTGATTAAAGATTCATTTGCAGCAGTAAATTTTTTATTTTTGTACTGCTATAAAATTATCAGATGGCTTTTAAGTTGTAGTTTAAAGGAAATCCACTCATCTCAGCTGTCTTTTGTTATGTCACCTTCATTGCATCTCATTTTTAAGTTGCTCTTAAGCAGCTAGTTGCAAATACTCAGTACCTAAAATCCAAGCTACCAGTTAGTTTTGGCACGTGATTCTTATAGTGCATCTCTGTTCCACAGTCAAGGCAAGAGAGCTCTTAGATTCAAATTTCAAGGACAAAAACTACCTTTCACCGAGTTCAGAATTCACTTGCAATGAGTATTTTATATTATTCTTTTGAAACACCCTATTTTCAACATCACATGTCACTCGTATGCTGAACGCTCTCAAGAACTCAAAAGGACTACGAAACACAAGCAAAACAAATTCAATTTGTGACTGCTCAGAGACATCTTCTCTGCTACACGTGCTTTCAACTTTCTACTGTTTATCTCATGAAAACAAGTATTTAAAAAATAAGTGAACAGAAATCTATTTTATTTTCAATGCTCCATTCATCAAGCATATTTTGGGAGCTGGAATTTTAGCTTGGTGGACGCTCATAACATACAGCCTTATTCTTCAAAATAACAACCGCATCCACGAGACTGAGAGCAGCTCCCTCAACTCCCACCAAAGCTGAAGCTAACTGAAGAAGTAAATTGGCGCTTTCCGGGGGCACTCAGCACCACAGACTTCAGCTCAGGGCACAGCAACCATTCCTTCCCAGCTTCTCCCCCCCCCCCCCCCGCCACCCAAGATGATGAGGAGAAACATTTTTGCTTGCTCAACTGCTTATAAGTCTTTTGAGAGTACAGGGAAACATGAAATGTTGTACCTGATGCCCAAAAGCTATCGAGATAGCAGGGGTTTGTGTCAGCGGGTTCAATTTAGTGACCCTTTAGTTGTTAAAAAACCAAAACCCGAACCGACGGAACCCCCGTTTTGGTTTAAAACACCGTAACAGAAGTGGCCGTTAAGCACCTGCGTCCCACAGAGCCTGCACCGAGTTGAATCGCTGAAGAGGCCGCGTCACACCGCCTCAGCCGCGCGGCACCCTCGGGGCTCCGCCCCGCTCGGCGGCCGTTACCCGCCAGTAACGGTCACGGCGCGAGCCCGCCCCCGGCCGGGCCGTGCTGTCGCCGCCACAGCCCTGAAGGAAGGCGCCATCGCCTGGCGGGGCGGTGACAGCCCTCGGCGGGCCGTGGGGCAGCCGCGGTTAGGGGCCCCTCGTCAGTCAGGCCGGGCCCGTCACGTTGGTGTACCACCTCCCGCCTCGCGTTGTGGCTCTGTGCTTCCGGCCGGCTCCAACGTTAACGCCATTTCTGCACATAGGCAGTCAGAAAAGGGATTCAAAGCCTGCACCTCTCATTCCCAAAGGAGAGGCAAGGGTTGAGGAGAGCAGAAACTCCCCACAGCCCAGTCAGCTGAGGAGCATTTATGGAAACACAATGCATTTGAGGTTTCTTGGGTTTCGGAGATACAGCCCGGGGGCTTCGCTTCTGCGTGCCAGCCCTCCGTGCCCCTTTGTGAAGGATCTGGGTAGCATTAGCTCGCGCAGATGCGGACAGTGCTGGAAGGCCAAAAATGAGGGGGGCAGAGGGGGGGCTCCACTCTCTGCTGGAAAGAAAATGTCGCATCCTGCGAGGGGAGGCTGCTCAGAAAGAGAAGGAAGGCTGCTCCAGCATGCACCACAGGAGGTTCAGGACCTTTCAGATTTCCCCATCTGGAGACAAAATTGAGGCCGCTGTAAGTTAAAAAAAAGGAAAAAAATGTCCATTTTGAAGTTAAGGTTCTTTGGTCTTAAAACCAAAAAAAGCCCATCTGCAAAAAATACTGTTGTATATGGGTATCTAGTATAAGGAGAGTAACCAGTCTTGTAAAGTTGAAATTCTAAAACTCCAAAACTCCCCCCAAAATACCAAACGCTTTGGCGGGATATGAGGAAAGAAATATCACGTGAGGAAGGAAAATGATAAAACTACTGTACTCAACAGGCAGGGAGTTCAGAAGGCAAACAGCTGAATGGAACAGCTTTATCATTTCTTTCCAATCTGTTCTCCCCACCCCACTTTGTTTAGCACAAAGGTTTTTCAGGGTGAGTCTTTTTGATCTATGAGTTACATCCCCCAGCATGGCGGAGCCCTGACTCATGATCAAGTGTTTAAGGCAAACAGAGAGCAGCAGCTCCTGAACCTGAAGGCTTGTAAATTGTACACAGAGCAAAGCTGACTCCTGGGCTCCTGCTCCAGTCCCTTTAACACACTCTTGCTTACACAAATGATCGGTATGTCTGGAAAGATATTATACTACAAACGCTTCACCTCCCTCTCCTGGCTGCAGAAGCATCCAAGAACATCACATACAGTAGATTAATGAATGTATCCTTACAAGCACCCTGGCAACATCACTCTCATTTTAGAGGAAATTGAGGCACAGAGAAAGTTGCTGGTGTAGCATTTCAAGAGATTGCTCCTGGCGAAATTCACAAGTGTCTTCCTGTCACGATGGGGGCTAGTTGGAGAGCTTGGTTCCCATCCGGGCACCTCAATGAGAACCAGATTTTCATGAGTGCTCAGCACCCAGTAGCTCTCGCAGTGACACTCACAGCCAAATTTTCTGAAAAGTTTCTTTGATCATCTGGCTGCTGTCTCAGTGGAAGTGGAGAGCTTTTGAAAAATCTGATCCTGCTTGTGGGTGCTGAGCACTTTTCAAAATTCTTGCTTAAGTGACCTGGCCAAGGATACAGACTAAAATCTGAGCAGAACCCACTTTGCCTAATCCCTAGGCCAGTGATTTAACCACAGGCGTATCCTTCCATCTTCAGCAAAGAAAGAATAGACACTAGTTGGGGCAGGAATCAAAATGCCAAATAATTGCCAGTACCCATGCCTGCCAAGAAGAATGCCCGGATACTTGTGGGCAAACCAGACAGCCACATTTTGGTACTTTCCTGGGAAAGGATTATTTCTAGTAGCAGTGCCAGAGTCTGGCAACCTGGATTATGCTCTTTCCAGATGTACCTATTTCTTTCTGGGCTAAAACTCTTGCGAACATGCCCTCACACAGGCACACCCTCCCCACTCTTCAGAAAAAAACAGCAGCTATCCAAACACTGTGCTGTCTCCATTATCCTTAGAGAGCCAGGCACGCTTGGGCAAGACAACACTATTTTGTGTAATGATTAAGAAGCAGTGGTCGTGTCAGTGAAGATTCTTGTTTTCATTGAATATTTCATTCATTTCCGAACATAAGCAACCACTTAACTGCAGTTGTGCTAGATGCAGAGGAGGAAACGCATGCTATTCTTGGCTGGACTTTACCTCTGGAAAGCAGCAGCCTCCTTACAGCAGCCTCTGTAAGCTGCACGATTTAGCTACATTAGAGGTTGTCCTGAACCTCAAGGAAGGACCTGCCTCCAGATTCTGAGTACCCCAAAGTGTGAATGTATGCAAAACCCCCAAAACCCAGCCTGGATCCTGTATTTTGTGGTCTGTTTGTGTGAGGCCCATTTGCAAATTACAGTTTCCAAAGCCATGAGCTCAAGGCTAGCTTAGAAATTCCTCCCCAAACTGACCATATCTATTCAGCTGCCACTCGAGATGCTGCTGTGTCACTCAGCATCAACTTGTTGGACTGTCTATCACAGGACTCCACCTCAGAGTCCAGCTTTCATTAGGCTCCGTCTCACTTCTGTCACCAGCTTTCAGACCATATCCTGAGGCAGTATCTGACCAGTCTGGTAACAGAAAGATAAGGCACCCAGTCACTAGTGTGTTTTAAGGGAGCATAGATATCACATGATAACTATTGAATGAAAATGTTTACAGAAAAATAGTTTTGTAAAACAGCTCAGACTAAGCTGTGGCTGAGGGTTCAGCTCAAGCTATATAAGCCAAAAAATGCAGCTGTATCTTTTCTAGCTACAGCTAGAAACAGCTAAGTGTACTGGAAAAACCTGGGGGGGGCGTGCAGAGACATACTCTCTTAACAGAGGATTACACCTAAAAGCAAGCGTGAACATGTTTTCTGCTCCGTTGTGTCTATACCTGTAATAACGCAAGGAAAGTGATAGCTGTGGTTCGTGCTTTAATTGTTGAATGACAGTGCTTTCACTTGATTCTGACATCTGCTGCAGTAATTATTGTAATAACAACTCTAGTCAGAAGCTGGACTTTGGAGCGATACCCCAGTCAAATATTACAGCCTCAGCTTTACAAAGAGAAAAACTGAGGCAGAAAGGGGTGAGGTCATGCAGCTTGTTTATGCAGACAGTTAATTGCACATGCTTTAATGTACCTTGTGACCTAAAAAGTTATAGGGAATATCACTGGAGGAACTTGGATTATGATTAGTAATTTTGTGGGCCTTCATGTTTTTGTCGGCAAATTTGTAACTACAACTTTTCCCTTTTTCCACATCTTGCAGATTTTTGTTTATTTATTTATAATTCTCTTGTCCTGTCCTTGGAAGAAGCCAAGGCATTTCTGTGGAAAAGCTGGGGTCTACTGAGGGCCCAGGTCAAGAAGTCTGTCTTGGGTGTCATCTCCTCTGAACTCAGAAACAAGCAACAGTTCAAAAGAGGTCTTAGTTTGGCGAGTAGCAAGGTCATCAGAACACAGCCTGCTGGTAAAGGACTGGAAGATGTGAGGCTGGAGCAGAGGTATCAGAAAGGGCCCATGGAAGAGGGTGGCAGGTTTGACAGTCCAGCCTGATGTGCCTTTGAAGCAGAGCAAACAGGCGTTCCAGCACTAGCAGAAAAGGGTGCCAACATTGATAAAGGTTGATGTGCAGAAGATTGACCGTTCTGTGCAATTGCCTTACTCTGGAACCAAGGTCTTCTACTGTGAGGCTGTTGCATTTTCCTTCTAGGCTTAAATACCCTAGCACTAACTTTTCCACTTGGTCTTAAGTGTAGTTTGGGGCTTGTGTCTTTGGTATTAACAGGGTAACACAGAGACTTAAAGGTGGGATACTCAGCTCCTAGGTAATCAGTCTCATTATGAGATACTGTTACTCTGGGAAGGTTATGTTTCTGTCTTAATTTTGTCTAGAAATGCACTCCAAGAAATGAGAGATGTTTCCTTTTACAACTAATGCTTGTGTTTCCACCAAAGAGCTGTACTTATGAATTGACATATTGTGAGAAAAAGTTTTGCTTAGAAGTTCCTGCTTATTTCTTTGGGAAATAATTGGAATCACTTACTAAGTATAATCACTTAAAAGTGGAAAAAAGTTCCACTTTCAGGAGAGGACAGTCAGCATTTCCCAAATCATTCTTCTCTTTGTGCCCATGAAAATGGTCACTTGAAATCACTGCCTACTGACATAGGTCTTACAAGAACTTGGGTCTCATTCTTAACCCAGACAAGCGTTAGAGAAAACTGTACTTCTAGAAACTACACAATCCAGCCTACCTAAACAGAGAAGTTTTCCAGCCTTTACAGATTCACCCATGACAAAGCAAAACACCTTCCAAGCCTGGCTGAATTTACACAGCTAAATAAATCACTTTTTAAGTGTTTAAATGTCATTGTGAGAGTGAAAAGATGAAATGTGCTGTATATCATCTCTACAAAACCAGAAGTATATTATATTATAAATAAACAGAGTTTGCTTGGTATTAGGGACATAGGAAATTCCATTCAAGAACAGACAAATGGCACATCTTGTCTGGTATCCTGCATCTGGCACAGGCCTATAACAGATGCTTAAAATACTTGGCTCTGTTGGTCCCACAGTCTCCCCTGTTCCACCTACCACCAATGTTATAAATCACTCAGTTTTCCTAACCTCTGGTGAGAGTCTCTTTCCTGCTCACTTGTATAATATGGGAGATGGAAGCACAGGCCAGGGGAATACTTATCCACAGTGGCTGGTACCGAATTTGTCTGAACTGTGGTTCTGACTGTTTCAGAACATATATGGTATTACTGCCTGTATTGCCTATGTAGCCAAACAAAGCAACACGTAGGTGAGGACTATGCTTAGCTCCAGAGAAAGGGGGAAGCAAACCCCTTCTCACCCTCATTTGCACATAGCCAGCAAGTGTACCTACCACTAGCCTATTATTAATCAGCTGCCCTCTTTCTATCAAGGCACTGCCACCTAATGCTCCCTACTACTCAATGACATATATATCCTGGTGTGGCTTTCTTAGTAACTTTTATAGTTTAATGTATGATGACTGAAAATTAAATGAGTTTATTGTCTATCAAGCAGAGTTCACTTTTGTCCTTATTCCAGGGGTTATCAAAACACGGTTATCAAAACCCAATCAGGACACATAATGCAGGTTCTCCTCTTTAGTTGCCTGGTGCTTCTAGCCATTGTCGCTAGTGTGATATGCCTGCACCCAACAAAACTGACTGTGGCGCTCTCCCTTACTAGAAATGTACTTCCCACAGACCATATCCCTTTATTTTCTACAATCTCATTCATAACCAACATGAAATTCAATTCAATGGCACAATCTGTTAAGGGCCTCTAAAACAGACAAATGAAAAATCCAAACCTTTCCATTTGAAAAGTTAAAGTTTTAAAACCCCTTTGTATTAATTACATTACACCTTCCTTGTATTCCCCTGTGAAATATAACAGGATTTTTAAAAGGCTAAAGAGAATTTATGACTATAGGTAACTACCACATCAGGTCCTTTCACATGTCATCTTACAGAAACAACAGAAAGAGAAGGGTAGCTACAGAAATTATGACACGTCATGTCTAAGCTATATTGTTAAAAAATTGAATTTGAAGGAAAAAAAATTAGTGTCCCTCAGTTTGAGCATATTATCTCTACAGTAGCTGAATGCTCTTAGGGAATGACCTAATAAATCTTTACATATTAGTAAGGGAAAGCTGAATCCTGATGGTGTGCCTAGGCTGTCGGATATAGTTTCAGATGTCAGCTTTCTCCATGCTCAAGGATTTTTCTGATTTTGGTTCCATCTACTGAATATAACATTGTGTCAAAGGTCCAAATCTAGAGAAGACCTTTGATCTAGCTACCCCAAATTTGTATCCACAAAGAACAAGGCTTTGCAGTATCAATCTGCTTGAAAGAATGGACACATTAAAGCTACTACAGTACCTTGTAGAAGTTTGCATCCTTTAACATATTCCAAATCAACCATAAATTGAGGGATGGCCAGGCTCAATATTAGCAGGAGCTCTATGACTTTCTGCACTTTTCTCCTGTTGTACAAGAGGAATGACTTTCAGAATATCCATCTTATTTCAGTCAGGAACAGAAGTAGAGGTTTTTCAAGGCAGACAAATGAGTCAGCCACTTGTTCCAAATAAATGGAAATGGTATTCCAAGTTTCCTAGACAGCCTTAAAAACTACATAGAGCAATTCAGCAGCTTAATATATTGTGTTCTACACCTCACATTTAAGAAGATGCAAAATCACATTCTTTTTATTCCAGATAACAGTTGGTTTACCCACAGCAGTCCAAAGCCATCTCATTTTGTCTCTGTCCTCGACATACATGCCACTCATCTTGCTTGTGCCATTCCCAAAACCAAAAGTAGCACTCTTCAGAGTAAAGAGCAGCAGCTGAGGTTCCCAGACCGCCACGGGTATCCTAAATAATACTGAACTAAGTGTCTTAATCTCTGTGATTGCGTTTGGCCATTTGTATAATGAAGGTGTTAATATTTTGCTTTCTGAGGAGGAATATTGTAAACCTTAATTAATATATCAGTGACAAAAAAGGCACGAGTTACAACTTTAACTGTACTGTAAAATAAAACATCTATGTGGATAATTATAAGGAGATATATAAAACTATAAAAATAATTTCTTTACTGCAAACCTTGCCTTAACAAGAAACATAACTCCTTCCTCCCTCAAGAAAGCTAAATACACTGACTCATGTCTTTGTTTAAGTGTCATGGTAAATTTGTTCTTTTATAATGTGTAGTAGTTTAGCTTTGAACTTTTGATTTTTGGAAAAGGCAGAGCGG
Organism: Harpia harpyja; assembly: GCF_026419915.1. Classification (NCBI taxonomy): domain Eukaryota; kingdom Metazoa; phylum Chordata; class Aves; order Accipitriformes; family Accipitridae; genus Harpia; species Harpia harpyja. The sequence goes on from NC_068947.1 coordinate 45,100,286, forward strand.
AAAAATGTTTTCATGGGAGAGGAGTGCACATTCCAGAGCTGTCGACTGTTACTCGTTTATGAGGGGAGGAAAAAAAAAAAACAAACTACTTAGGTTTTAGGCTTTGGTTGATGCAATTTGTTGTTGTCTGGTATTTTGTGATAAACCAAAGATTTACACTGTACAGTGAAATATTTCCATTTTCTCTCTCATTTTTCCAGCTTTTGCTTGTTCAAAACTCTGAACAAGCTTGAAACTGACTGCCATTGAGGAGAGAAAAGTTAGCTTTGTACAAATAGAAATAGTGATCCTCTGTAATATACAAAGTAGTCCAAAGAGAAAATAACTCACAGTTTACTGTGAATTATAATGCTACACACAAGCATGATGTGGGAATGCAGACAATATTACTCATAAAAACAAGACGTGAGCCCTTCATGGTGTCTTTGTAACCCAAGCAACATTTTTAAACACAATTTCCCTATGCTGTTTCATGTTTATTTAATGTATTAACATTTGATTATGTAAAAAAAAATTATTAAAATAGGAAAATAAAATAAACTTTATGCAGCTTATTTATTCAGTAAAGTAAAAAAATATTTCTGTGCTGTCCCGCATATTTTGAAGAATTTTAATGTACATGCTTTCTTCCCTTCTCTTTCTAGAAAGAGAAGAAAATGCAGATTGTCAGAATGCTTCAAATTTGATACTCAGCACTGTTATGATCTCTTCATTACTGGATGTTGAGTCCGGATATCAGAACTGGTTCAGTGAAGTACCCTCCTATTAAGTTGAGGTAATTTTCTTCCTAACAATTCAATTGTTTAAAGCGTTACAAAAGGTGTCCTCCCACCCCCCTATTCCCTGCTAATAAAAACATTTCTGGGCAGGACATTATACTGTGCAATATAGCATCTGTTGACGTGAAAGACATGAGAACTGATGCTTTTGCTAACAGGCAGGGAGATCCAGGCCCCATTTATTAATAAATGATGTGTTCTTGCTAAATTTATAAGATGACCACACTGAATTGGGTTTGGAAAGCAATTGCAAGTGTCAGCTCCTTTCCCTTTATAGAGGGAATAGTGACATGATAGATGCAACATCCTGGATTCATGGCCTGTTAAAAGACTACCATACAACCATTATGGATATGTCAGAGACTGCATTCTTTGCTGCACTGGCATTAAGAGCTAAAGTCATTGAGGATAGAGAGCATAATTAATGAAAAAGTCTAATGCTGAAACAATGCAATTAACAAGTCTTTCAAAGTTTCATTTCCTGGTGAAAATTATTGCCATTGAAAAGGATCTATCTTGTAAAAAATCTTAACAAAGGCTAGAAACTACATGAAAATACCAGCCCCAAGCCAGAGATGAGGAGAGAACTTCTTAATTCACAAAGCCAGAAGATGTCAGGGTATTATTCTGAGAGAGGGAGGCTTTGCCAAGGTCATCAACTGCTTTTCAGACACACATTGAGATATGTTTCTACTTAGTGCGATGGGCATCCATACAGTAGGTTATTTCATAAATATTATTCACTCAGCATGAAAAACTGCATTTATGAAGGCCTACCAGTCACTGGTTAATAGTGTTATGTTTTCCCTCAAGAACAGAACTGCACAAATTGCAGGCCTGATGTAGTCACAATATGTTATAGGAACGTGTAACTTAGGATGCAGATGGGAAGGCCGTTAGTTGCAGAATTGTATTCCAAAAAAAAAAAGCAGGTGGCTCTGAGGCTGGCCACTGCCCCATAAGGATGTGGAGATGCAATTAATTTCAAAACTAAGGTACACAGAAAACATTTTCAGAAAGTTTTCTGCCCTCACACAGCTTTAATGTATCCCCTCATTTCTTGGTATATCAGTAATCAAGCTACTGTCAGTTTTCTTTCCATTGCCCTAATAGAATTGCACATCTTTCACAGTATGTTAACCTGAATCTTAAAGAAGCTGCGGTTTTATTTTGTAGCTTCCTCTTCTCCCCAGTTAAAAAAAAAAAGCTTCTAGAAATACACACCAATACTGAATCAGAAAAACATGGTTAGTGTAATAAATCTTATCTAAAGCAATCAATTCAAGTGGGTTATCATATAATCATGATTGCAGACAAGAGGAAAAGAAAAAAAATAAATACAGACATAGGTGCACAGGAAGATCAGTTAGGGGATAGATATATTATTATTATATCTAACAAAGCTGCCTCAGGCTCCACATTTGCTTTCGAAGTAATGGAATTCTGTTACAAGACAGTAACCAACGTGGCACATAATTCTTTAAGGTCATTTAAAGCCTGCCTGTTAAACAAACGTTACTCTGATTCCTCCCCACCCCCCCCTCCCCCCCCCAAGGATTCATAATATTTCCTGTATACTTTCAGCAATTTTTGTCCTATGTCTCCTAAACTATCATTTTGAACCACTGAGAAATTGTTTGCCTAAAACCAGAACTCTGTTTTCAATACCTTTCTGTTATTAATATTCCTTAAGTTACACTTCAGCTTCCAATCAAGGTTTGCTGCAACAGTTTCTTTTGAGGCAAGTCCACTGTAGGGTACCTTGGATCTCAGCTAGAATGCACAGTATGTCATGTGAACAGTAAAAAACAATATAGCTCAACTTTCCCAAAGTAGGTTGAATCAGGAGTTTTAAGGATAATCAAAACCATATTTTTACTAGCAAGCAGAGCCAATAAGTCATTGAAGCTATATAAATATATTCATACCCACATTGCACTTCATTATAAAAAGAATCTCACACCCAGGAACACAAAAATTCTTGCTGTGGAATACTGAATAATTGTGGAACAAATAATAAATGGAAGAATACACTGATCTTTGCATGAGAATTGCATCATAAAAAGGATCCCAGTAAAATAAGCTGAATCTTCAGACTTTTATAAACTTTTTATGACTTTTTTAGCAGACATTGGAAAACTTGAAGGACTTTGTACAGAGCAGTATTATTTACAGGAGAAGTATTTATTGCTTACATTCTTTAAGTGAAATTTATGTATGATTTCATACGCAAATACACGCAAGCATGCAAGTGTATGTATGTTTTTAGCAAAGTCTGTTACTAAATATTTTGGACCAGCTTACAGTCTTCAGTAATGCCAATAGATAGGTCCTAGTCAGTTTAATATTTTATGTTAGCAAGTTATTCTACATGTGAGAATACATCTGTGTAAATGCAATGGTATATTTCTTATAGATGTTATTTATGTGTATGTGTCTTTACATGACTTGTGTCTAGACCCAATCTGGATTTAGCCTGTTGCCACTGACAGCAGAATATAAATCTTTGCATGTTTCCTCTCGTTGAACTATTATTTTTTTCCTTTTTTTTTTTTTTAATATTGGCTTTCATTGCACTGCTAACTACAAAGGCTGATTTATCAATATAAGTGGAAGTTATCTGAACAGCAGCCAACATAGAACACAGAGTCAATAGCAATGATTCATGGCATTTTTTTAGTTTGTTGTGGGTTTTTTTAATGCTTAGAGCCCATATATGCAAGAAACTATTTCCCATACTGTGAGATGGAAATATTGCTCACCCCTTTGTAGAATATAAAGCTGAGAAGTGAAATTGAAGCGATTTAGTCAAAACTAAACACTTTCCTCATCTCAGAAAGGTAGCACTGCGCAGTTCAGCCCAATTGTGGCTACCTGAAAAAGGGAAGAATTTGAGCACCTATGCCTGAAATCACACATTTTTAAGTTGTTCTAACCACAGCATAGGCACAGCTAAACTGAATGATTTCACCATCCTGAGTTATTTCCCACGTTCCTTTGTTACTCCAGTAATGTCAAAAAATGCAGGAACTGGGAAGTCATATGATCTGCAGGAAAGAGAATATTGTGGTTTCTAAGAAAAATATTTATTACCAAGCAAGCTATTTTGATTTATTAAATGATAGCTTCCCATCATAGTGTTTTTTGATATGGTACTTGAAACCACAATCGTTGTATAAAGCCAGGACTTTATTTGTTTAAAGGCATCCACTAGTGTTTTTCTTAATAGAAATATCAGTTCATGACAATGCCAGGTTCATAGAAGCTCATCCAGGAATAAACTCTCGAAAAAAATTTTTTCCTAGAGTGTCCATTAAGCCAGTGCAGGCACCATGTCTCACTGCTAGTCTTCTAACATTAGATTTATAGGATGTTATAATTAACAACAGGTGACGGGCAGCACTACATGCACAGCAAGCTAAGTAAAAAGACTGGCAGCTCAAGAGCCACTTGTGAATCATCAAAACTTTTCCCTGGATAAACTCAGTAGTAAGCCTGGTAGGTTTTCTGGCAGTTGTTTGGATTGGGGGTTTTTTGGTTGGTTTGTTGGGTTTTGGTTTTGTTGTTGTTGTTGTTGTTTTTTTAAATCCCACCACCCACCCTCTCTTTCTTTTTTTCATGTCAAAGATTAGGGACCATCTGTCTGTTTTTACAGTTATGTAGCTTTTCTGCTTCTATGTTTATCTATCTATAAAATAAGACAAATTATTCTTCCCTACTCAGAGAGGACTTCTTGGAGGATTACAGACAAGTCCACAGACAACATTTTTAAATTATGCAGATTTTTAAGAGACACTTGTGTCTCTGTTATTCCAGGTCTCTCCAATTCTCATTCTGTACAAATAACACAAAGGAAAAGAAAACGTTCAAAACTTATACAGCCTCCGCATCAATTTTAAGAAAAGCAGTTCTTCAGGTTAGGACTGAAAAGGAGGGAGGAAGACACTGAAAAACATGTATCAGCAAAACAAAAATATGTCCCAAATGAGTTTTCATTTGCATAGTTAAACAAATACCATTCTTTTTTTTTTTTTTTCTTCTGCTGTTGTGAGAATACAAGTGAGGCAAGGTATGTTGGAAAAGGCAATGGTTTTCTTTAACCAAGTGAAGAAGGACTTGTATCCTAAATCTACCAATAGATCCAACTTCTGTGAATCATTTCCAATGTACTAACCTGATGTGATCGTGATATTCATGAGTTAAGTTCATATCATAACATAATGATTATAACAAATGAGTACTTTTTTTTTTTTAAATAAAAATACACTTCTGTTTTTGGTAATTGGCTACATATCCTCATTGACATTAGTAAATACTTTAAATGTATTAACTGGTAGGAAGATGTAAATAGGAATGCTCAAAGGAAAAAAAAAAAAAAAAAATCAGTATATGTACTGTAGAAAGGACTGGAGATTTTTTATGGATACATCCCACACTCTTGCCCATATAGTTCCCTGAGTTCTTCTACCAATAACCCTGATACATTAATTTCTACTAAAGCCCTTTTAGAGTGTTTCTTCCCTCCTTTTATCCACCCCAAAATACACTTGAATCAGTAACCTTAAAGTTCTTAGCATTACTATATTAGAGAGCAATGACTACTATTCTAGCTTTATGTTACCAGGCTGCCAACAGGAACACATGGTGCTAAAAGTTTGAGTTCTTACAGTGTAGTGAGCTAACATTCTCTGAGAACTCTCTTCACATTGACTGTGGAAAAACATGTTCATTTTTTCCTGAGCTTATGGGATTACTGTAGGCCTGGACTGGATATTAGTACCTGAGAGAACCTGGGCTGTGACGACACTATATAGCTTTGCATATACTAACACATATACATGCACTTCCATACCAGAAAGTGATCAGTTTTAATGCCTGTCCTTTGCTTGTGATTGTAGAATTGGATCACTTGTCTCAAATCCACCAATGAACATTAAATTGTATGTTTAGTCAGCACAACCCAAACCAGTACTAACTTTTTAGGGAACATTGTGTTAACTTCATTGTGAACCAGAGTCTCAACTGATTTTCTTAAACTACTTGATTGTATAGCGGTAACTATGAAGTGAGATGGTTGCGATGGTGAATTTATCCTGCTTGTTGCAGACTTTGCACTTCATTAAAATTCACATAGCAGTGCTTATCTATAGCCGAGACACAAAGGTGCCCAGGGGAACACTTGTTACTTTGGGTAATTAATCAGAGGTGATGGGAAATTTTTCTTAGTGTTCTTGATAATCTCTAGGGCATCATCAAACTGTGAAATTTTGGCCTCACTGAAGTGGAAAGCTAGTTTCATCAGTAACTAGAATAGGCCAAGACATTTCTCACAAAGCACTTAACGACCTGGTGTCATCTGGCAATGTTTCTCTGTGCAGCCTTTTTTCAGAGCTGGAGAAATAGTTCATTTCTATCAAATATTTCATATGCATACATAACAAGCCCCTTGATTTGGTAATCATAGGCACATTTTAAGGAAGGTTCTACACATTCTTTAGGGTAAATACATTTTTAAAGGGCTTGAATCTATACTCAAATAAAGTCTCGCTTGAATCTATACTCAAAAAAAGTCTCTCAGCTCAGCAAACTTGAAATCACATCCTCAATAGGAAATTTGTGGTTTTGCATCGGCAGGGAGAGAGTATATAAGACTGTCAAAATGCTTGGAGATTCAAGCACATAGCTTGAAACAGCCTGAAGGCTTCCACTTTCTAGAGCGAGCCTAGCCTCAAAGGAAATTTTTTTATAAAAGAGAAATGCTTCCTCCATCAGATGCCCAAATTTAGGGATGTGTTCCTAAAAGAATAATCACTTTTAAAAAAACCCCTTCATCCAATAACATTTTATTTTTATGGCAGCTAGGCATAGATTTTAAAATTTGTATATGTAGAGACCAAACGGAGGTGTGTTTTTCTTATTGAAGTGCTTCAGGATAGTTAAACTTTTGCTGCACAAAAGTAGTACAGTACAAATTTTAAAAAAGACTGAAAATATTTCTAATTCAAAAGAAGAACCCTCCCCAACCCAAAGAACTATTCAAATATCCAAGCACAAAATAGAGCCAGTTTTCTTAGAAAAAGTTCAGTGATTTAGACAAATGTTAAACCAAGTTGAAACCAACTCAGCAATTTTATTTCCTCTATTCAGCTTTTTCAGGTGTGACTTTATTAATACTGAGTCTAAAAGAGGAATTAGCACTTATTTCACATTTTAATCAACTATTCATTAGTTTAGCTATCCTCGTCCTACAAGCAATATTTTTCCCATCTACATCTATTTAAAACAACATTATTTTAAGAGATACAAAATATACAAAATAAATGAATCATGAAAAGTTATGGCATATGGGACAGAAGTTTAAAGGCTAAATTAAGATTTGACTGATGTTTCATTTAAGTGTTGCTACAACATACAAAACTGCTGAACACAGATATTGATGGACAGGTTTACCCAAGGTCACAAAGGGAACTGCAAGCTTCTTATTCCTTTTTTTGATTGACCCCTGGCTCACAGTAAATTCGTCTTAAGAACATACTGTGTTACTGCTGAATGCTCTTGAGTGCATCATACTAGTTTCACTGTAGCAGGAGCTAACTGAATGCTTCTTTTCTCAAATTACTTAGCATCATGAATTCTAGCATGGACATTTCAAAAGATTTATTTCTCATTGTGATGACTAACTCAAGTTCTCCATAATAGATTCACAAAGGGATTAGCAATTTTATGAGTTTATCAAAAGTAACTGTCTCTCAGCATTAATTGTAGCCTTGAAAGTCTATCATAAGTCATTGTAATATCTCGGATCTGAAAGAGAACCCTTCTTTACAAGTAGATACTTAGATGGATGTAGTTTCTTAATACTGTTTCTTCTAAATGAAAGTTAATGCTGGTATTTTACTTTTAGACTGAGCTATCTTACTTACTGAGTAATTTATAAAACAAGACATTTCTGGGGTCAAGTTACCATGTGTGCCAAGAAGGTCTACATTTCAGTGCAGGACTTGGATGCAGGATTTGTACCCACATTATTCAGGCACGTAACTGCCAGTGAATAGTTCCACTGAACAGGAGTCAGGCCACCCACTGCTTGTGTAAGTCTGAGTACAAGTTTTATTTGTGTGCCTCAATTCCTGTTTGTGAAAACACGCTGATGATACACTCCTTAGCATAGGAGTTAGGATGATAAACTGATTACTGTTTGTGAAGTAATGACATGCTGAAGGCTGCTTAGCAATACTCATTGAACTCAAGGATAGAGCTACACAAATTCTGTCTTAAAGAACTTACAATCTTGGTATTTAAGAGACATTCACATTGCTTACCCCATCTGTTTATATGTCCTGTGATGCTGATTCAAAGCAGCTTACAGCTACCTCAGTCAGTGGACTGACAGTAGTTAAAGTGAATCTTTTATGTAATACCTTTCACACTGGGGACAGATTTAAGTATCTGCTCATATATAAAAGAAAGACGCAATAAAACATTTCAAGTAAAATCAAAAGTCATATAGAAACAATACGAACTATGCTGTATTTGGGCTATAGGAATAAGGGATAGGAAAAATGAAGGCTCTTTGCACAAGTAAATTATCTTAAAACTTGTAGGTAAATGGCACAACACAAAAACCAGGCCTTTAACAAACTCTGCTCACGCTAACTCACATCCATAGACATATTGAAACACTCGCTGTCACTATATCAGGAAGAATCTGTGGTAGCGAGGGAATCTACATCATCAAGGCTTGTCAAAGATTATTATCCAAAATTTACAGGTTTACTTGCAGAGGATTACTAATACCACCAGGAACTTAAATATGACCCAAAACTCCGCAGACATACACTGTAGAAACCAGCTGTAATTATTCGTGTTTGCCTGAGCTTAGCTCTACACCTAGCATGTCACAATTCTGGAAAGTAGAACAGGTTACAGGAAAGGTCAGAATTTGTTGAGCCTTAGGACTGATGGATTAGAAGTAAGAAAAAGAGCAGCTAGAGAGATCTGGATTATTCCTAGACTTAGACAAGTTAAAGATGGAAAATAATTTGATCATCCAGCCCATTTTCCTGCCAACGCAGTATTGTTCCCTGCAGTACATTTTCTAGTGCTTAGTTCTTGAAGTCCCTTGAGAAGGGAGATTCCAGCGTTTCCTTTGGACACATCCCGGCACACTCTATCAGGGAGGTTTTTCCTCCCTCTGTTCAGCCAAGCATCTCCTGTCTCTTCTTATTTCCTCTTCCATTCAAGAGTTGTTCCTCCTCCTTGGTGCCAGGGCTTTTCAGGAATCCAGAGGGGACAGTCTGCCGACAGGAACAGATATTCCCAGAATAAGATATTGCACAGTATGGAAATCTATAGCAGACAATTTTAGGAGAACATTCTAGTAGCCTCCTTTTGTTCACTGCTCTTTGTGTGCCAGATGGGAAGAATGCATCTGAAAGGCACTTAGCCACCTTTGAACATTTTTAATATGATAATTCTTCAGTATGAACTTCAGGGAGAGTATCTGTTAAAACCAAAGCTTGACTGCCTCAGATCAGGTTAGAAGGACTGCTGAAAGAACATCCTGCAGTGAACAGTAAGTTCACCATACACCATGTCACTAGTGATTTGTCCCTTTAAATAAGCGGACATAAGAAAGAGGGCTGAAGAAAGAGCAGAAAAATATGGAGATGTTCTTGACCCAGTGGTGACTGAATACAAAACTATCTGTGCTGTATGAATGTACTCAGGACAGTATCATATATAGGTAGAATATTCACACGCAACAATTACAGTCATGCTATAGATGCAGTAGCCCACATCAACTCATTCCAAGCAGTTCTGTTATTGACAGAGCGGTTGTGGGAAAAGATTTATTACCATTCAGCAGGCTATGTGCAAACTCAGCATCGTGAAATCCTTATGTGTGTTTGCGAAGAGATCCCTCTGCAGTTCTTGCAGAAGCTGTGGTTCATAAGGAACCACAGGCCAAATATGTCTTTAGACATCTAAAGAGTCGGGTGAAGACAGGAATTTAAGTGTGGTTTGCTAAGTGGAAGCATTAACCTTGCCAGATTGAGTTATATAGCCTTCTAACATAAGCAGTCCAAGTTTGCTACCTTGATGAAAACATTGTACCATAGGTCATGAGAAATATCATTCTTGAACTAGAAGTTTAGCTTTGCCTTGTAGGGGCCTAGCCAGAGCACTTAGGAATATTTTCTTAGAAGAACAACAAATGTTAAATACCTTTTTGTTCTTTAAATTTGAGCAGGTGGACTTCTTAGTCTTTTGTCTTGCAAAACAGCTTGCAGCAGGGAAGGATTAAGTTTCCATTACCTAATTCAAAAGACTGGCCAAATATAAAACAAAAATTAGGAAAGAATTTGGTTGTAATTCTGTCTGTCTCTTTGAAGGGATAGAAGTATTCTTGGATGTGTCCTTTTTTGACAAATTTATACTGATTACAAATCTAAGGGCAAAGTCGGAGTATTATATCCTCCAAACTGCCTCAGCCCCAATTTGTTCTAGTACTGTCTCTGACAGAATCCCTTTGACAGCAAGGGAACTTCTTCTTTTAATGTAATTGTTCTTGAAGGTGTTTAAAGCATCTGGAATAGAAAAATAAATAGTTCTACAACTAATTCGTTTAAATCTGGAAAGTATCTATAACTTGTAACTTACACAAGGCAATGTAATTTTAATAAATCTTCTGCTTCTCTTTTAGAAAAAAGTACAGCAAGAAGAGGTGCATCAGTACCTTATTTCAATTAAAATTCAGAGCGCTAAATCAGTGTCTTCCTTTTCCTTCATATTTTACTGTAACTATCTTGGGTGCTGCTTACTTCAGCAGCATTAATTTGAGGAGTGAAAGCTAGTAAGTGAGAGGAAAGACAAGTAAACCTGGAGTGAAAAAAACACGCTAAAGATTAGATCTTTATATACTTTAACTAAAGAACTTTAAGGATATTCAAAAAGGAGAAAAGCAGAACAAAAGTCCTGTGAAATGCAAGATGTTTGTCCTGAACTACAGAAAACTGGATGATCATCAGTTGACAGCCAATTTATATTTTTAAAGATATGTGAGCCTTAAAAATATGGGGGGGGCGGGGGTGTTAATTATGACACAAGTAGAAAAATATATACTTGTTGCTTTTAAGAGAGGGAAAAATCATTCAGAATATTTGGCAGTGCCGAACATAGGAGCATTCACAAATTAGCAACACTGTAATCATTGGTCGCACCAGCACACAATGCTTCCTGCTTTCAGCAATGCACTCTCTGGGAAGGGGCAGTAAAGGCCCATTGGGCACATCCATGCTGCTTCACTTGGTGGTAAATTTAGGCTTCCCATGAATTCTTTCCCACTAAACTGTGGAAAGGCAATGCCTGGGAAAGCACTGGAAAACTTCTCCCATTTGAGTGGGGCAAGCTTCATCCATGCCATGGAGTGTTTCTGACAGCAAACAATAAGGTATCCTAAACGAAGTTTTAATCTACACCCTGACAGGCAGTCAAGTAAAGAACAACTATACACTTCCATTGAGGGATTGCAGTTTGGGCAAGCCTCGTGTTAGAGCTTGAGGTAGCTTCAGGGTGAAGACAGGACAATAATACTGCAAGGTCTTTAAGATCTACTTAATATTCTCTATCAGCAATGCTTTGTCATAAGGTTAAAAGAAAAAATACTTTCTGTTGAATCAACAGTCACAGCAACTGGGAAAAATAAAAAAAAATAATAATAAAAAAGAATATCCTCTTCCTTAAGAGCTATGCATGTAAGTTACCTTCTGTAATATTTCTATCTATTCAGTCAAATGCACAGTCAATCAGAAAACTTACCAAGAGAAGCACAATTCCCCTGAAAAGTCAGAGGGGAGAGAAGTCAGATTTGAGGACTTTTTCTCCTCTGTAAGCACCAAAACAGTCAGATATTTGTCTAAGCTTGTGCGAGGTGCATACAATTGGAAGAGAGAAGAATTTTAGGCACTTATACCACTTCCACTCCCATACACAAAAAGAGAAAGCTTCTTTTTTCCTAGTTCTAGTCCCTTCTGCTCACAGAAATCAAATAACTTGTGTATCTGCTGATTTAGGAGTTAATCATCAGAAAAAAAGAAAAAAAAAAAAGCAAAATAACAGACACCACACAACCCCAAACACACCATAATCAGAGTTTGGCAAGTATAAAACAGAGATATGGGTGAGCAATATAACACTGCTTAAAGCTAGCTGCTTTGCACCCTAATTTGCACCAAAATAGATGAAGCCTGTTTAATGAGCCAACCTATCACCTCTTAGAACACAGGAGGAACATTTTCTTGAGGTACATTTCCTGTTTTCCTGTCATTATCCTTTAGACTGGAAAGGGATGACACTTCCTCCTCTAGTTGGGACTGATAATTCCACAGCTTAAGCTACTGCTTTGATAAAAGCAGAGGAAAAAAAGCTTCCCAAGTCCAAATTCCCATGAATAAGCACATCAGGCATCTTAACATACACTTTGCAACAACTTCCAAGCTCACTGAGCGCATCGCCTTGAAACAGTCCAGTGAAGAGGATGAAATCAAGTAAATATAACAAACTGTAATTTGTTTTTAATATTTTGTATCATATCTAAAATAACTTCTTTATAATGCAATTATGTTGTTTCTGGAAAGGCTCACTGCAGAGCCACATTATGAGCTGGTTCATTCCCTTTCCAGCCAGCAAAAGAATCTGTATTCACAAGCCAGAACACCTGCAAGGCAAGTGCCCCCTAATTCAGTTCTGAGCAACTTCAGGAACTTCATGACTCTGTATTCACATATGTGCAAAACACTTTCTTTAATAAGCCTTGGGGATTTTACATTGAATAGAACAATTGAAAACCTCTGTGGCTCCGCAGTTGTTAGTATGTGCCTGCCAACAGAAGCCAGCTTGACATAAACCATTTCCATTTAAGCTTCAGATGATATTCCATGCCATATATTTCGTAGCTGCTGGCTCATTCCAGCTCCTTTAGCTGCCCTACATCATGGAAACCAACTCACTAGAAGTGCAATTTGTGGCAAGCAGGAGAGGCTATGAAAGCTGATGAAAACTTCACTTTTTTTTGTGCTGTCCATTGCAGCACCAGCTCAGCCCAAAGAGCTTTGTCAGGTCTTTTAGTAATGCTACTAAGGCCATAGCTCTCCCAGCTCTACATACGGCAACACAAACCACCATCACTCTTTGGGTGCAAAATGATTGATGACGGCACCTAACTGTGAGGAGCAGAGGGTAAGTTTTGATTGTGGAGGTCATAGCCAAGTCCTCTAACAAAAAATTCCAGCGACCTTTTAACTCCCCCACAAAGCAAACATAGTATTACTTGCTAATAACACCTGGTCTCCCTTCCCTGTCAGATCTGACACTTAAGCTCTGCCAGCCACCTAACAGTTGCTAAAATGAACAGACAGTGCAACTAGTAAGTACTGTTTCCACTTCTGCTCCACCCCCCATTCTCGCTGTCAAGACAGAGTTTCTCCAAAAGAAAGAGGAAAAGAAACCCTGTAGCTTTTTTGACAGAGAAGGAAGACATCAATTTTGTATCTACTTTCAGTAATTTACCAAAGCTTACACAGCATGGAGTAATATTGTCCAATGATTTTGACATGAGTGATATTATTTAGTTTAACATGATCAGTCTCTGCAGAGTAATTTCCCCAGATACCAGTGTGTTTGATTGCATGATATTCAGACTCCCTCTTTGTGTTGTCTGAGATGAACACTCCTCTTGAATGTTCATCAGGAGGACATATTTATCAGATAAAATATTCTTAATGAAGAGAAAGCAGTGTGAGATGTGAATTCTCTTAAAAGCATAAAGAAAGAAAAGCATACAGACCTGAACTCCAAACCTGTTCTCACACAACTAAGGTGTCATCTTTCTTTCCTTCCTTTTTGAACTATCTTGGATTTATCCTATGATTTCATGTCAAAGTTTTATAGTTGTCATCTATTTTGGAGATGGGATATATGGTTTCTTAAAGCAGGTTCCCACCTCCACGGTAAGGTCTATTGAACATTTCAAATGAAGTGTTTCTCTTAAACTATGTGTAAATTCATATGTGATAGTCCACATTTGTTTTATTGGTTTGGTAGGGGAACTCAGATTCTGCTTTTCTTATGAGCATCTAATGGAAGATTTCAATACAGAAACACAGCTAAAGCAGCAACGAGAAGGCTTTATTATTTTGTAATTTATTTCCTGCAGTTAATTCCTTAGCTGATTTATCTGATTTCTGACTGATTGCACAGGTCACTGGACTTGCCAACACATTTTTTCTTTGAGTCACTTCCTTGCCAGACAAAAACCCAAAAAAAGTAGTCTTCAAAAAGGAAACAAGCTTGTCTTTCTACCTCCACTGCTGAATAAAAGACAGGGCAGGAAATAATTATAAGATGCAACAGAAGGAACATACGTACTTTTTGTGCATATGCACACATGTACTATATTCCATGAAGGAGATAATTTAATGCATGAAATTCTAGGAAATATTTCAAAACGAATAATACTTGATTCTTCAGTCATGGATCAATACTTCTTTATGGCACTTTAAATGTATAATAAGAAAGCAGCCTCTGAGCTGAAGGGCTTTATATTCTAAACTAGATCTTCTACTCCTCCATCAGATGCCAATGTGATTCACAAACCTGTCAATGTTACAACCCACCCTTGAAAGTGAGGACAAGTCCTTTTTTGCATTTAAAACAAAACACCCTGTTACCAGATACTCAGGTAATTTCCTATTATAAATGTAGCCAAAAATAAGACAGCACAGCTCCCACTGTGACAAGTGCTCCCTGAGAGAAGGCAAACATCTTCTTCATAATGTGATAGGTACAGATTAGACAATGGTTTTCACATCATTCGTTGGGACACCATTCTCAGCTTTCTATGAATATGAACCTTTGAAAATGTTAGCATTTATTTATTTCTACCCAGACTTCATTTTGCTCTGCTCATGAAACAGACCAGTTTATTGGCATCTGTAAGATCTTAAATTTATTAAAGGATAAATCTATGGTCAGTTTAAATGCTAACTCAATTAGGTTGTTTACATAGGGTCTTTGCACAATGTTTATGAGATGAAGTTTGAAGTGAAACCCAGACACATTCTGTTTCTGTTTTCTACCACAAAGATTGTAGTGCAGCTAGGAAACATACTTCAGTGAGTCACGTCTTGGAAAAGAAAAAGATAAATGGCTAAAAATGCAATAATAGTAGGATATCAGGAAATAAACACTAACTGAGCTAGCAGACTTGTTTGTAGTCCTGCTCATAATCACTTCTAGTCCATGTTCAGGATGTTTCTTCAGCTACCCAATTAAAAAAAAAAAAAAAAAAAAGAGACAATCACTTCTCTTGATGACATTACATCCATAACAAAGGCAAACAGCAACAGAATTAATTTGTGTTGCTGTCCTGTATTCAGCTGAGTAAGGCTACAGAGGTTGAGACTCCAGAAAGACAGGCATTTGCTATTTCAGCCTTTAGCTGATCAATAGCCCTTAAAATTTACTTTATTTCAGATCTCAGAGTTCCTTGCAAACATAACGAACACCTACCAGTGCTTTAGTCTTGCAAGACAGGTAGCATTACACCAGCTTCCCCTGGTATGAAACTGGAATTGAAAGGGTCTAATTCCCTACAGTGTGCTCATGTTTATGTACTTAGAGTAGCAGAAACAGAGAGGATAAGCACCAACAATTCTACTGGTATCATTATACATCTACAGTGGTTTTATTTGCCCAGATGTAATCACTACACATTCATACATAAACACCAAAGGAAAAAGGAGAAAAGGTTGCAATAAGTTATGAAATGCAATTCATTTGTCAAAATTAAGGCCCTTGATGGGTTCAAGATCATTCCCTTGTGATTTTAACTTTTCAATTCATGCCTACTTTTTGGCCAGGATAAGAATGGTGTAGGAACTCACAGGCCAGTGCCTCTGTAAAGCAGAGGAGTGGGCTAGGTCCTACAAATAAGTTACCAGCAGTGTTTGGCTCTGAATGTCTCTTGTTCCCCTACATTCCCACAGCTGGAAGATTTGAAGTTAGGACTTCATCTTGTGTCACAAGAAACACTGCCTTTACTTATCTCCTCCACCTCAAGGCAGGGGTTTCCTACCTTGTAGAGGCTAAATCAGAAACAGGACCAAAATAATCCTTACCTGAAGCAACCTTTTAAAAAATATATTAGAGCAGCTATTTGCTGCACCCATTGCATTTGCAAGCCTATACTATCATATTTTCAAAGTCACTAAGAATTTATTTTGAAGCAGAAGCAAAGGGAAAGATATGCAACAAGTCATCTGATTTATTGCAGTAACCCTCTTATATATGCCGTGTTAAAGTGATCATATGGTTGGCTGTAGAAATGCTAAGTATTTCAATTCAGTGGAAAGGTTTAAAGGAATAAGTGATACACATATGCTTTTGTAATTACATCAATATGTTAAAAAACCCATTTTTTTAAAAAGTGCTAAATCACTGTGTAGTATATGCAAGCTAAACTAAGAGCTTACTTTAGAGAGAAAAGTGAAAAGTTATATCCTCCAGGCTAGATAGCAAAAGTTTTGGCACCTCTGAAGATCTGGAATGCTTCTACATGTAGGTGTGATTCAAAACAGTATACACACATTTCCAACAGCAAGATCTGTAATTCCTCACCATCCTACCAAAAATGCTAAAGGAGGCCAATAGTTCATATACCACCTTGGCTGAGCCTGTGTGTTCACTGGTGCCAGATACCATCCCTAATGTTTTCAGCCTTCTACATGGACTTCAAGACTTTGTATCCAAGAAGTCCCTAATGCTGTTGTAGACAATGTTATTCTTGAGAAGTACTGCACGCAGGGCTTACTTTTCTTTTTATTGTTTTTTTTATAGAAAGCAATGTTTATCTCAGTATGATGTTTCCTTGTCTATCCATCTATTCCTCCCCTTTCCCTGAACAACTTTTGAGCTTGCTAGGCAATTTGAAACTCATCTTGAAAGAAGCCTAGAGTCTAAAAGAAAATTATATCCTTGCACAAGTTCCTGAAAATCAGTGGGCGAGCAGTGGGTAAAGACACAACTTGGCATCCTCACAGAGGGAAAGGCAGACAAAATTCATCTGTTAGTCATTCAGTTTGGCCTCAGGAAAGTAAAGAATGCAAGTCCAAAAGAAATCAAAATTCATTGGTTTTGCTGCTCTCATAGCAACTTGGACAATCTAGTTGGGTGATACAGTAATGGAACCATTTGGGATCCAATCCTGCTCCCTCATTATTGATTGAGGTAGGAAGAGAACCTCAGTGGAAATACAGTGAGACAATACAGTTATATTCTCCTCTGACACCATATCTACCAAACATCAGTTTGTTTGGGGTTTTTTTGTGTTGGTTGGGGTTTTTTTGTCTGTTTTGGGTTTTTTTTAAAGTGTTACAGGACAGTTACATGTTCCAGAATAACAGATTGTTCTTTAGGGAATATCTGCTTTATGAGGCTATCCCTCAAGGACCCAGTTTAGACTAACGATACTGAAGACCAATGGTAAACACATAATTCAATTCTAGCAAGCATTCCATTCCAGAGTGATCTTCACAGGAAAGAAAAAAAAAAAAAAATTAACTACATCATGTTTCATTGCCCTAACTTGTCACGTAAAATCATGCCAGGATTCTCTTGTTGGCTAACTCAGACTACAGCTGTTGGGGTGTCATCAAAAGGTAACTTCCATTAACAAAGCAGACATTTTTCTGGTTAGACTCTAGACTAAGCAAAGGAGAGGTGAGAAAGGGAATTAGGGATAGCCTGGTCTTAAGGGAAAAAAACTCTAGGAATAGTCTAGTTTGAAAAAGCAGACAGGGATAGGAGTTCATATTCCATTTTGAAACTACCTTTTGCTAACATCATTGGTTTACAAACTGGATTAAGTTTTTAGCTACATGGATGTTACATTGGTTTCGAGTATGATGCAAGAATTCACCAGCTTCAGTCCACTAGTTAACTTTGTTTTGACTCAGGTTTCATCTTTCCTTGAGTAAAAGGATATAATGACCTACAGCAACTTGTGTCCTATGGGGAAAGAAGTGTTCCAAGCTGCTTTAGTGATCCAAATGCTTCTTTCCAAAACTTTTTCTATGGGTCTATTACATTCTGTGTAAACACTATGACAAAATATGAATCCTGGTCATAAAAAATCCTAGGTAGAAAAAGATAGTAGATAGGTTTTTTCCCTTCATTCGTACTAGATTGTTATCTCCTACTGTTAACAAAGCGTTTGTAATCAGAATTTTAGTTAAGTAGGTTCAGTCTTCAGCATGTTCACTGTTAGTTGTTTCTGATATTTGGTGTTCAAAATACAAGTTGTCCTTATGGTGTATTTATTTCAAAGATATTTTCTTCTTAACTCAGTAAGGGAATGCTTAGCCTCTCATTTGAAGGACCAGAAGTTGCCATTATAGGTTTAAAAGACTGCTTTCAGCTGGATTCAGCTGGAACTGGCTGCTACAAAGAACACATCCACCAAACACATTCATTGTTTAGAACTTGAGCAAAGAAGCCTAAAGACAGTCAAAGAATTCAGATGAACATGTCTGGAACGTTTGGGGGTTTTTCTAGTATTTGACTATTCTGTCAACTAGTCTAAGTCAGATATGGAGGGGAGAAAAAACAAACCAACCTGTTCAGAGAGACAGACTTACCAGGGTAGCTGAATGAAAAAATAGGTTGCCATGTTAAGAATACCACTGAACATGGCATATCCAACACATACACCACACTGTTGCTATTATGCTGAAATAGCCATGTTCCTGTCTATCTTCCCTTCCTATGCACTGTCTGAATCCAGCATCCTGCCTCAGTGGCATATGTGCCCCGCTGAATTAGTTAGGGGGAATGGTAATTATTCAGACCCTCTTAATTATTTGTTCTTCTGCAGTGCACATACTAGTACCTGGTCCTTCCACTGCTCACTCATCTTCAGCAATGAGATTCAGCTAGTTTTCCATATGCAAAGTCCTTTTAATACTGTCCCCATCCTCACCATAGCAAATCAGGGACACATGTTGACTGGGTACAAGTCCAATGTTAAGATAAAGACAGAATTTGTGGAAGGAGAACAGCCTGATAATTTGCCTTTTCAAAAGCAGAATGAGTCCTTGCCACTGCTCATTTGGTTTTCCTCCTGCACAGCCTTCCACTTAGTAACACATTCTAACGTGCAAGACAAAGCACTTTGGATTTGGAATGAAACAGATGACAGAAAAACAGAGCAACCATTATTGTGGGCTAGATGCATCCCACTGAAAGGAAAATAGATGCCAGTATCATGCCATTGACCAGCAAGATGACTGTGTACTAAATTTACTTGAAAGAACAGGTGAAGGAATCACCACTCTGTTGACAAAAAAAAGACTTGCCAGAAAAGTGCTGTACAGGTAGTAGAAACCTGAAAGTTTATCATGTAATCTACTATATTTACTACTATTAAAATACCAAATTCTATGTGTTTGGGGTTTTTTTTTATTCAGTTCTGCTCATACATCTTAGGGATTGTGCTGGGTTTTGGCTGGGATAGAGTTATTTTCTTCATAGTAGCTAGTATGGGGCTATGTTTTGGATTTGTGCTGAAAACAGTGTTGATAATACAGAGATGTTTTCATTACTGCTGAGCAGCACTTACACAGAGTCAAGGCCTTTTCTGCTTTTCACGCCACCCCACCAGCAAGTGGGCTGGGGGTGCACAAGAAGTTGGGAAGGGACACAGCCGGGACAGCTGACCCCAACTGACCAAAGGGATATTCCAGACCATATGACATCATGCTCAGCATATAAAGCTGGGGGAAGAAGAAGGAAGGGGGGGACATTCAGAGTTATGGCATTTGTCTTCCCAAGTAACCGTTACACATGATGGAGCCCTGCTTTCCTGGAGATGGCTGAACACCTGCCTGCTGATGGGAAGTAGTGAATGAATTGCTAGTTTTGCTTTGCTTGCGTGTGCGGCTTTTGCTTTACCTATTAAACTGTCTTTATCTCAGCCCACGAGTTTTCTCACTTTTACCCTTCTGATTCTCTCCCCCATCCCCCTGTGAGGGAGGTGAGTGAGCGGCTGTGTAGTGCTTAGTTGCCAGCTGGGGTGAAACCGTGACAGGGATTAAGCAAACTGAGTTAGTAACAGAACGCCTTATAAAATAGTAAAACATCCTTTAAATTGTTAAAGTCCACAAATTTGGAAATAAACAAATAATTGCCAGAGAGTTTAGCCACACTGCAGGAAAAAGATGAAGTGGTCTTCAGACTGTCATAAACAGTATTGCCTCTTACAGCAACACATACCTTTTAACACAATCTCAGAGTCCCTTCTGTCTTACCTTTGTGGCTTAATCTAAACTACATCCACTGCAGGCATAGTTCAAGATTTGTAATTTTCAAACATTTGTATTAAGTCCTTATGCTTTTACTAACATATGAAACCCATCCACATAGGGCCCAGTTTACCACTTTGCCTTCAGATAATGCTCCTACTTACTTAAAAAAGGAACTTTGCTTAAGATGAACAGAGTCAGGTACAGACACCTTTCACGACATCCACAAGTGCTTTCCCACCTGAGGTTATTTTCAAGAACATGATCTCAGTCCATACAGCAATATTAAGAGAATGAAAAACAGAAACAGGGAACCATGCTCTTTAAACTAACTCTTTAAAAATAGAGACATCATAACTATGAATGTTTTATTCCTCATCACAGTATATCTTGTTATTAAATTCAAATGAGAAAGGGAAGGAGGCAGGTGGCATCAAAGCATTTCAAGAGTCTTTGGTGCAACATGGCTCTTCATGTTTTATAAATCCACCTCTATAGCCCAGAAAAACATGGGAAACACCAGGTAGATTACCTTGCCCATAGGTTGGTAAAAGAGACCCCTCGGAGTAGGAACACAAGCTACTTTTCTTCCCAGTCCTGGGAAAGAGACAGACATAGCAAGCAAGCGCAATAGGCTTAGCTCCCTGTGCTCCATCTTCTACAGTCACCTGCTGAGGTGGCACTGGTAATGTTTGTGAAGTTGATATGCTATCAAAATTTATAGAGCTGTTGATCATTTTCAAAGCTATTATTTTAACCTCTTCAAAAACTACTGCATTTGGGTTACATTTACTATATATTTTTCAGGGCTATTTCAAGCCTTCCTGAAATATGACGTTCATAAGCAGATTTACTAAATAAGATGTAAAGTTGTAATGTAATCCCCTGATTCCAGGAGATGGGGAGCTAAGCAATACCTTTGCAACATCTCTGCCTTCATTTTATTAACAGATACAGGGTGGGGAAAAAGCGTATGCATGCATGGTAAAGGGAACAGGAAAGTTGGCAAATGAATTCAGAAATGGTTAAATGTTCTCCCTGCCTCCCACAGCCCCCACAAAAAAAC
The DNA here is from genome assembly GCF_026419915.1 of Harpia harpyja. Taxonomy (NCBI): domain Eukaryota; kingdom Metazoa; phylum Chordata; class Aves; order Accipitriformes; family Accipitridae; genus Harpia; species Harpia harpyja. The sequence goes on from NC_068947.1 coordinate 45,121,489, forward strand.
CCCCGAACTTTTTAGGGGTCTAAAGGTACAGAAAAAGCAGGGGGTTTTAACTATCAACACTTTTTAAAACAGAAAATAATTTCAGATAACTTTGAAGACATTTTTAAACTCAAGCAAATAAATTTTTTTCATTCCCTTTTATTCATACACATCTAAGTCCCTAGTAAATAAAGAAGTTCATTTCATAGACACAGAGATACAATATATACCTCAAGTATTAAAAGAAAATCTTTCCTCAGTTCGTGGTTTTTTTCCAAGTTGTGGTATAGCAGAAAATTATATCAGCATGAATCTTTAAAACCATTTTTATAGATATATATGCACTCATCATTACTTTTGCCCCAGAAGAATTATACTTCAACAACAAATACAAACCCACTTCAAAAGCTTTAGCATTCCTTCAGGTTCAGAAACTCATGCTTCCATTCTCACTGTCTCCTTAAGAGTGACAGGGGCGGGCGGGGGGGGGGGGGGGGGGGGAGGTCTAAAAAAATATAGCAGGAATCAAGAGCACTTACCACTTGGAAGAATGAGGTGTAGCAAGCGCAGCCAGCTCCAAAATGGCCCCTCTAGGGCTGTAGCTTCTTGGCTCTACCAATAACGAAGAGAAAGCCACAAAAAAGCATAGCGGGGGAAAAAACTTTTTGTTGCAGTCTTGCCAACTTTCAGATACGGTATTTTTCATTAAGAGCTAGATGTCCTCAAGAGACTATATGATTTTTGCATTTAGAAACAGAAAAGAAACAAAAACAAACAAAAAGAACCAAAATATTTTAAAATAAACCATATTTACATAGAAATACAAGCACAAAGTATCAAACAATCCCACCACATCAGGCTTCTGAATCATTTAAACGACAGGGAGATGGCAATAACCTACCATAGAAAATCAGCTGTGGGAAGGGCTAAGTGAGACCAGGTGTACCTCATTACAAAGGCTTAGGTTTGCACTGAAGGAGTTAGCAACTATCACCACAAGTTTCTTCCTGCATCTTTGTTTTTCATGGGCTGTTTTTGTTATTACATTCAGTATCAAGAAAAATTTGTTACTGTTTTTCAAATGCTGTACAAGTTCCAAGTCATTAAATACTTTTAAAGCTAGTTAATAACTAAACAAGCTTCTATAAACTCCTGGAAAATAGCTGAAAATTATCTTTTAAGACAAAACTGAGTGTTTAGGCCTAATTCCATGCAGGTGTCAGGGCACTTGCACACAGAGAAATGACTGGCAGGTCAGTGCTTTGGCTAGTTTGTGGTATCTGCTTATACACAAACACTGTAGTAAACGTAAGATGCTTTCTCTCTCAGCAAAAATAAGGAATAATTACCTTTGGTTTTATTTTTTGAAAGATAGTAGTAGATAAATGTATTTGCACGGGCATTGTCAATAAAAGTCTCAGGTTATCTTACAAAAAGTTGTTCATTTGCATGTAGGAGAATAAAATGAGGCTTAGCTGCAACATGCACACTTTTGAAACGGCAATCCTGAAAACCTCCACTGAGCTGCTACCTAAGCATGGGAGGACCTGAACTTCATAGATGTCTTACTTCTAGAACTTTTGCTTGTGATGGGGCTACTTGACTGTAGAACATGAAAGACAAATTTATTAGGAGACTAGTGATGCTTGAAGTTTGAAGTTGAATGAAAATAGGAACCTACGAAAATAAGAACCTATGTCTCAAGAAAGGCTGCTCCAAGGTGCTTATTCCTACTTTGTGACTTTTGAGAGGATGCTCCTTTTAGGTAATACAAGTAAGACAATTTTGCAGGAAAATACCAAAAAAGAAATCAAAACCTGTTCAAGAAGAGAAGCAAACTTTGAAATCTGAATGAAATAACATTTTGTAATGAACATTTTCCCATCCTTACACTCCTATGCTAAGAACGTGCTTGAATATTGGAAGTTAGTCACACTTACATGAACTCTACATTTCTCACATTGAAAAATCCTGTCCTCTGATGGCTTCAGACATGAAATTTGAAGTCAGGCCCTCCCTTCCACTTAGCATCACTTCTTCCATAATGACTCAACAGCAAAGTTTGTTGTTTAATGCTGTTCCAAAAAACAGTTAATCCAGACCTGACCTTATAAAAACTGACCCCTGTACATCCTACTTCTGGCACAGTTTGATTGGTGAAGAGCTGATCCCACACACATATGGGTATTAATGATTTGCTTTGGGTTTCCATGGAATCACTGCAGACAGGGATTTTTTTTTTTTTCATTAGCCAGTCAAGGGAGAATAAGGTGAAAAAAATCTAGTAACTCTCATGCTGATTCCTGCATCAACCTTGTTCACACAACAGCTGTGGTCCTAAAACAAGAACTCTTCCAAGTCAGCAGGCCTAAAGCAGGGGCACTGCCAGTCACTCCTGCCACCACAAATGAACTCATGCATGGAGGACTCATGTCCTTATGCATGAAATCATTCCTGACAGGTAATTAGTACCTACAGTTAGAATGAAAAATATCTGCAAGACAAACTAGCCTTATCCACATATAATATGTCCATAAAGTATTACCATTCTCATCATCATAATAGATCATTAATATATCCTGACCATTCACCTTACTTGTATGCATGTGATAGAAACTCTGTAGCTCGGTGTTATAACATCTGGTCCCTAACCCTAACACATAAATACTGAGTGCCTAAACTAAGGTGCTTAAATCCATACTTAGCCACAAAACGCTGAGCAACAACTATTCTTTCTCCAAGTCTCTAGAAAGTTTTGATGCTCAGCACCTCTGAAAAGATGCCAGGCTTTAGAAAATGACATTTGGAAAATGTTGGCCAAAGCTCCTTTGTTAAGCTCTAGGTATCTTGTTAAAGGATTTTGTAAACATGAAGCAAACAAGCAGTCATTGTGTGGGCTGAAGACCAGCACTGTTTGAGATAAACACAAAAGGAGCATTTTGATTAAAAGGATGTGATACCAATTCAACATTAGTTTGAGGTTGCTGAGAGGAGTCCACCTGATGACTGATAAATGCAAAGGCACACATAGCTGATCTTTCTTGTTTCTGTGTGTTATTTTTTTAAGCATCACAAGTTTCGTTTTTCCCACTCCATGGGTTAAATATCTGAAGTCCTTTATAACATTCCTCAGGGCTCAAATAATGGATTTCCCAACATGATAGGCAGCACTGTGAATAATAGAAGAATTTTTAGAAGAATTGTTAGAAAAGCAAAAACATTATTGGAAGAATTGTTAGAAAAGCAAAAGGCCCAGACACTCTAACTGTACCCTATTTACTTGAGATTTCATCCTTTTCTTTCTCTTTTGCAGCAAATGGTTCTTTTCTTCTAAAATTTTTTAGGCATCATTCTGGCAAAAGCAGAGGTATCCCTTTACCCATCATAGCTTTCACTAGTTTTTTAACTCCAGACAGCATTTTTCTGTTGGCTAATCTCCATAATTCATGACCATTTGCCACAATCTTGGTAACAGCGATAATAAAACGGATTGCATTTGTTAAACACAGAATTATGTTTACAGAGTTCCTTAACAATCTTTTATTTAGACTGGTTTCAGATCTCAAATTGTAACTTATTTTTCATTTGGACAATCAGTGATAATTTATAAAACTGATTTCCATTTTTGTTCTTGCAATCAGTCATTCACAGTTTGTGGGCACATATTTAGCTGCTTCAAATTCCACACATATCAGATGACTGGAATACACATTCAAAGGAGAGAGTGATTTTGGATATTTGGCTTTCTAAGTGCCCAAGTGGAGACAGTGCAGCAAGGCCAACCTTCACCAAGTGCTGACAACCCATTTCTGAGAACAAGATTGCCTTAAAGTGTCTCAAATTGAGTATTAGACACTTTTCAAAACTTATGCATGTTGTCATCATTTGTATCAGGTATAATACTAGAGTTAGGGTTAAAAAAACAGTAAGGAAGGTGAGACATAAAAGTTCACTGCTTTTAAAAACCAGGTTGCCATTTTCTGTTTGTGACAGCATCCTTGATTGCTCTGGAAGATACAGCACTAAAGCCACTAATAAAATAAAGGACTGAAATCTTAATCAGATGAAATCCTTTTTTTCCTTTTTTTAAGCTGGAGAAAGAGGAATAGAAGAAATCTATAACATATGAGCAAAATTATCTCTAAATGGAGTGTTCAAAAATGTTTCCATCAGGCATCAGCAGATGGGCCTTTAAATGAAAGCCAAGTATTAAAATGGCATCTATTTTAAGTCTTGCATTCCAAGAGAGAAAATATGAGCCAGATAAGTTAGTCTGTGTTGACATGTAAAGTACATCACTCCCATTAGAAGGGCTGATGCAGATCTAAATGACCCAAAAGATGCTCTGTGGCTCAACTGAATACCAGAGAACGGAAGCATAAATGAATTTGAACATTGGTAATTCAATTGTAGTCATTGCACTTCTGAATCAGCCTGTATGTAAACTTCCACTAGACAGAAAACACCTGGAAAAGCTCTGCTAAGAGGGCTTGACTCTTTGACAGCTTTGGATGACAGCCTAAATAAACAGAGAGGCAAGAAAGAGAGACCATTGTCCTTTTTTTTTCATTACAGCATTGTTAAAGCCCAAATTTACAATTAGAGAGCCCTTTCTACAAGTACAGCATATAATTACATGCTTCGTGGTTCCAATATATGCTTGATATTTTCAGCACTCTTCACTCCAACTCGCGCTGTTTTTCTTTCAGTGTTTATACCTCATTCTCTCCTGAAAGCTCCAAAATTAAAATTTTTGCACACACAAAAACTTTACTCCTCAGCTATTAATCTCATGTATGATATCACTTCCTTTTGTTGTTTATAAGCAAGAAGATCATTCAGAAATGTCCTGGATTTGTGTAATCTAAGTGAATTTTAAAAAATAATTTAATCTTTATTTAGACAAAATAATTAGAAAATCAACATGATGTCAAACTAAGACTGATTTCAGTAGTAATGACAGTAACTGATTAATTTCAGTTTGCTTAACAACGCTGTTTACATTCTTCCTGCCTCTCCTTAAAGTCGATTATTTCAAAACTCAAGGGATTTCTCTTATGCACATCTGCAAATTCAATGTCAGTTCCAGATTCACATTTTGGTGGTGAATCAAGCTGGCCTCAGTTCACCCAATGAGAGGCCCATTTTTACCAGACAAACAAATTGAGGTGACTTAATACTTGTGGGGTTTAACTGACGTATTTACTTGCTGTCACCATCCTTTTTTCACTTCTAATGAATCAAACATATTCCTGCACACTGTTGACAAATTGAAGATGATAGGAGAGAGCAGATGAGATAAACATTAACAACTTTAAACCCAGGACGCCCGGCTTAACTCCCTAGTGTCTGACACCACCAGCTCTTCAAAGGGGGGCTTTCATTTTTTGGGAAGGATTGGCAAAGAGAATTAAGGTTTAAGGATTTTCTTTTAATTTAAACTAAATTAATGGGAAACTAGGCATGGTGTAAATATTCCAAATTACTGCACCTTCAAAATTATATGTCTTGGTAGCATACATATCATTACTTAATGATATAGGTTATCTATATGTATTCTCTTTATAGAAACATTGCTAATGAAAGACTGATCAGCATATCAACAAATAAGGAATTTACTCAAATTCTTGGAAAATGAAAAAGCTGAGACCTTTTTCCATGTATACTAATCTGATACATATATGCAGTTGTTTACCCACACTTTATATTAAACATAAAGTTTGAATCAGTCAGCTTTTTAGTACAGAATTGAACGATACCAAAAAAAGGATAATTTATTACTTAGCGTCTAGTTGTGACCTAAGCCAAGTTACGAAATTAAATATGAATTGACATGAATTGGACTTTTTCCACCAGTGGGAATGAGATTGGACTGCTAAAATCTCTGTGCAAATTGATACTTGCCTCTACACAGAGCTGAGCAAAAGTCATGAGACCTAAAGCTTGGCGCTGCCAGTGACTTGCTGGGAACCTTCAGGCAAATGATTCTTTCCATTTTCCTTTGTTTTCCTAACTCTAAAATGGTAGTAACAAAATCTATTCATACTTACCCTAGAAAGTCTTGTGGCTGTAAGCTAATGGTTCTTCAGTTCTAAACAGCATTAATACAAAATTGGCTGTGATAGGCACTTCATTTTGTTGAGAACAGTGACATCATTTCATTTCTCCAGCTGTGGTACCTCAGCATGCTCCTAAGTGAAGTGATACCCACCTCCAACTGTTTTTAAATTCTGACTGGAAAACAGCAGTCTTACCTGCTAATCCTCCTTCCAGTGGGCTATTTCCACCTTTACATACATTTGTTGTTATACTATCGGTTCACAGGCTTTTCCACCGACTGAGCTGGAATGAGATTGGGCTACTAATATCTCTGAGCAAAGGAATACTTGTCTCCACACAGAGCTGAGCAATAACAACTCATGAGACCTAAAGACTGATCTTGTGCCTCTTGCTCACACTGGGTTGTACTGATCACTCCCCAAGTTCTTTCATGAGAGGCACTGAGATTAATTAATAATCAAAGCATTGCTCAGGCTGAGAGAAGCAACAGCATCCATGTGTAGAATACAGAAATGCAAAACTTTAAGCAGATCACTGTCGTGGTTTAACCCCAGCCAGCAACTAAACACCACGCAGCCGCTCACTCACTCCCCCCCCACCCAGTGGGATGGGGGAAAAAATCGGGAAAAGAAGCAAAACCCATGGGTTGAGATAAGAACGGTTTAATAGAACAGAAAAGAAGAAACTAATAATGATAATGATAACACTAATAAAATGACAACAGTAATAATGAAAGGATTGGAATGTACAAATGATGCGCAGTGCAATTGCTCACCACCTGCTGACCGACACCCAGCTAGTCCCCCGAGCGGCGATTCCCCGCCCCCACTTCCCAGTTCCTATACTAGATGGGACGTCACACGGTATGGAATACCCCGTTGGCCACTTTGGGTCAGGTGCCCTGGCTGTGTCCTGTGCCAACTTCTTGTGCCCCTCCAGCTTTCTCGCTGGCTGGGCATGAGAAGCTGAAAAATCCTTGACTTTAGTCTAAACACTACTGAGCAACAACTGAAAACATCAGTGTTATCAACATTCTTCGCATACTGAACTCAAAACATAGCACTGTACCAGCTACTAGGAAGACAGTTAACTCTATCCCAGCTGAAACCAGGACAATCACTTAGGCCAAATAGGGATAATCTCCCCATGTCTCTGTCTAATACTTTTTGCAGAAATGGCTCTCTTTACCTTCAGGCATGAGGCTTTCAATATTTTCCTTGGGAGATTCCAAATTTTGTCTTTTTGCCCCATCACTCTATCCCTTTCCTTTCTTTTTCTCTTAGGCTAGTGCAGACGTTTTTTGCGGCATTCTTCTCTACATTGCTTCTTAGCCAACTGTGTCCCTTAGCTTCTATGATAATCGTTTAGCTTGGTAAGTGTCCTTCTTGTTCATCTTTGCCTGTGGATCTACCTTCACTTCCACTGCACAGGCCACAGAATCCTATGTATGTTCTTACCTTTATTACCTTTACAGAGACCATACTGCCTTTTTCCTTGGTGATCTGACACCTTGCTGCTGCAACATAACAAGATGCTGGAGATAGATGGGAGAACAGACCATGTCAAATTACCCTAAAGGACAGATACCTTATATGCTGTGAAATACACTGTGCACATCCTTTGAGTCTCCCGACCAAATGTCTTGAAGATGTGTTTTTGTAAAATTCCATTGTCACTGGTACCAAGAGAAAATGCCACAGCATGTCAATTCAAAGAAATATCTCAGATTAGCAGTAGATGCTGGGATCTCTAATCCCAAGAATTATCATAGCATGGGAAAATCAATAGATTTTTTCAATAGCTTCCTAAGAGATGGCTGAGTTGAGATGGCTGGTTTGTCCCTTCTAAAAGCCCTGTTTAACCAAAGATTTTCCACTTAGTAGGCTGCAGTTCAGTGTAAGTCCCAACATCTGCCATAAAAATACAGTGTAAGCAATACTGATAGTTTTCCGCTTGTAAAGAGAGACTTACTTAAAATATCGTAGAATGCTTTCTTGGTCATGTAGAGCACAGTTTTCTGCTGATACCATTTTAAGCAGTGAAAAAAGTTGGAGGACTAGTTCAAACTGAATCACAAGCATTTCTGCTGAGAAAGCAACAGCTGCCTCAGAGCCATTGAACAATGAGGTCTGCTTTGAAGAGCTAATGCAAGTTTATTTGCTCTGCAACAGAGCAGACCTTCAGTTCTGATTTTTTTGAAACATTCTTTCAATAGTTTAGCTTGGGTTTTGCACAACCTTTTCAGAATTAAGCACCCTACCAGACTGCTGCCAACAAAGGTTGCTTAATTCCTCAGTAAAGGGGGAGTCTTGTTATTTAAATAAAGTAGCTACTGTAGTAGATTTGCAGATACGTTAAGAGTATTACGGGATCTAGAGGTAGATTTAGGAAGAAAATACTACAAAGCAGGAAAAAATTAAACAGTGTACTTATTGAAGCTTAAAAGACATTAAGACATGTGATGTGATTGCATCAGATAAGAGCAGGTGGAACTGTGTTACCTGTACATGCAATGTAATGCATGTTGCAAAGTGACACTTGATTATTGTTCACTTTCCTTTAAAACATGGTCATCTTTTAAAACCTGACTGTCCACCATGACCAATTACATTAGGGGGAGAAAACAGAAGCCACAGGGTTCTTCTGTCCCTTTTTATGGACTGCAAAACACCATACTATGTTTTCCTAAGCACCAGTAGATTACCCACAACCTTTTCTCTAAAACTGGACTCATGAATTCATCTGCCATACATTCACTGTGATGGGACAGCAGCTGCTGCATTTCCTGAGGAAACAGGAACGCAGATTATCTAGTCTAGTGCCTTCATTGTGGTGATGGGATCACTTTACAACAGTCATTCTGGAAGAAATTTTCAGAGTCAACTCAGTTTCCATTCCTCATGTGAACACAAGCTTTCATTCTGCTTTAGTCACCAAAATGGAAGTACGCTGTAAGTGCTATGGTATTGCCTGGTCACTGTGAGTTCCTCCAAACCCAGGATTTTAGTAGAAGTAGAGCAGATACTGTAGTTTCTCCAGCATCTATCCATCTTCAACCAGAAAGAAAGAGAGAACCTAAAGGCCATAGTCATGCACAGAAGGTATTGACAGTTTTAACTGAGTCTTGAAGTGCCAGGAGGGGGAATCCTTACTGCTGACTCCTCAGCAGGAAGGGAGTTGTGTATCTCTTCCACCTGAAACTTTCAGGCTTGTACTTTCAAGGGTAGTCACTTATATTTTGCCAGGGTGTAGGTTACACCACCCCAAAGTGACCAGACACTCTTCTGCAAGGAGCTTAAGTAGGAACAGCTCAGTAGGGCTTTCTTGTTGGTTTTCTTGTCTGTGGTCCATAGTATGTTATAGCAGATTGGCTGCCTGTTGCTGAAGGTTAATGGCTGACTCTGCATGCTTTAAAACAAGGTGTCAGGCTCTTGTCCAGGTTTTGCATAAAAGCCTCACACATGTCTGTGTGTTGAGCTAGTGATATATACACTGGAAGCACACAACCAGTCTAAATTTTTTCAGCTTGTGAAAATTCATCTGTCAGACCAGCCTCTTGAACAAGCACTCTGGGATTTTACTGGAAAAAATTACTTCAACAGAAACATTATCTCAGCATATTCAAAAACCTGCATGCAAATTTGCTCCCTTTAGAGAATAAACAGGGTGTTTTAGCAGACTCAGCTGCAGAGGTTTTATTGGCAGGTTATTAAAAGCTTCAAGTGTTTTAATATAATTTCAAGAAAAAATGTAGACACTTAGAGGAGACTGATAATACTAAAATACAGAGGAAGAAAGAGACACTGGGCAAAATACACAAGCGAAAACTAGAGCTGGTTCTCGGAGCTTGCTTTGGATAACTTATTTCTGATCTCCATCAAAGCCCATGGATTTGCATAAATTTAAAGAGGAGTCAGGCAGTGTATTTACTGCATAAAGTGAATGCACATGAATTCTTTCTACCCCCCAGATTCTTAGACAATGTCCTGCCACTAGAAGTTACAAACCATCTAAGCATTGAAAAGTGCTTTTCACCAACCACCAATGCCACTGAATGGTCTGTTTTATGACTTTTGTGGGGGATGATATCAAACTCTGGAATCAATCAATTTTTAATGCAAGGTCTGATCTATCTATTTTTTTCTACTAGGTATTTATTATGCTAATAATATTCCTTTGGTATCTCAGCATCCCCATTATTTGACATTATGGACATCTGCCTGTGTGTAAGTTTCATAAACTACCCATAACCTTGTAGATACACATATAAATCATTAATCATTGTAAGAGAAATTCTGGCATGTTTGAAGTCAATGGCAAAACTTCCCTCGACTTCAACAAGGATCATATTTCGCCTCTCCTCCTGCAATGTGTCTAGCAGGTGCCATCGCCTTTAATGCCAACTGTCAGCAGGTGTCTTTGATAGTAGTTCCAAATAACAGCATTTGCCTTATTATCCAGCATATTAAAATGTATTTTCTGCTGGCTCACACTGAGTTTTCAGTCCAAGGTGGAGGTTGTGACATCTGCCCAAATGAGATTGCATGCTGCTGGAATGAATTCCCGGCTCCATTCCAGACTAGCTCTCTGTTCCTTAGTGGCTTTGGAGCTAATAGAATCATAAATTGAAGCTGATTTTTTATTCTGTATGGCCAAAGAGTTGCAATAAAGCCTTAAGATGGGTAGATCTTCCAAGGCACCCTGCCAGTTAGAACTATTGTTTACGCCACTGAGCTTCTCATTTGGTGAACTGTCCAATACTGCGTTGCATCCAGTAGGTTTCTATGTTGGTGTGTTGCAAACATGTGAGCAAATCATCTGGGTATAGAAATAATAATATTAACAAATATTTTGGACCTCTAGCACAGCTTTCAACCCAAGAGCTTTAAATAACTAAACATGTTAATTAAGCTCTTCCAGCTTCCAGTATGAGGCAGGTAAATGTTAATATAATCGTTTTGCAGATGGAGAGACATTAGCACAGAGCTGTTAAAAGATATGCCTGCTGGCTGATATGACTTCAGAGGAAGGTGGATCCTTTATCTAACAAGACTGTTTTTCATGTGCTCTTAAGCTGCCGAAGAGAAGCTGACAACATATCTTTACATGTTCTGCCCAATTTACCCCTATCTTTTTTTTCAGTCTCAGAACAGGATCTGCCATGTAGGTGGTACATGGATTCTTAAAACCATCACATTTCACATCTTCTGCTAGAGACATTTATGTTCATTGAACTGGTGACCTCTGCAAGAATTCACACATCTAATTAATGAAGATTTCATCTTTGCGAAAAAGCAACCCACAGGGATATCTTTCTATCTTTCCTCAAAAAAGTCCTCATTTTAGAAGAATGAAAGATTCATTTTCTCTTGTCATTTTTGGGAGTCAAAGCATATCTAATTTCCCCCATCCTTTGTTAGAGTCATCCCATTATACTCAGAAATTTTATGCTTCTTTTCTCAATAGAAATTCACCTGGAAATAGTGATATAAAAATAGGATGTTAATAGCTGTGGAATTCTGTTGCTAGTTTTGATCTCTAACACAGTTATATCCATGTCGTGGTTTAACCCCAGCCAGCAACTAAACACCACGCAGCCGCTCACTCACTCCCCCTCACCCAGTGGGATGGGGGAGAAAAATCGGGAAAAGAAGCAAAACCCGTGGGTTGAGATAAGAACGGTTTAATAGAACAGAAAAGAAGAAAAACTAATAATGATAATGATAACACCAATAAAATTACAACAGCAATAATGAAAGGATTGGAATGTACAAATGATGCGCAGTGCAATTGCTCACCACCCGCCGACCGACACCCAGCCAGTCCCCGAGCGGCGAATCCCTGCCCCCCCACTTCCCAGTTCCTATACTGGATGGGACGTCCCATGGTATGGAATACACCGTTGGCCAGTTTGGGTCAGGTGCCCTGGCTGTGTCCTGTGCCAACTTCTTGTGCCCCTCCAGCTTTCTCACTGGCTGGGCATGAGAAGCTGAAAAATCCTTGACATTAGTCTAAACACTACTGAGCAACAACTGAAAACATCAGTGTTATCAACATTCTTCACTCTGAACTCAAAACATAGCACTGTACCAGCTACTAGGAAGACAGTTAACTCTATCCCAGCTGAAACCAGGACAATCCATCAGTCAGATTTGCAATTTGACCCGTCTTCCTTCATCAGACCTTGTCTTATTCAAGTCCAATTTTAAATTAAAATAACCATATCTTTTGTTTTACTGTTATCATAACCAAATATGGTATCTACTAAACCTGCCAGCTATCCTGCTAAGATTTGAACTATCTTTTTAATGTCTGCCAGACCTAAAACTTATCCCAGTGAACCTTGTACTATTATTGCTTAAGAAATTAAAGGCATTAACCAGCTGCAATAGAAGATAAGTAATTTTATATTTTCATTTGCATTCATTAGTTTTTGAGGGAAGAAAGGGCTGGTATTTTTCCAGTTTCCAAAAGCTAAAGATTCAGTTTAACTCCGTGCTCCCATACAAGTTTAAACTACCACTTCTGAACATGGTATCTGAGGTCATCCCACATGAAATCAATAATAATATTTGAGTCCCTAGGAATTCCCCAACTCCCAATGACTTGGACACCAGTGAAGGTATTTAAGTCTGTTAAATTCTCAATAGTTTAAGCCATGGAAACAGAGGACAGATTTATTTTCTACCACACGTAACATCTAAATTATCTACAGGTAATGGTAGATCCATCTTGGAAGTTACAGCTGTATAGATCACTGACTGTGGTGTCATTCTGATGTCATGTGGAAAAAAGGTGGAACTTACCTAGAAAATGGTTTTATAACTGACATAGCATACTATTTAAAATTATTTCAGATTGAAATATGAGGGATAAAAGAAAGAGGGGTTAACTCCTGGAGTTGTTCTCCCATATGAAAGCAAATTTGATTTTACTACTAATTGCAGTGTGAACTCCAGAACAGAGAAGTTCTATTGCCATATTCAGATAGCTACAGTATGGAGAACAGTTTGGTGTTGCCAATCCATCCCACTCTATCAAAATCCTTCTTGCCACCTCCAGAAAAGGCTGACATTGGACTCAATTCTACATTTATGAAAATGTAAAATGAAACCAATGAACTAACATAATTATGAACTTTTTCTTAATTAATCTAAAGTGATACAACTGATTTATACTTGAGAAGATTATTTCCAATCTGCTGGCCAGAATGTTGCCAGTGTCTTACAATCCATCTTTATTCAGGATCTGTAGTTTCTACACACCTTCATAATTTCAGAAGTTTTAGGATTATGATTAGAAACATTCTTATCACCAAAATCTTTCTGTCCAACTCAGAAGAGGTATCTTTCTTTAGAATTAGCATTAGTACTTCTTTTTATTCTTTATAGAATGGTCTCAGGAATTCATCAAAGCCTGGACTCCTGTGGCTTTTTATAGCTGAATTATTTCCAGAATCTCTGCTTAGTTATATTTCCATGCAAATGTTCTTTCTGTTTCTAGACTCTCTGTAGGATTTCAGCTAAGTCAAAGTACTTACTGTATTTTGCAGTGCTTGTGCTGTCTCCTATTGTATAAATTTGAGAAAATCTTTAAATGCTTCTTTTAAAGTCATTAATGTTCTCATTTTTACCAGCCCATTTTATTAATTAAATATATTCAATGGCATTTAAAATGTTTATTTCATTACTCATGCGTGACATCTGAGCATCATTTCTGTCTTGTCACATACCTCACCTTATAACTGCTGTTTCTTTAAAGCCTTTAATTTGCATAGCAGTACAGCTGGGAGTCTAGTACAGTCACATGTATAAATACCACCTATATAATCACATCAAGTGATGACATTTTGGAATAGAAATTCCAAGCATGGCAAAACCACAGTGTGTACTGTAAGTTTTAATTAGCTAATGACATTCATAAGATAAACATATTTCAGTGCTTGGAAAAGTGCAGGCTGTGCTTTTTGGGGTTAAGGAGGCAAGGGGCAGGGGAACGTGAGATCTGGCTGGGATCACAGGACATATCCGAAGTGAAACACAGTTCAAGAGGTGGGATGTGTCATAATTTCTTCAAACACACAAGCAGTGTTTGTGCTGCTTGTCCTGGATAAGGCTTCATATTCCTGTAGAAAGGACGGCTGACCCACTAAGGCACTACCCTGAGGCAGGGAATACCTCCTTCCTCTGCGCCACATCTCTTACACACCTCCTGACCAACCTCGGGGAGAGGATTTAGCCTCATTCCAGCCACAAAATGGGAGCAGTACCTCTTCCCTACTTTACAAGGTACTGTGAAGATAAATATGTGAATATTTAGGTACTACTGTAATGATGACCAAATAAGCCATTGGCATAAGCTTATCGGGTCCTATATTAGCATGGAGAGGAATTCTCCTGCTTGCCTGTAATGGGAAACTCCTAAAATCCTGCCTTAAAAGGAATGGACAACAAACAGCATGAATCCCTAAGGGGGATGAAGGGGAGGTCACACTTTACAGTCCACAGAGGCATTTTACTTCCAAGGGTAGCATTTTGAACATATTCTCAGTACTTTTTTCTCTGTAAACCTGAAAGCATTTTCCTTTATGATGAAATATACAAATATAACATTTCTACTTTTTGATTAATAGTAGACCATGTTCCTTTTCATTTCCTCACCCCAACCTGAGTAGAAAACACATATCTGTTTAAGTATGTTTAATTGCTTTGATTTTACTTAAAAGTATGATGGAAAAAAAAACCCAACCCCATGCTTTTCTGCAATTGATATTTTGCTCTCTGCTAAGTATGGGGGCATTTCCACCAGTTTAATTTAAGCCCCTGATTCAGCAAAGAAATTAATCATGTACATAACTCAATGCATAACACTTAATTATTCTCAAAAATAAATGAGATACATGTTTAATTACTTTATCAACTCAGTGGTCTAAAAACTTGAAAAGTTTTGGCTTTTCTTTATGATGTGAGATTCTAGAATGCCAACATAGAAACTGTTTGGCAATTTCACCTCCTTTAAGCTTTTTCCATTTGCCAGAGATCAAAGATGTAGAGTGTCCAATACTCAGTTATCTGGGTATCAGCAATGGAGGATAGAATTTACTTCTGTTTGTTTGTTTGTTTCTGCCCATGCAGAGTACGCAGATGACAGTCAGGGTTGTTCTCTGCTCTGATATTTCATCATGGTTATATTTATGGTGTTTAGAACAATTCTTTCAAGTATATTGTCCAGAAGTTAGCATAGTCCTTACAGCTATCACTTAGCTTTTTAAGGTAAATCACATAATAGGATGTGGTGTGGTTCAGGGAGTTTAGCCAAACAAATAAACAAAGCAGCAAGAATTGGCTTGTGCCAATCAGGGTAAGGAACACTACCTATACCTGTCGTAAATAGAGCACATTGGTCATTGCACACTATATTAGCAAGTTATGTGTTCTGACTTTTTATTAGATTATATAAATAATAAGCATTTCACTTCATTTTTCCTTATGAGAATAAGCTGATAAAAATTCCAGGATGGATAAAGAATTGGTTTGTTGAGATTGGCAGCAGTAAGGAACTGGAAAGTTTACTTTGCTTTTTTTTTTTTTTTTTTTTTTTTTGAGGCATGCATAAATAACCTGAATAAAATTACACCATGTCCTTTATATTTAGTGTTTCCTTTTACAGGTACCTCTCCCAGAAATGGCTAGTCTTGGCTGGCACTAGCAAATCTTTTTATGTAGTAGTTAGAATCAGGAAAAATTTCAAGACAGAAATTCAGTAGTCTTAACAGAGCTTAGATTTCATCATAAATTTGAAATTCTGTCCAAGTTCATGGTGTAGAAACATACCAGAGAGAAACACGCAGTGATACATAATTCTGTCCTGAAGGCCTGGCAAAATTTCTGTCTGGACCAATAATACCTCCCTATAATCTTCTTGGCACTTGGAAGCCTACTCTTTAATTGCAGTTCAGCATGCTCCTACAAACCTTTTCTAGGGAGGTGGTTTTGTAAGAATTGCTTTGGCTGAAAAGCCTGAGAAGCTTATCACAGTTATAAGCCACTATTAGCAAGAAACACATCTTGTGATAGTTCCAGTATCACTAAAGAAAAGGCCTGCCGTTACCCAGTGTTTGTTTACCTCAAGGCAAGTACCTCACACATTGGCTGGCAAACAAAAACTATATCACTGAATTTTCATGGACTAAACAAAGTGCAACAACTATACCTATTTGCAGGCAAGTTGCAATCACAACTCAATAGCCTCCGATAGCCTAATCATAAAGAATCAAGTTACTGACATTCGATGGATGACAGGAAATGTGTTTTACGCCTACAGAACAAGTCTAAAGCATTGCAAAAATTAAGAAGGTCGAAAAATTCCTCAGGCATGATGAGACAAATTACAAATGGAGAAAAAGGAGAACTTGCTTTTATTGGCTTAAGGGAACACCTTTACAGCTAGATATTCAAAGCATTGTCCCAGTTTCTAATTATTTAGCCATGTATTTCTCTGAATAAAGTCCACAGGAATCGTCTGGTTAAGACCACCCATTTAGTTCTTAAATTTTCATCCTTAATCTTTTGTGTTGATTTTCCATAAATTGCCTGTTCACTTTCCATGTTTAAACAATCCTACACAGCATGAAAAAGTAGCATAAAACCAGCCCAGCCCAGCATGGTATGCACTGTGAACAGCTACTGTTGTTATCATACCAGGAAAAGAAAGATTTTGATGGGGAGTGGGTAGGAACAGGTCCCCTGCTAGTAGCTGGAAGAACAAACAAGTGGTGTTAAGCAGAGCTAATACTCACCTACCTAATTCACTCTCATGATGAGAAACACAGCTCAACTCCAGTCCTGTAGAGTAATTGTACAGAGTTCACAGCACACATACAGTTATACTGAAGTTATCATAGTCGGGGAAATCCATGTCTCCACATGCATGCTTAGATCCGTCCCCACTTAAGTATTTTGCTGAACTGGGGCCTCACAGGCTAAAAGTGTCTGTCAGGTCCGTGTTGAAGCACCCATTGTGCAGCCAGGAAAGAACTCTCATCGTGCATTTTGGCAGAGGTCCCTGCCTGCCTCCATCAGGTACCAAAGGGAGCACATCCTTTCCCAAGGCTTGAGGGTGCTGATGAGCTCCTGTAAGATGCTTACGATCTTGCTGACTTGAGCTCTCCATGGGATACTAGGTCAAGAAGAGGGAATGAAAAAAGAGAATACTTAGGTCTTAGGAAACAGAATACCTAATTCACCCAGTAGTGGTGACCCAAATTACAGACAATATTACCTGATCACATCAGATAGAGTGATTAGTATTTCTTCTTAAGTCTAATAGTGAGTGGTAACCTACTGGGAACGTACCCAATGTGACCAATCCTATTTACTGTCCTCTAAACAGGAAGCAAGATAATGCTTCATATCCAGACTAAGTTAGCCACATGCACTGAAATAGTAAAGTACCTGTAAAAGGCAATCAGAATGATTCTTTTCACAGACATACTATACAAGATTTTTTTAGCAGCACAGAAACCTGATAAAGCTAATGGGAGTACTATCTGAATGATTCTGAATTTACTATGCTGGAAAAAGCTAAAAAGGCAAGAGGATGTCATGACGTCCCTCCCTTCTGTTTTTATTATCAGTCACTGGTAGAAACTTGGCACACCATTTCTGAAGCAACTGTGACAAACCTTTTTTTTTTTTGTGAAGGAATATAAAAATGCTTTTACCTCAGTGTTGCTTAAAATTTTGGTTATGATTCAAGCATCTCAAATATTGAGAATAATTGCAACATTGTGTGCTGCCAGCATTTGCAGTACAAAACTTTTTGTATTTTTCTTACACTCTATTTGAAAAAAGAACATTTTGCACCTCAATAGATAGTTGTGGTTTTGGATCATAAAGCACTAAGGGTTTTGATCTGTTCTGATTCCTACCCCTTGTGTCTCATTTTTCTCATGGCTTAGAACAAAACATTAATGTGACTCATCTGTCATAAGTAATTTTCATATCCTCTACCCGCTATTTTGGTGTGTGACTAGAGGAAAGATGTAGTTATGTAAAAGTATTTGTGTATTTTGTATGAGGGAGGATGGGAATCATACGTACTTTAAGCAAAAAAAGAACATCAGGAGAAAAGAGTGAATTATAAATGAAAGCAACTTATATATTGTAATTAAATGTAATAAATACTTTAAAACATGCTATTTCAATTTGCTATTTCTTAGCTTTAAATATCACAGCTGTCATCCCTGGAACACTGGAAAAGGAAATAATTAATGGGAAAAAAAATAATACAGAATTTATGGACTGGCTTGTCCAAAGTGTGTCCCAAATTTGATACTGAAACATTTACAAGGACACTAATTATGCCTGGAAAGCTGGTATTTGAAATTGCAAATGTCAGTTCCAGCATGTCAATGTTTTCTGGTACAGCTTAGGAAATCTTACGTACCGTGCTACTTTCAAAAGATCTAATTATGTGTACACATTCCTGTGACTTTTCTCCAGACCAGCCTTCTATTCCACAGTAGTTCTCTCTCACAAAAATTTTAAAAATTCACTAGAAAATAGCACAAACAATGAGTACAGCAGCGATTTTGCTACAGAGGCATTTGCAACAGTTGACCAAAGTCCTCTTTTCTCCCTCAAACACCAGATTGAAATATTTTACTAAGTAGATCCAGTTCAATGCAAACCTCCTTCCACAAAAGTAATTCGTGTTTGTGCTGAATATTGAATCAGCAGGACTTAAGTATATGCTTAAAATAGAAGTTATATTTATGTGACTGCTTAGATTAACCAGGGGTCATGCTGTTTCTGTGTTAAGAGAGAGAATACAGTGATTTTCTGCCTTTCTGCTTTTGCCTTTCTGCACTTCAATTGCAAATGCAAAATGTTTTTCACACCCAGTTAATACCTGCAGGCAGCAGAGTGGGAGGGAGAGGAGAGTGTATGCCACCTTACTATATTTGAAGATTTAGTACTCAGAAAATAAATTCTCCCCTCTCCTGTCAGCTACAGCTTTGCACTATGTAATTCTTAAAAGCAGAGGAATGAAATGAAACTCTACCAATCAGGAAATCTAATCCTTAAGTTTCCTCTTAGGAATGGTTTCTTGCATTCTCCTCTCTCTTTCACATTCCCTCCTTCCCTTGCTTCTCCAGGAAGCCTTCTTGGGACTTATTTTCTCCATAACAAAAAAGACTGCCTTGTGTTGCTTCATGTTCCGCAACATTATGGCTTTAGACTTGGAACTTCTCCAAAAAGTCCTAATATATATCTCAGGATCTCCACATGATTGAATAACACAGGGAAGACGGGGATTGTATCAGTAGGAAATCTTTTATGAGATTATTTTTTCAGGTTAAAAAAAAATATTGCACCATTATAGGTTTTCAGTTCTGAAAGCAGTTAAGTGGAAGAATGCACATTAAGTGATCGGTCTCAGGACATGAAGAGCTGGATGATGTTGCTCCTGCTGCTGCTGCTGCTGCTGCTGCTGCTGCTGCTGCTAATAATAATAATAATAATAATAATAATAATAATAGATTAATTTTAAAGAGAACAACATCTCAAAGTGGCCAGGAGCTCCTCTCAGAAAAATCAGTGAGAGCCTGCTGAGTGATTTACTGAAGCCAGAATTTGGCTTTTTATTGGTTACACTGTGTAGCAAAATCAAACTCTCAGCACTGGCCAAGGGCATCCTTGGAGCAGGCAAGGCAGGCAGGGGTAGCGGTGGTGGTGTGGGATGGTGAAAGGCACATGAGAGGGAAAGGTGGGGACTCTGTCAGTGATGTTGTGGGGGCTTTTTGAGGACCAAGGGGACTGTGTGTGGGCAGGCTGTGAGGGGACAGGGCACTTTTTCTGCTCCTACAGTTGTCTCTTCTCCTTGGGACCACTTTTCCTTCCTTCCCGTCCTCCCCAGAGGCAGGACACCCAGAGACCTTCCCTTCACTTCTGCTATCTCCACCATCACCATCTACACATTTTTCTGTACCTTCTTGACTGTTAAGGAGGGGTTGGTCCTGGTTTGGAGGGACAGGAACTAGAGCAGGACCAGGGCAGAAAGCCAGAGAAATCATGCTGCTGTTGGAGGTAGAAAGGGCAGATGTGATCGCTGCTGCTGCTGCTGCTGTACTGGCACCCTCTGGTACACACTGGCACTCCTTTACCCTCTAATCCCACAAAGGCAGTAACAGCATCATGGATGGTACAAACAGGAGGCAGGAATGAGCTGTTTGGCTGAAACGCCTAATCCCTCTCTCCTTAGGCACAGGCAAAGTAGCTTGCCATGCTTTTCAGTCTGGCAGCTCTCCATTTTGCTAACTATTCAAAGCTACTTCTGACTTTGTGACTTTCCTTCATCCACACAAGAAGCTGAACCAAAGCCCCAAACCTAAACACCTGCAAGCTGCACAGAAGTTTGTATGCAGAGCTGAACTGTGGAGCTCAGAGCCATCTCTAAAAGTGCTGAATGGGCGTAGATGTGTTCTGAATTATTGACTCATTTTTTGAAGGAGAAGGCCTGTTTGGCGGGATAAACAATAAAAAGCTACTCTTCATAAAACTAGGAAGCAAATGGCAACAAGGTTGTGCATAATGCATTGGCAATTTCTGCTCTTCAGGCTTTAGAGTCCTCTCAAAAAAGTGCCAAATGCATATTTCTTTGTACAGCTCAGATGAACTGGATGAAACCAACTGCAAATAATCCACAGTACTTGGGCATCATCTCCTACTGGTTCCCCAGGTGGCAGCGCAGCTGCTAAACTGCACCACAAGATGAATGGGTCTGCTTGCAAGAGATGTAGGGGGTCAAGAGAAAATCACCACAGATTATCTACCAAAGCAAGGGCAGATCAGGGGCCAGTGCTAGATTTGGTATTGCCAGAGAACTGAGCTGGCAATCATTACAGAGATTTTTTAGAATAAATTTGACATCAGAGGCCAGAAAGCTTTGTCATCACTAATCTAATCCCTAATCTAAACAAAAGGGCCTGGAAAGCCGCTAGTTACTTTCTGTGAGGGCTCTGGGCTTTGTGAGGAAGGCACCCACCTGGCTGCCATCATGCAGCAGCTCTCAGAGCCCATGCTGCGGCTGGGCGGGCAGCTGGAGCCACCTGAAATGGAGAAACAGATTCCAGACAGCAACCAGAAGCTCAAGGGCTGGTTGGCAGCAATGTACTCTGGAGGTACCTGGGCTGATGTTTTGAGATCTCCTTTCTGGCAGAAAATGCTCCTCTTTCTACAAGATTCAAGCTTCTTTTGTGAAAATGTACTGTTTTGACCAAAATTTAATTAATTCTTTTGTCAGAAGAAAGACCTTCCAATAGCCCAGGTGTGGCATTCAGATGAAATGGGGGGTAGCAGGCACATTTCAAATGGGCTTGAAGAAATCTGAGCTAAAACAGTCAAGCTACCTGCAGGTTTCGCTTGTGAAATCAGTACTCCCTTTTGGCTCTCCTCCCTCTCCAAATGCTTCCTCCCTCTAAGGTTAGCGTAGTCTCGTGGCAGCCTGGCCACCCAGGGTCCTGGGGTACACGGCAATGCTGAAGCTCAGCTGTACAGAGGTTAGGAGCCACTACTCTTGAGTCTTCATTTTGCCCAGGCTGATAAAATGCTTAAAGTAAATGGAGAGATACCTTTGGCTGTGTTTGGCTCTCTGGAGTTAACTCTGAGCCTGGGAAACCAGTGGCTCTGGAGAGTAAAAACACAGGCAAGGAAGATCTTAGGCCAAGTATCTCAATTTTCAACCACAAAGCCAATCAGCACGTGAAGAGCATCACCCTGCTTACCAAAGAGCTGTTTTTCTAGTAACCCATGGGTTCATGCAGGATAGACACTGAGCAGCAAAGGGAGTGTGTTGTCAGCAGCTGAGGGCAGGGGCTATGTAGAGAGGTGCTGGGCCCTCCCTAGGTCTGATCCAGCAAAGCACTCAAGTATGTGCTCACACTCCAGCTGGAGCACAGGTCTCCAGAATTCACCATCTAGGACTTTATCATACTGAACCCTAAATATCCTGATGGCAGCTGAGCCCACCAAATCACAGACTCTTCCCAGTCATGTCAGTGGGATTTGAGTTAGGCAAAGTACATATGACTTAGTAGCAGCTGCATGAGAGTGATTAGCCTATAAAATAGATAAGCATATTTTATATTTATATAGGACATTAACATTGCCTGTGGCTCCCCTTGTTAGCAACCTTGCATTACAAGTGCAGTCATGCTTGGGACTTCGTACGGCGGTTCCAAGCACATCATATCAATCCAAGCCTCTTGGGAACTAATGACTTTATGTTGCACATTGCATGAACAGGTTTGTATGTACATTTTCATGGGGGCAACACATGGACAAAGATACTAAGTAAAAGTTTGTCAGCTGTCCTTCAAACTGATAATTTTATACCTAATAATCTGAAAAAGCTATGCAGTGTCTCTGCAGAAGGGTGGGAGCAAGGCTCAAGGCACTTTTCTTGAAATCCAAACCCGTATTTTGATTTACAGCATAATTATTACAGGATTGCCAACAAAAATACCAAACATTAGGATTTTTAGTCCATATTCAAACTGCTACATCAGTTTTCACAAGCACTGAGTAACTAAAAAGGCTACTCAAAGTGGATGAGTTGCCAGGTTTTCATCCTTCTGAACAGTAGACCTTGAATAAGAAGCCTGAATATGGAGTTAAAAGACTATGTTAAGCCACTATGTTTGAAAATCTTGGCCAATATTCCTTAACATTTCTGCAAAAAAGCTAGAGTGCTCATACATTTCTTATAAGCTTTCTTTTCCCCCTAGGGACCAACTTAAAATCAACAAAGTAACAACGGGCCCAACACAATCAGGAAATCTAGGTCTCTTAAAGCGAAAAGCAAACAACCTGTCCTTCTTCTGCCCTTTCCCGAAATCTAAATGTAAGTATATCCAGCTTTGAAATCCTAAATGAGTTACACATAATGCTAAAAACAAAGTGCAAAGGCTTAAAACTGAAGTTGTCTTAAAGCTATCACCTACACAGGATTTGATAAGTTATTCAAGTGTTTGCTATACACCAAAGCTTTTGAATTTTGAGTAGAAAAATATATGGTACAGAAATTTTGGTGATCATCCTCAGCAGCATTTTTTTCCCTAGATAATTAATCTACCCTTTCAGTCATTCTCCATTGTTTAATAGGAGAGAACATGTAATTTTGGCATTTCATGTTTGTTTAAAGAATCTTGTTTTAAATCTATTTTTATGGCCACAAAAGAGTAAGGACACATTTCATTAAAAAAGAAATGTCAAAACCCATTATATCCTGGGAATAGAGTGTACCATGCTATTGATGTGCATTTGATATCCAAAATGCATGTGTACCCGTGTCTGCTTCTATATGTATGCATGTGTAAAAATAAACAGCAGTAACATTCATTGGGAAATCCATGTTTAATGCAATGTTTAGTTTAGCTCAATAATGGGAAGAATATGTTAAACATCATTCTGAGCTTTAATGGAAAAGTTTCTGACAACTAGACATTAGCTCATAGTATCCAGTCATCTTATGCCTATGCCTTTTGTTTGTTATCAAGTGTGACTTTTGGAAGTAAAAATGCATTATTGCTTAACAAGCTGCATTGCAGTAGTGTCCTGCACTCTGTTTTGATTTCTAGATAGCTAATTAAGAGAATCCACCTGTTAAGAATTAATCACGTAAATTCCTCAGATTTTCTGAACGTCTTTTAAGGAGGATGAGCACCACATTCGATCGTGTTTCTCTCTTGCAGAGAAATCCTACACAATTTGTCTGAAATGAAACCAGTAGAGTCACGTAAACATGACTCTACAAACACACGGCTCTAGAGCATCAGCCCTGGCAGGGACCCTGCTCTGTGAACCCACTGAATTTCTCCAGGCACCGGGGTGGACTGGCCCAGCGCCAGGGTATTAGGATCTCCGGCTGTGTCCGCCGCTGGAGCTGTCCCTGGTAACCGTTTCACCCGGCATCGGCTGCTGTGACCTGCCCTACGCCGGGTGCTATAAAAGTCTAACAAGAAAAAAAAAAAAAGAAACAAATGGAAAAAAAAAAAAGAAAAAGAAATCGTATAGCCCAAGGCTCCAGCCCACAAAATATTAATAGAGAATAAAACACTTCCCAGCTAGTATTTACATTCTCCCAGAGCATCCATAAGAAAGTTTTAGAGCCCAATCCACCTAGCAATAAAACATCCATCCAAGTGGACTTTGATAACTTGGCTGCAACGTTTCTATAGCAGTTGATGAAAAGACTGTATAAGAACACTGCTTTTTTATTAGTAATTTCTTCAAACCTTTTGATAAAGATCTTCTGGTGTTATATAATAATACAGATCACTTGAAAAAAAGTATCACGTGTTCAGTATTTTAGAGTCCTTTACCTACAGCAGGTGAAACAGTAATATGAGCTATTAAATACATTTACTAGACAGAAAAAAGCAATGGTTAAGCTAAGCATTACAAATTAGCACCTGCTACTTCTCATGTGTGCCAAAACTGCTTTGAGAAAAACAAACACTGTCCTCAACAATTCACAGATATCAAGAAACACAGAATTAAGGGGAAAAAGGCCTTTAAAAAGGGTTGAAAGTTCTGGAAAATATTTTCCCCCCCCTTTTTTTTTTAATCTATTCCAGTGAATAGAGAAGAATTTCAGCAAAACATTCAGATCTGGATAGAAATATCCTTCAAATTAAAAGGAAACAAAGCCCTTTATCTGTAGCAAGAATACAGAAAATTTTTAGACTTTAGCATCGACTGGCAGATAGACTTGAAAGGCATTTGGGTCCAATAGAAGTCCTGAGCTGTTACCAAAACCAACAGTCTAATTGTCTCAGCTGAAACTGGGGCTTAGCTTTTGGGCTTCCTGTAACTAAATCTTGCCACAAACAGCTCTGCTAAGTTTTTCCCCTAATAAAATAAAATATAGCAAAATTAAGATAAATACAAGAGACAATGAAGATGAGTACGTAGTTCCCAACATAAGGCAGGGAGCAGATGTTAGAAAAAACTCGTGAAGGTATCAAAATAGTACTTGTCAGTTCTAAATGGTTGATGTGACAGTTCTTTAAAAATAAACAATCAAACATCTGAAAGTAATTGCTAAAC
Organism: Harpia harpyja; assembly: GCF_026419915.1. Taxonomy (NCBI): domain Eukaryota; kingdom Metazoa; phylum Chordata; class Aves; order Accipitriformes; family Accipitridae; genus Harpia; species Harpia harpyja. The sequence continues at coordinate 45,146,640 of NC_068947.1, forward strand.
TGAGGGATTTAAGTTTATTTTATTTAAGCAATAAGGTATTTTAAAAATGTACTCAGAATGTCTAGCTTGCTTCAAATTGCTTTGGTTTTCTACACAGTGTCATGGTAGCCACTACCCACCCAAATGTGGTATTTGAATAATATTTTTAAATTGAAAAACAACAATTGAAATGAAGAAAGTGAACCTATTCAGAAAGGTTAGCAAAATGCACAGTTTAACTTCAGACACTTTCTAATCTGATCAGGAAGCAGAATGCAAAAAATGTATTGTGCTGAATTCAGAGGCACTGAGTCAGGTGATAAAGTTATACAATTTTATGTGGGTTTACTAAGGTCATGTCCTGGTTTCAGCTGGGATAGAGTTAACTGTCTTCCTAGTAGCTGGTACAGTGCTATGTTTTGAGTTCAGTATGTGAAGAATGTTGATAACACTGATGTTTTCAGTTGTTGCTCAGTAGTGTTTAGACTAATGTCAAGGATTTTTCAGCTTCTCATGCCCAGCCAGTGAGAAAGCTGGAGGGGCACAAGAAGTTGGCACAGGACACAGCCAGGGCACCTGACCCAAACTGGCCAACGGTGTATTCCATACCATGTGACGTCCCATCCAGTTTAGGAACGGGGAAGTGGGGGGGGGCAGGGATTCACCGCTCGGGGACTGGCTGGGTGTCGGTCGGCGGGTGGTGAGCAATTGCACTGTGCATCATTTGTACATTCCAATCCTTTCATTATTGCTGTTGTCATTTTATTAGTGTTATCATTATCATTATTAGTTTCTTCTTTTCTGTTCTATTAAACCGTTCTTATCTCAACCCACGGGTTTTGCTTCTTTTCCCGATTTTCTCCCCCATCCCACTGAGTGGGGGGGAGTGAGTGAGCGGCTGCGTGGTGTTTAGTTGCTGGCTGGGGTTAAACCACGACAGGTCATATCTCAAAATCAAAAGAAAACCTAAGGAACTGAAAGTAATGTTTCAGTTTATAGAGCTCGATATTCTTTCTGTCTATCCTTTTTCCTGTTGAACTGCCTTTTATGCCTCAGTGTATAAACTTCTTGAACATAGTCGTCTTCTCTGTCCTCAGTTCCCTCCTTATTTTCTTGTGCTTTATGTTCCTCCATTCTATCTCTGCTTATCCTTTAATAAGGATTAGTTTGCTGGTCTGCCTTTTCCCTGTCTGGCTTGGGGAGCTGGAAGTACTGGATGCTTTTTAGTGGAACTTAAACCTCAGATTACTCATGTGTTTATGGAAATGTTACCTTACATTTCCAGGACCATTGATTTTAAACAGGAGTCAGTTGCTGGACTCCTTTAGTCACTCATGAAAACCTAGCTTCAGATTCCTCTCAGCAGCTCTGGAGGGGAGGAAATTAAAGGGGAATTACAAAAGAAAAATCCTTTACAAACATAGCAGTGTTATTCAATAGCTTAGAAATTTACTTCTCTTTTCCTGTTGGTGAATGTGGTTTCTTTAACTAATCCAAGCATTATTGTGAATAAACCCAATGGTTGCTTTTGTCTGTGTTTTGAAGAAGAGGGGCTTGTTTAGGGCTTTAGTAGTGATAACTGACACATAAAGCTCTAGTACAGAAGAACACAGAAAAAGAACGAGATGAACTTGCCTCCACAAATGATTAGAACTGAGGATATTCCACAGATACCTCCTGCTTGCTGTTAGTAACCATGATGACAAGTTTATGATCCCAGGCTGTGCAAAGCAGAGACCTGAAGGACCTGCTGCACATTAAATTCTCTGCTTCTCTAGTTCCCTGCTCCCCATACAACCTCACATGTGCACACATGTACACATTTACTTCTGGTCTTTGGCGACAAGTTCATCGGTAGTACTTTGGTGATACGCAGTGACTGCCCCTTTGCAAAGTGAGGAGAAGCAGCTAACTCAAAATTGCTCAGGCTGAAAAGAAACTTCAAGCCAGTAGGCAGATTTTTATACTGGAAGTTCATGGAAGACTAGAGCCACGTGCCTGTCTGATTTGGGAAACAGTTGTACCAAACAGTAAGTCTTTTTATGGGTTTTGCATTAAGCATAAATCCTCCTATTTATGTGCTGAAGTGTATGGTTTATTAACAGATAGCTCATTAACAGCAACATACAGAGCATATAGCTGCAGTCATCACTTTGCAAATGTTTTCCACACATTTTCCATAGCTTCCACATTCAGGGAAAAGTAGCACTAAATGAACAGTCTTCTTTCAAAAGCCTCATTGACATAATTTATCAATGTAATGATTCCTTGTGAACTCACTGAGTTTCTTTAGGAAACACCGATGTATTTTATATGTAGGAATCTCTCTGGAAATGTTGCCTTTTAAGACCATTTTCTAGACCCTAAAGAGTTCAGACATAGAACTCTACCACAGAATGAAATTAAATTTGAAATACAGTCAGAAGAATTATCCAGCTAATAATGATAGTTCAGCTAAAATATTTGTTATATAATTCAACCTTCTGTTTAGTTTCAAAGGAGTTCAATGTAGTTGTTGGGTTTATTTAAGTAACAGGTTAAGGATATCCTTTTTCAATTGCAAAAGTTATGCAAATATTGTCAAATATTACAGTTCATAGTAGTCTTGCATAGGAACAATTTCACAGAATCGCAGAACGGCTGAGGTTGGCAGGCACCTCTGGAGGTTATCTTGTCCAACCCCCCTGTTCAAGCAGTGACACCTAGACCAGCTGCCCAGGACCATGTCCAAATGGCTTTTGAATTATCTCCAAGGATGTAGACTCTACAACCTCCCTGGGCAACCCATGCCAGTGCTCAGTCACCCTCACTTTCCTACTCACTCTACTTACTCTCACAACTTCTACTTTATACATCTGAAATTTCCCCTGTACTTGTTCACTGCAGCAGTCTAGATCATGATATACAAGGGGTGGATGAATGTTGGAGCACGATGCTGAAATCAAGGATATTTTAGTTGAAAAGCTGACGCAGTAGTTTACCGAGTGCATTTTTGGACCATTTACTCTGTAGTCACCTGTGTATTCCTGGTGTAAGTGGGAGATGGTGTAAATGGGGTCAGCTATGTAGCAGCATGGCGTCAGTGCACAATGTGGGAATGTGAGCCATGCCGGCTGATGGCAAAGCTAAGTCTTTCTGTAGAATACTTGCTTTGGGTGCAAACAGCATATTTCATGCTACTTTGCTTGCATTACAACTATTTTAAGCAATCCACAACATGGAGACTTAGTATTTTGAACCTGCAAAAGGTCTGGAATGTGCTCAGGCCCCCCCTCCTATGCAGTGTTTGTGAAGCTGTCCCTCGATACATGACAAACTGGAAAGGCAAAGAAAAGGCAACAGCATGGAGCCTGTGCTGACAGTATAAATAGAAATTTGAGTTTAGCAGACAAAGTTCACAGTTTGCAGTGAAAGGTCGTAAGGGTTTCAAGCATTTTTGGTATTTTGTCTCTGCTGTCTGCACAGTATCAAGCAAATAAAAAACCCCTGATAGACAGCTTCCAATTCTGTATACTTGGCATCCCTGCTCAGCCTGAAGGGACACGGGAAGCTCTGTGTTTGGCATTCTATGATTATTTGAGGACACGCCATCCTGACAAAGCTTTAACACTTACTCAGCCCCAACTTGCCTGGTATTTTTTCATGTGACATTTGATAAGCTAAAAGGCTTACCGAGCTTCAGTTAAGCCAAGTGGCCTGCAGTTTTCTTGCTGAAAATGCACTAGCAAATTTAGCATGATGAGGAAGAGTCCTAAAATGTTAACTCTCAACAGGTTATGTTCCTCTTTTCCCAAGCAATGTACAGTCACATTAAAATATCAAATGCTTTTATGAGAAATCTCCTACAGTCTGTAGTTGAACCAAAGGAGAGTTGGAGGAGTCTGATTTTTTATTATAATTTTTGCCTGCAGTGAGTTCATTCCCTCCTCTGGATATTATTGTATCTCCTTTAGGAAAGGTTTAGCTCTGGCCTGTAAAACACTGACAATGACATTTTTATTTCCTGGACTCAACTAAATTTAAACCAAGTGGAGACTGTTTTCCTGGAGGTATGTAACCTCAGAAATCCAAAGAAGAGTTTTATTATCTGTGTACCTAAGAAGTGAGTGCAACCACTACTTTTTGTGAAATCACTACTGCCAGTATTCAGGCCTGTACTGCTGAAGCAACAAACGAGAAAAAAACCTTCTGTATTAACCTTGTCTTTGGGTGCATCTCTCCTGGGCTCGGAATATTCAGAGATATCTTAGGAGTGTGAATGGGATTAAATAGTAAAAATAGGACAGTAAATGGCTAAATTTTTTGCAAAGTGCATTCTTTTAATCTTCCAAATGAGCTTTTTCTTTATGTTCCTAGCTTTGCAACCCCTGGTGTAGCTCATCATCATCATACATTGGGAGTTTGTTGTGCATACTATGAGTGCCAAACACTCAAGCCCATGTTGTGCCTATAGGTGCTGAGAGGTGCCTGGTTGGGTTTTCCCTTTAACTCCCACTGGCATGCCTGACAATGTCATGAGGGATCTATTTCCAATTTTAGATGCTTGGATACTTTGCACACTTTGTCCTTCAAGCTCAGACAGATTACCTCTTCCAGCTGCTGTGCAACATATTCCTTCATACCCTTCTTGAGACAGATATTTTTTTATCTTGAGATACAAAACATATTTTGTTGTTGGGTCCCTTCATCAAATATTCTTTACTGTACCTGAAACCTGATGTCCATTCTACCTGTCTTAAAAGTATAGTAGTTACTTGCACAAATATTCAGTGGTTGTGAAGACCTGAAGATAGAAGGTCTCTCCAGACAATCCTCCTTTGACTTCCTTCTCCTTTTAATTTCCTCTCCCTGCTCACTTCTTACCTAGATACGGATGATTTTGCTCTGAGGCTTAGTAGTGCTGAGTGGAGCAGAACAGATGCCTGAATGTACAGGTTACCTCCTCCTACCGTGGTCAGGTGTGGAATACAAACACATTCCACATGCCATTAAACCTAGCCAGGAATTAATATGATCCCTAAATGGGAGGCATAACTGTAGACACACTCAAAATTAATTCCCTTTCTTCCCTAAATATAGAAAGATTAAGATCAAAAGGCTGGTACTCACTGTTTTCTACCCACCAGCAGAAAAACTGCAAGTTTTGATGTACGCAGAGCAAAGCACATTCCAACATGATATACTTCTAGGATAGCTAGAAAACAAAGTCCCTTCCCTTCTGACAAACAAGAGATAGGGTTTGAAAAACTAAACACAGACTAAAAGACAGGAAGCCAGAAAGGACTAAAAGGAATGGTATTTGTTAATGCTCAGCTTATATCATATGTGCCCTGGCCAATACCAGGAGCACGTTGTTTGTAATAAGCTGTCTGTAGGTGACTGAAGTAACTGGAAGAAGAGAGGACCCTCCTCATTCAAAGACACAGGTGAACACTGTGTCTGTCGTAAGATCTTATCTTTATAATTTATCATGACATGATAGCTCTGACTCCAACACAGGCCGTAGAACCTATATAAAGGACGATTATGTGAACATGTTTTCCTGTTTTTTTTAAAAGATGCAAGCGGAGTGTTAGGCCTGTGTCTGTGCTTGAGTGGATGGCTCACGCCACCTACGGGGCAGCTTCAGTAGCGAGACGTGTCTGCTCTCAAGAACTGCCCGTGAAAACCCACTACGGTTTCCATACTGATCAAAAATTGCTCCAACAGACATTTGAATTGGCTGTAGTACCTGTCAGTATTTAAATATATATACATCGATAAGAAACATTTGATCTTCAGATGCACTGCTACAACATTTGACATTCAGTGTGCTTGATTTTATAAATACAATAACAATCCATTTTTTATCCTGGTTACAAATAAGGATACATAAACATCTAATTCTCTTTTGATTATTGCCACAAATTAGTTAAGGTGACTATATTTGGAATTAGAAAAATTATACAAGATGGGGTTTAAAAGTCAAGCCCATTTTGTCTACTAAAGACTGCAGTAGGGAATCTAATAAAACTCCAAACAAAGCTACAATTGCTTGTAAGAGCTGACTACCGCTGAACTGCCTGATGCAGTGCTTGCATTAAGCCTAGATGAATACCAGTGTGTGGCTTTCATGCTAAAGAGAAAAACGTCTTAGGTTATAGCTGTAGAAATAGTACCTTTTCCTTAGGAATAACATTTCCTTTATACAACCATGCAAGTACCAGCCTTTCCACTGCCTTCGGAGGCTCATTTTGATCACCCACTTCAGCTCTTTTTTCACTCATTAGCACTACTTAGTCATTAAGTCATAACAGGCGAGCTCCAAAAGCAGGGTACAGCCTGAGCAGCTGAGCCTGAAGGTGGGGGCCACTGATGGTGGTAGGAGTACTTCTCCCAGCCCCTCAGCAGCAAAGGGCTAACCCACAGGGGCTGGGGCAGCCCCTGAGACAGCAGGCCCCAGGCTGGCTTGCTCTGCCACCCTGGGAGAGGGTGGAGGTGAAGGAACCAGCATCTGGATGGATGAAGACACAAGGACTGCAGCATCCCTTCCCCACCCAGCTGGAGCACTGGAAACAGCCTGTGGCAGAAGGCCAGTGCATGCAAAAGACATGGCCTCCCCATGCATTTTACCCAAATCATGCCCTGTTTTGTCTTCTTTCTTCCTTCAGCAAACTGGGCTGCTTACAGCATGACAAGGACTTACATGATTAAAACCGAAGTTAAAACAAACAATTACTCCAGACCTTATTAAGCTCCTTTCTCTTTTTAGTGGACTAATCTGCACCAGGCTAGTGCAATTTTCAGTCAGTGCTTCTTTACCCTCTTCACCAACTTCTCCCCAAGACTTTTACAGTCTCACTGAATGCCGTATTGGAAAGTTGGCAATAAGGAATGCACCTCCACTGTTTCTCAGGAGATGGACTAGCTACAAACAAGAAGCAGTTGTTGCTTCTGCTCAGCTGTGTTATCCCAATTTTACACAGGGACAATGCCATCGATACAAAGGAATATTCTTCTAAATTACACTACTCAGAAATGAGTATCAGGGCCTAAAACTTTATTCCTCTCTCACAATGTGTAGGTTGTTGTAAAGTTTCCTTCCATTAAGACCCATTTCTTCTTATAGTTTTTAGTTTTGTTTTGTTTTGAGTGAAGCACACATTTTTCTAGGACTAAAGCATTTCTGGAAAAGACTCTGAAAAAGGTTGCTCTGGTGGTTTTAAAACTGGAGTGAAACAGGTACCTTATAGAAGCAAGCTAATTTCAGGTGGCTCCAAAACATACAAAATAGTGATCTAATCCAGGATAAATGATAATGTCAAGACAAAGAAATGTGTCTTTTCAATTGTAAAGTACTATTTCATCTCTTAATGGCATCATAGACTGTGAAGGTAAATGTTCTTGAAAGCTGTTGTAATTAAAGGCGTAGGGAGGATGCTTGTCTGGGGGTTAAAACAGAGTTCATGAATTGCATTTACTCAGACCAAGCAATGAATTCAGAAGCAGCAATAGCATGTAGAATTTAAGTAATAGGATTTCAGAAAAACTGGGGATAGCACCTACTATTAGCTGTATCTACAGTTCTAATTTGCATGGATGAAGTAGAATGAAAAATGTGAATAATTGCTTTAGACACTATGACATATACAAAAGAAAGGCCAGAAAAAAAGAGCAGGCAAAATATAGCACCTAGCATGAAAAAAAAAAAAGCAGCTCCAGTCCTGGGGTCCCCAGAGACAAATCCATCTGATTTTGCTTAAGCAAACAATGTGGGGGGGGAGGTCCTGTTTTAATTTCTTTTTTGGCCTCCACTATATTGTTTATCTTGAGTGCTCATCTTCTTGACAAATATCTTTTCAGGAAACTATTCTTTTGGGTCTCATAGCCCTGAAGAGAACCTGAATAAAGTGTCTGCTCATCAAGACTGACTTGTGGTCTCTGTGTGGCTTTATTTAAAGTTAGAGGTTCAGAGACACCTGTAAACAGTCAACTGCAGGGACTGGAGACTGTGAGAAACAATGTAGTACATGAAAGGACTTACTGCCACCAAAAGTTTCTTCTCTCTGCAAATTAGCGTCTTACACATTCAGGAGTATAAGAAAGATAAGAGAAGACTGATGACTTAGTATAGCCCTCATTAAAATGCTCAACGTACTTCTTGCAGCATCACTCAGAGCTAAGTAAGGAGTTTCGAACCCATTTTGCAAATGAGGAACTGAAGGACATTGGCAAAGCACGGCAATACCTATACAGCAGTCCCAGAAGCATCTGCAATGTTTTGCAGAGGTATCAAAGATTTAATTTTAAACTAGGTAGCATGGGTACCACTAGCCAGTCAGGCTGCACCGTCTTGATGCTCACCACAGGCTGGCTTGCCAAGTTATTTCTATTCCTGCACGGTAGACCCCATCTGGACTCCTGAACTCCAGGTGTGTCCTAAATGAGATATGTGAGCTGAGGGACCCTAAGACACTACAAGAAACGCCACTGCCTGTTGGTTTGCTTCTCTTCATTGCTCCTTTCCTTCACCGATACAAACTGTAATGCTCAAGGTGGAAGAAATTTGTGAGCGGGGATTAGAACATGCCAAAAAGTAGGAGGTGGGGAGTGACAGCAAGCAATACATACACATGGAGAGAGGGAATAGGGGCTGGTGGATGAGGCCTGCCTTTTCCATAGGAACAAAAAAAATGGTGCTGTAAGTAACTTGCCCAAGGTCACAGAGGTAGTTTTGAACAACCTTACATACATGCTTAAAAATCTCTCGTTCTTTTAAAACTTGAGCCTGCTGCTTGAGTGATGGTGTCCGGATGTACCGGATCGGGACTCGCCACCAGAATTCTGCCACCCCCTACTGTAGTCCCGTGATGTGAGTAAGCAGGCAGGATTCAACTCCGACATAGGAGTTTTCCTCAGGGCCAGGGCCAATCCATTATTTAACTCGGCAATACCAGACAGTTTATAATCTGCCTTCAGTCTTTTTCAGATTCTAGCATGTCTAAGTCTATCATTAGGAATTCATTGGGAAAAAGTATAAGCCAGATATTTCCTTAGTTCTCTAGGGGCAGCGTGTCCTCATAGGAGGCAGAAACAGTATTTCACAATTATCATTTTCTAACCCCCTGCCCTCCAGCACTGTAGGAAAGAAAGAATATCTTATGAGAACAGTAAACATTCAGCATGTGCCTGTTTCACCATTCTGATTCAGAGCATCAGCCCTACATTCAGAGAGAGCAACTGTGGGAGTCTGTGTTATATCTGCAGTAAAAAATGTTGGCTTTTCTGGATCTGGACACTGCCACCTCAGCTCATTTCTAATGCGTGTGCTTTGGCAGCACACAGCTGAGCAACGCCATAGATGTGCATTTTAAAATGTGGTAACCTTCAAATGGTGTTTTTTTCTTGAGAATCATGTATATTATAATTACAAGGAAAAAAAATGGCACCGCTGCTTTTCTTTACAAAACAATTCAATTCAGGATTATTACTTTTGGTCGGTGAGGTTATCATCACCAAGAGTGAACAAGACTGAACAATGAGTAAGTTTAAAGTGTCTTTGTAATGAGTTTAACACATTTGGAAGCCCTGGGTCCTCCCATGGTTTTTTTTGCACCCATTTTCTGTGGTTGGACAAAGTTCAAACATAATAGTGTGTGTAGCCAGGACACAATATACGTGGTCACTTTGATTAAAATATAAAAAATTCTAACATGTAACTTGTCCATGTCATTATTTGGCAAAACTAATGATATAATTAAACGGGTTCAAATATCAAAAACATATGTATCTGCTTACATTTATACTTTTTTTTCCATTTACAAAATAATGCTTTTGTTAGAGAATAAAATTCAATGAGCTTCATATGTACTGGTGGAATTCTGCAACTCAATTATTTCTTCATCACAATGGCAAGAGAAATTCCAGCACACAAATAATCTAGAAGATTTATAGGCCTGATTGCAGCACTGACACTTGGCCTACAGAGCTCCGTAGCAGACCAAAGAGAAGTAGTCTCTTCCACAGGTACAAAGCGGGTTGGCTGATAGCATCAGCTAAGCCATTGTGAAGGATATGAGCAGAACATTTACAGCCCTACTTCTAGCTAAACTAAGAAATCTTTGAAGTATGATATGTTCATTTCATTAGTGTTTAAAGCAAACTTCTGCAGGAAATGGGATTCACATACATGTTTTCTTGGGAGTTTCTTGTAAAACAGTAGTCAAGTCTGAACATAGGTATGTATTTTTAATTTAATAGATAGGTTTACTTTACAGGTTCTTCCCTCATTCTCCTACTGCCTGTAAAACTCTACATCAACAGAGACATCCAAAGTCTGCTTTCATTTAATTAAATGGGATCCTTGTCCCCAGTTAAAAAAGAAAAGATATCAGATATATGAAATAATGTCTGTTCTCATGACATCTCCAGCCCAATTTCCAGGAAGAATTTGGGATAGTTTTGAATAGATGAAAAGAATGATAAGAAAAACATTTCCTTCAAAAAAATTAAAGAAAAGCAACACTCCCACTTATCTTCCAACTCTTCCATCTTTGGAAATTTTCCTTTTAGCTCAGAGGGGCTAGGCAAGTAAAGCTGTTCATCTGTGTCATCCCATTAAATGTCATAATTAGCAAAATAAGATGCAGTACAATGGACTCAAATAACAATCACTGCTGTCCACTTCAAACCAGATACATTTAACCACTGTGATCATTTCTACAGTGGAAGAATATCAATATCAATAAACTGAGCATGTGAAAATGTTAGGACTCAGTGATATTGGTTATTCTGCTTATACATAGGAATTACCTCCACTGCAGTCAAAATGCTACTATAACTGAGGACAGTATCTGGGCCAGTAGTGGATACCTGTTTACTTAGCTACACAATAGTAGACCAGGGTTTGGGTATTTTTAAGCTAACACAAACCAGAGCGATTCTAATTTTACTGCCTGAAAATGGGAATTTCATAGATCTAAACTGACATTTGTTCCTTGCCAAAATATTTTGCACTGGCACTTACAGTTTTTCCTACTGCCAAGAACTGAATAAAACTCAGCCAAATTCTTCAGTTCTTAATTGAGCAAAATTCTCATTGTAGTTTTGCTTGATTAAGAAAAACAGGCCATAGTCTGCTGCATCAATAACTGTCTGGGTATATATAGGTTGAGAACCATTTAAAAATATTTAGGAAACTTTATACAGCTTATAGTTCTCAACCAAAATTAAGGGGGTTATCTATATATGTCAAATTGCCTGTCTGCACAAGTGACCAGTTCCCCGACTGTTGAACTTCACAAGGTTCTAATGTTGCTAATTGTCACATGGAAGTAATTAATTGAGTCACTTGAGAAAAATCTGTTCCAGATCATGTAGGGTTTTTCTTTACAATTGTGGAGGCCTGAATTACTGAACTCTAGGAAATACTCTTTTTTTTTTTTTTACTTTAAAAATTAGATATTTACCAGTGTAATTGATGCATGGGAACTGATAGGGCACAAGTTTCTCAAAGTTACAGTCACTACTGCATATAGTTTTCCTTCATGACTGTTCAGATTTCTGCATTTTATCTGTGTCATAGATCTCCTGAGGAGAACTACTAGACTTTCATAGTCAAGAGGATTCATAAAATATTAAACTTCAGCAGTCATTTTTAGCCTGAGGCAGCCAAGGGAAAACTAGCCAGTAAAATTCTTTAACAATATTGTGTTAATAATTTTGCATTTCCAAATGAAAAATAAGTAGGTTTGTCTTCTCTTCCGTAACAGTTATCACTACATTATGAATGTCACACCAGTGTTGTATGGTCACAATATACTGCTGACTGCAAGTGGAGGAAAACACAAATCTCTCCCCTTCCTCTAGATGATTTGTCATGGCTTAGTCCTTTGAAGACAAGTTCATTTCAGGTGTCACATTTCATCAAGGTGAGGACTTCATTCCAAACCAAAGACATAACGGCTTGTAATCATTATTACAATATCAAACGAAGTAAATAATTTTCAACTGACCACTGTTAAGAGACTCCGCATCATTTGGGGAATAAATAGAAGTACAAGAGAGGATGAAACAAGGTATAGCTATTAGTCATAAAGAGAAGAGAGATAAAATAAGAAGGAATTCAGGAAGAGGAGAGGCATAGGTAGAATTTAACAGCAGTTCTCAAAGCTGATTTATGAGATTTGTACACACATTAGGAGATAATCCAGTCTAGAGCCTAAACAGGCAAAAGAAACAAAACTGCCAAAAAATGAAAGATACTGAGGGTTTTTTTAATTTCTTAGGGATTTTGATTATTGGTGCTGCTTTTTAGGTTGAAAAGAAGAAAAAGAGGAGGGTGATATTTTTTTTTCTATAGATACTATTTGAAACTAATCCATCCAAATCTGCATTTAAAAGCAATGGCACTGTCATGTGGCAGTAGTTTGTACATTTTGCCCACTATGTCTTAAAAGAAGAGATGAAAACTGTCCATAAGTTTGCCTTACTTCCCCTCTCTGAAATGTTACTTTCAAAAACCTGTAATGAAAATAGTATCTAAAAGAGGAGCAAACATGGATGCCATATAATCCCACAGATTATAAAAGCTCTTAGATTTTTGTCCAGTACAGTCACTCCTGATTTATTATTAAAGCTTAAATCAGTGAAGATGGAAGAAATTGGATTACCCCTCAATTCCAAGCAGAGAGCTGCTAAATCTCTGGTATCTCAGTTAATTCTTTCACATGTTCCCCTCTGTTCATAACCCAGCTTTCCTCCAGGCGCTTCGTCCTTTGCCTGCCGTGAAGCTGCTGTGCTCTGGGGTCCCATCAGCCAGCAGCGTGAAACAGTTATGCCACCACAAGCTACTCATATAGATGCAGTAATACCAGCAAAGCTGACTTGGGAGTTTTTGATTTCTTTATTTTAATTCTTACTGATTGTTTCATTTGTGTGCATATGCTTATGTGTGTGTGTATGGGCAGGGCTTACTACCCCAGCACATTGCTCAGAGTTGCTGGTATGGCTGCTTCTCAGCTAGAAGCACTTTGCTATTTAGTATTCCTTTAACAGTAAACTGTTCCTACCCTAAATATAGCCTAAATTGCACCCAGCATCCAGTACTGGCACTTGCAAAGTATCCCTCAGAGTTTTTGGAGCTCACAAAGCTGCAAACACATCTTTTGGAAATATTAGTCCCTGCATGACTTTACTAGCCCAACTTGCAAGTACAGTCCTTTAAGAAGATCATTCCCGCAGGATCTAATCAGCCTTGTTATTTAATTTATTGAGAATTTTGCAACAATTTTCAGGAAATACAGCTCTAGACCTAAAAAAACCCTTCTCAAACTCTGAGCCTGTGGGCTATAATTATGTAATCCAGATTATCTCTTTCCTTAGCATGGTTAAACAAGCCTTCCACAGAGCACATTAGAAGTATTTCTATTAAGAATACGTGATTTCCGCTAACATCTGAAAATCTGAGCAGGTTTCTTGACCTAACACAAAATTAACTTAGAATTAATGTAGGTGCCCCATCTCACAGTCAAACAAAACAAACAAACAAAAGAATATCATTGTAAGCATTGCTGATAGCCATTCTGCTGTTTGGAGAAACTAGACTCCTTTTTCCTTGCTAGAGGGGTACCTGCCTACTGGATTTATTTTGTATTTGGTTAAGCCATGGCCTGTAGGTAGCCATGAACCTTTGGTTCTGATGTTCAGCAGTAACAATTTGGTGGACAAAGTTTGTGGGGAAGAATATGATTTCATTTAAGTGCATTGACTTGTCTAACGCCAGATTATGTAGTTAGTCATTGTTGTCTTAACTGCATCATCCTGGGAATAGCTAGCACATGCCTTAACTACTCCTTTGCATAGATACGAGAAGAATTTTTAAAAATACATATCTGCTCCAAGAAAATCCAGATTTGGAAACAAAAAAGGAGGGCTGGGCAGGGAAAACAGAGGCCTTAGTTGATTGACAATGTAGGATATAGAACCCTTCTGATCCTAACCCATGAGGGGATGTTTGCATCTGGCCCCATAATGGGGTCTCCATGCCTGAACTAGATGCCTAGACTCCATGCATGTGTGTAAGGGGAGTTAAGTGCCTCGGAGGGGGATTCACAAAAGCCACTGTTTGGGGAGCTGCCTAAGCCAGCCGAATAGGAAAAGCTGAAGAGTGCAGTTCATCCTAAATCCTAGCTCTTTCCTTGGCCTAAGTGCCTTCTGGTGAATGAATTACACAGCACAAGTCCCTCCACTCTCAGCTCATAGCTCACAATCCTCTTTTGAAGGCAGGTGCCAAATTTTTCTTTCAAACTCTGAGCAGCCCTCAGCAGCTCAAGCACACTCTTACTCAGGCTGTAGAAGATGGGCCTATAATCCCTTCCTTTAGCAAAGGGCACTGAAGTGCACATTTCCTACCTCCTAGGCATGCCCCAGCCAGCACGCTACAGGCATCAGCTCCCAGGAGGTGCGTGGGAGCTGGCACAGGTCACAGCAGAGCCAGGGAGGCCTGGGGAGGAGAAAAGCCACAAGAGACTTTGTCGGAAAGCTTGGGAGGCGTCAGCAGGCAAAGGGAGCCTCAGGTCCACGCTCTGCACTAAGGAAGGTTTGTGCACTGGGACCCAAGCAGCCCTTGAGGAGGGCTTCAGTGGCCTGCCAGCTCAGGCAACAGCTAATCAGTCCCTGATCAGGGACTTGGATTTCAATTATGGACTGAAGTGCTTTAATTTCCCCCTCTAATCCTATTTCCTCATGTGCTTCCAGCCCCACCTCTGCCTCATAGTGCTGCAGGTAGCTGAAGGGAGGCTGGTGTCCCCCTTTGATCCAGTTTAGCAGCTGGGTAGCAACAGGTTTGTCAGCCTATCACCCCTGGCATAGTCCTTCATCCTGGCTGCAGTACTGATGAAGTGCAAGTGCCAGCTCCCACTGCAGACCTTTTGTAACAGTTAGACAGGAGAGCTGAGCACTGACCAGCTTTATAGCCTGTATATTTGCTAGTCTCACAGTTACCAGCTATCATCGGTCCAAATGGCTGCACTGAACATTTCGTATTGTTTCTCTTGGAGTAGAGTTGAGAGACTTGAATGAGCAATAGTATTTGGTCTTCAGTACTTGGCTTTGCTCTCCTTTGGCCTTGGTTGGGTTATTCCAAGGTGACAGATACGGTAATTTCAAGTCCTTTAAACTATAGCACATTGGATTGCATATAGGAAATTAATTTTGCCTCATTGCATCTTTGGAGTTTAAACGACTATATATTTTCATAGATCCATGATAAGTGTGTGTGAGTGGGGTGGGGGGGTTCTTGCGCGTGCATGCGTGTTTCAGAAGTATTCTTTTTCTTTATTGTGCTTTTGAGAGACGTGGCAAACATTTCCTACAAGTATTCACTGAATCAAACCTGCGGGGAGTATTTCACAACTCAGGTTGAAAGTTTTTTTGGTGGTGTCATGCTACCTTTATTTCTGCACTTGTAGAGTGGGAAGAGAGTGGCATCTGTGTAGGCCTGTACATGTTACACTTGTTAACAAGTAACAATGATTTCAATCTTTGTCTCTCTGCCCATTGTTTAGTCAAGCGGTTATGTGTTGAAATAGACTTGAGTAAGAAGCATTTCTTCCCTACTGCACAGGAGGAAAAGGCAGAAGGTCTTTATGGGCAGATCTGTCTGTCATGACACAGGGATGTATGTGTGCAGTTCACCCATGGTGGCAGTGTAGAGGAGTACACTACAGTTTTTGGTGGTGATTGCAGCCAAGTGCCAGATTATGAAGAGATGTACATTGGTACATCTACTGGCAACCATCTAGCAACTTCCAACTTCAAGTTCACCCATAGATATGACCCAGAGAACAAAGGGTCTTTTATAAAAATTAAAAGCCCAGTTATGAAACCTTTTTAACCAAATGAGTGTTTAGTTTTAGTTATTGTCATCTTAGTCTTTATCAAAAAAAGTAGCATAAAAAATAAAATCTACCCATTTAGGAAATAGGATCGTGAGATAATATCTGCTTGATTTTTGTGAATAGAACAGTGTCAGGTCATGCCTAAGATCAGCACATCCTAACAAATATTATGATATCTGCAATATTTTATAATAAAATAGGAAAATAACTGTTGCTAAATAATTTTAAAACATTCTCCTGATTTCTATCTGGGTGGAGTAGTCTAGTATGTTTAAACTTCTAAGGCAAGATCATTTCTTCCACTGTTTGAGCAAAGGTAGGAGAAGTATGCAAAGGGCAGAAATCTTTTTAGTGGCAAATAACCTTCCAATAAAAATTGTCTGAGAGACAGGAGGTTTTTTCAAGAAAGATATTTTACAGACATTTGTTATTTTTTTCATATCTCCCTTGGACTGGAACTTCGGGGTTCTGAGGAGCTGCAAAGTTAGAACACAGCAAATAAAAATAAAGGAGAGAGAAGCTGTGCTTTCTCTCAACAGGCTCATCAGAGCACAGTGAACGGAAATACTGTAAGTGGTAACAATTTATCTCTGAAATAGAGCCTCCAAAGCTTTTTGCTTTTATTAAAAAAAAAAAAAAAAAAAAGTCACAAAGCAGCATAAGGGCAAGAGCCAAGAAAACACATTTTGTATGCCATCAAAGTGAGAAAAGGAACAGAAATGCTATGTTGTGCCAGTTTCAGAAAGAGGCAATCAAGCAGATTTTACGGCAAGAAGGCAACGTGTAAGGCCACAGGATTGCAACAGGAGTCACAGAGGACAGTAAATTGTTTCAAATTAAGATCAGGCCAAGTACTTCAGAGTCCCACACAGATTTCTTGCTTTATATTTCAAGAACTCCCAGGACTGTTAAAGTAAACGCTGTCCGGGTTGCAAAGGCTAGAGTATGATCACTATGAAGGGGCACATGAAACACTTTCTCTATAACCAGAACCAGTGCACCCAGAATTAGACTCTTTCTTAATGAGATTTCATGATCTTGATGCCTTGTCAGGGGTTAATGGCTCCCATCTAGATCACTGTAAAGCACTTAATCAGTATGTGTGCAGTGCTAAAAAGAGGAGGGAAGAGGAGGGGAAATATAGTTCTAAACCTCAGAGAAGTCCCTGCTTCATCACTGATAATGAAGAGGCTAAAACTTAACCCTTTCCAAAGGGCCAGTCCTCCTGCCTGCCTCAGGTATCCAAGAGGTGCCTGGAGCCCTTACCCCCCAAAATGCCCCACTGCAGAGCACCGGCCGGACCTCAGTAGGAACGGAGAGAGATACCTGCCTTTCCCAAAGCTGCGGCTGGGCTCTATCCACCCAGGACACAGTGCAGCCTTTTTACCCCCAAAATGAAGACAGATGACAGTGGCTGTGGCATGGCAGGACATCACACCATGGCAGGGAGCCTGCAGGTGGCCCACTGGCCATGAAAGGCAAGTCAGACTTCAAGCAGCACCAGCAATAGAAACAGCACTTACTACAGCCTCAAGATCAAGAGAAGCACAAGAGCAGTTTATGGCCACTTTTCCCTCGTCTTCTCAGGTTTGGCACCAAGCATAGCTTAGCTAATCTCAAAAGTCAAGCCAACAAGAATATTACATCTGCAGACACCTCGACTGCTTTACATGTTTAATCTAATAAAAAGACAGGTTATCTTCCCTGCGACATCTGTAACAATCAGTCATTGTCATTACCAACAGTACTTTTATTATCAGGATTTTCCTTTCTATTGCCACTTCTTGGGAAGTGTTTAAGAAAATACACACTCTAGCACCTATTTGTGTCTTGCGGATGTTAATGAATGGGATTTTTGCATACACATCTAAGCTTTCCTAAAGGTATTGAGATCTACTAATTCACACAATGCTCCCCCTCTAAGCATTCTTCCCAGACACTTGAAAGAAAACCTTAAACCAAGCTGTATTAGAATAAAATATATATAGCTCGAGTTGATCTTTTGTGTCTCTTTTAGGACTCAACACACCTTCACAAAGAATGTATTTTATTTTTTCTGCTTTTAGTACAATATTGATTAATCAAGTGAGGAACTAAGAGTTCTCTGAGCAGTAAAACTGGTAGATATCCTTCAGAATAAGACTCCCTGCCACTTGTGAGTATTTGGGTGAAGATTCAGGATACATTTGATTTTATTAATTGCTACAGAAAGAGATAGTCTTCTTCCCTCACTTTTGTCTACTCCCATACATCTGGTAAGATGGAGCATTTCACTGATGAACAAGCTTAACACTAAACTGTGCAGATTATTCACTTGTCATTTAGAGCCAGTTGCTAGTGTGTGGCTTGTTCATAAAGCTGTAGCTGGCTGAACCGAGAGGTAGCAAAATGGAAACTTTTTACACTTTCAGCACTGAGTATAATTCACAGCAGCACTGCTAGAGGTATTGCTTTGGATTAAAATAGTAAAATGCTGTGATACACTTTACAAACCATTGTACCACAATAACACGCAAACAATTGTACCGTGAAAATTTGGGAGGCTTCTACTGCATGCAGTCAGCACAACCTATCTCAGGGCAGAATTAAGCCCAAGAGTGATGAGTGACAGCTGAGAAGGGAGGTTTCCAAAGAAAGCCTTTAGTTCCCTGTCCACACTGTTTTGCAACCAGTAATCACCATAGTTCATTATCAACACCTCAAGGTTCAGCCTACCGGATCAAGCACTTCAGTCTGAAGCACATCTCCGGTTGTTTGTCTTTGCATTTATTTGGGGGTAGGGGACTGGCAGTAGATGTGAAGCATTTTTGCCAAAACAATCCCCAAACTAACAATGCCCCCAGGAGACGGTCAGTTGACTATAAAAACACTTCCATGAAAACCAACCTTGTTGCCAGTGGGCTGCGCACAGCAAACCTGTTACATCTGATAAGGCAAATTCCTTGGACGGTGTCAGTGCCTGTGCCCCACGGGGAGCTCCTTCTGCAGCGACCGGTAGCACCGCCGCTTCAGAGAAGGAGCCCTCAGTCCAGTTCCCACGTTGAACAAACAGTCTGTGCTCGGACGCATCGGCTGCCAGTCCCGGGCTCCGCGCCAGGAGGGCGATTACGTGTTGATAAGCAGGGAGGCAGCTCTATGCTTTGATCACTTTGTGTGTTCCACATTATCGGGTCCAGGTTTACGTGCCTCGCGCAGCCAGTCGCTGTACGGGGAGCTAGTGGCAGTCGCTTAAGTGTCTCCATCAAAGCTGCCTGCCACCAAGACTGTAGGCAAACTGCCCAGAAAAGAGAGCATTAGGCAGAGGATTCAAGCACATGCCGTATGGCAGAGAACAGGAAAATGTATTCAAAGGCAGGTATTTGCTAAATCCTACCTATAATTAATTCTAATCCCGTAATTAAAGTCGCATGCTTTTCTGCAAACATTCCCCCACGTTGGTCCTTCCTCCCCACCCCAAGGTCAGACACCGATTCGTGCAAACAAGTACACACTACCACACAAGAGAGCTGCATCCCTGGGGACTGTGGTCACCGAAAAGCAATGCCCAGCTTGCTGATCCTTGTCACAGCTCCCTGCCATCTGACTGCAAGTAGCTTTCAGGCATTTTCCAGCAAACAGCTTCTGGGCCAGATCCTCAAAGACACGCAAGAGACTAACTCCCCTGGAAACCAATTACTAGCACCAGGCATCTGAATACCATCGTAAATTGTGAGCTTCATGTTTGCATTGAGTCGACAGAGCCCTGTGCCTGGGAATTAGGGGTTGTGAAGATGCCAACCTAATCACGCCCAGATTTGAAGAGAGAGATGGACATGCCTATCCAGACCCACATAGGTAGGCTTGCAGCAGACTAGGCATGGGGAGAAGACATAATTATGTCTGCATGGCCTAATTTCTCCTTCTCACCATGGCTGCTTCCAGTCCCAGGATGTGTGTTTTCACATATATGCACACATAAATACCTGCACACAGACAACTATTTTCCTATATATGTAGATACAGACACACACGCAAATATACACTGTTTGGAAGTAAGAAACAGAGGAAGTCCGAGGGTGCCATTTTCATACAGAGAGCTGGGTGACCATCCAGACTGAGCACACGCACGAATGTATTGCAAAAAGATTGGAGCAGGGGCAGTTGCTTTGTCTTTGGAAATGGATTTACAAATGGATAAACAGAGATCTCCCCAGGCATTGCAAGAAAAGATCATATAATTACCACTGAAGCCAAAGATAGCTTATAGATGATTATCAGTTTTTAAGATGAAGCCATTTATTTAGATGTTTTTCACACTTCTCTAAGAAAGCAACTGTAGGCACCATTTTGATTAAAAAAAAAAATAGAAATAGGCATCTGCCACATGTTGAATATTCCTCATTATCAGCAGGTTTATACATGTGTGCATTTTAAAATGTTTATTATGACAATCCTTGTTATGACTGTCTTAGATTTAGTAAATACCACATGATAATCAGATGCAGTTGTTAGACCTTGAGCAAAATATGATTTAATTTATTTTTAACGTACCAAACAATAGCTGTTTCTTGGTCATCTAAACTGAACACAGACACTCAACACTACTTTGTTTCCTTGGAGGGGACAGTGAAAAGGAGGGAGGGGGAAAAAAAAAAAATTTGATCTCTGTGGGAGAGTTTCACAAGAGGCAAGAAGGCAGGATTACGTTTACCTTAAATCCTACTTTCCCCCCTACAGAATGCACAGGCCCTCTTTAGCAAGGTAAACTCTTTGCCTACTCAAGAAACAGGTATCACCTTCAATGAAGCTGGAGGCACCCTTAAAAGTAAAGTGATGTGGGACCCCAAAACTGCTTGGGCTGAAGTCGGGCACGGAGCAACTGTCTCCTGCCAACAGCATGGCTGAGCCCTTGCAAAGGGGCTGCGCTCTCCCTTACCGTCCTCCTGCTCTTTACTGCTGAAAATAAGATTAAATCAGTGTAGCTAGTCTTAATTTGTGTTATGAAACTGGTTAGCTTTCAGAGGAAATCTGTGCCAAGTTGCATTTGGTTGCCTTCACTCCCTGTTTTTATGTGGAGTATGACTGAACTTTCAGAAAGAAACCCCCCAGACTGAGTTTAATTAGTTTGATTGCAAATTTGAAAACATGTCTGAATTACATAAAACCTTGTTTAGCACAGAAAGGCAGAAGAGTGCTTTATATTCAAGTGGTGAAGTGTGTATTAAATGGCACCCTAAGCTCTGAGTAAATACAAAATTATTTGGCAAGCAGAAGGTTGTCAGTTTTTCCTGCCCCTGAAACTATGAGTTCCCACTAAAATTCAGTCTCTGTGCTGTACAGGGTATCCTCAGATCCTGTCAGAAAGTACTCACTGACTGACAAGTTAGTCCTCAAAGGAGTTTAATGATCCAGAGACTAATTTTAGCTGAGATTAATTTTTGAAATAGTGTCTTTGAAAACCGTGAACAACAACGTCCTGGGAAGATCACTGCTCAAGTCACTTACACATCACAGCACTGCTGCTGAGAACAATAATCAGCATTTGCTTGCCTTTTCACATCTAAAGACATCCCCCACTTGAAGTCACCCCAACTATCCACTGGTGCTGAGTGACTACAGAACTAAGGCCTTGATAGCTGCTCTTCTCATTTTGTGCTAAAATTTCTTAGAAGATAGATAGCTGGCTAACAGAATTAGTTTACAAGTGCCAAAAAAAATTTATATGCCCAGTGACTAATCTAATGCTTTTCAGGCGGTGAGAACCTTAACAAAAACATATACGCTTGCACGTATAACCCAGCGATTTAAGGGAACCGTATTGTACAAAACAGGAACAGTACAGATTGTTACCAAAGTAACACTAAAAATGAAAACAGAAGAAAAATGGTTATCACCTTGCGAAGACTTTGTAGCTTTCTCTTACAAGCCCTTCTTTGATTCTGCATGAGCTGCGACGTACCTCGGCCTACAAGCTGGGGGACAGCCAGGGAACTAACTCCCCACGGAGGGCTACTGTGCATCTCTCTGCAACAGCTCTCTGCAACACAGCAGCGTTACTCCTTACGCATGGTAACACGTTTGCCATTTCCATTGCATTATGCTGTCCCTGCATGTCTCTATATGACCAAGAGACTTTAGCGAGGTTTGTAATGTTCCCGTGGGATTGGAACCCCCTGTCCCCAAGAGCAGAGCCATCCCTGGATACACCGTTGTAGATACTTGGTAATATGATCAGTTATCAGGGTTATTCCAAAAGTAGCCATGTTCCTAACCGCTTTTGATCTCGAGTCAAAAACATCCTAGAGAATTAATCTTTTCAGCATCAAACATTTTTTAGTAGGACTCTTCTAAGCAAAAAGATCTCCAGAGTCACCAGGATTTTTATTTTGAGAGTTTTGCAGCAGTCATTTTTGACATGGAAACCTGAGCGCTAGCAAGTCCATCCCCTCACTGCAGCCGGGAACGGGTCCCTGCAGCTTTAGGCAGCCCCCATGGAAGGGACCTCAGGGCATAAGAGTTCAGGTCACCAAGACCTACTCATGCCTTATGCCTCTTTGGGAAATACAGCAGTGCAAAAGCAATGCGTGGTACATTAAGCCCATCGGGCTAGTGTCTGGGTGAGTATCTTACAGGTTCTGAGACATGGGTAAATTTCAGTTAACCCCCAAATTGGTTGCAGAGCGATCACTTCCCTGTAAGAACCAACAAAATCGAGGTCTGGCTTCCACCCTTTGCAAGACCACCTATGATTTCAAGTCCCACATGGACAGGCATCACTCTTTCCATACATTCTTTACACAATTAGGCTAAACCAGCCATTATTTCTTCACACCAATTGAAGAATTATGACTGCTAGTACTTTTTGTTTTGTCTTCAGTTTCTACTGACAAATGCAAATAGCCAGAGGAAGGTCCTTTCTAGTTTTCTCAGGAGAACAGCTCTACCAAAGAGGTTATTGAGAAATGTTCTCACTTGAGCTTTGCCTGTAAAAATGTGTTTTTTCAGGGAATCTCTCTCACCCACAGAGCCAACCACACACGTTCACACACAAGCAGCTGAACACTGTGGTTTAGGATAATGTTCCTTTGCCCTCGAGTGGCTTGCCCCACCCTAGGTAAAGCAAAACATTTATTGTGTCTTAATCTGAAAGACTGGTGCAAAATGACGCGTCACACTCTATGAAGGCACAGTTGCTTCTCCTCCATCTTCCTTCAGACATTCAAACAGTTAAGGTAAAACTCGGCTTTCTCCAAGCCTTTGGCTTCTCTAAAGGTGCACGCATGCACTGATTTACCTGCCATAAATATGTAGACACATTCCCATTGCTTTCTGACAGAAACCCAGGAAAATCCCACTTCAAAGCCAGCTTACTGCTCCACTGATGGACACCTTTGAAAGCATGTCAGGTCGCATTACATGAATGTGTTTGGAGATGATCCTTACATTGCTGGGATTTGAGTGAAGGGTGTGGGAAGTCTTACACTTTGGCTGCATCTTCAGCACAGATTTTTCACCTCCTCACTCTGGTATTTTCCTTAAGTCCTGTCACTGCTGGGAAAGTCTCCTTTTGCTGTTCCCAAATTCTGGAGGACCTGTCCAACATTTAGGATCTATACGCTTCTTTCAAAAAACAAGAGCAAGATTTTCAGTAGCTTTCAGGCATTTAAAGATGCTGGTGGTTTCCTAGCAAGGTCTTCAAACAATGTGAGCTGTGCACCCAGGCATTCAGAAAAAACCTGCAGGGCAGAAAAAAGGACCTTCAACTTCTCTCTCTCTCAGTACATAAATAACTTTTTAGAGAAGGTGAGTAGGATGAGACAGGCAGTGAGCTGAAACACTGAAAAACTATCCCAGGCATCCCTCATGCTTGCCTTATAGTGACATAGGTATCTGATAGCGATAATCCAGCTGGACCCACTGGCGGGAGGCAGTGAGCAGCAGCAGTTGCACACACGACTCTACCACATTTCTCTTCAAGACTAATTTTGTTGGATCCCTCCTTCCTTTGGGAGCAGGGGGAGAGATGAGCCATAAGGCCGGTGCTGAGCACAGGCCGCTTCCCAAGTACCTGCAGCAGATCCCAAGACCCAGACAGCTCACATGAGGCTGCCGGGGAGGCTCTGACCTCCTCCCACGAAGGTATTGGCCAAGTCCCATCTAGCCTGCGGTTGTTCAGTAAAAAACCCCCACCTTCCACCTCAGCTAGTCACAGGCACCAGCCCCAGCCAAAATCAATAGATGAGAAGCAATTTGTCATTTCCAGGCCACACTGTTTTGGTTAGGATGAGTCAAAAAACACTAAAGAAACACAGATGTAGTGAGATCACCTCATTTTCTGGAGCCTTCCTATCTCTAGAAGTCTTGCCTGATCTCCCTTGAAATTTCCACACGCACACACAGAAACATCTTGTGTGCTGTGTGGTCACGACTGTCAAATGCAGGTGCATCGCGTGATGCTCAGCAGGGCCGAGGGAGCTCAGCACAAGCAGCAGGAGGTCGAGTTCACCCTGAGCTGCGGGCAGGCTGGTGTCTCCCCGTAGGAAATTTTTTCCAATTATTTCAAATAGCTCCCCCTCGCACACAAAGCCCATGTTTTGTAATAAAAACAAGGAGAAAAATCACATCCAAAGGAATTTTACCCATTTCCCTCTCCACTTATTCTACCAAGGTTATCTCTTTAAAAAAACAAAAGCCCAAAACTAGCCACCAGAACAACAAAGTAGCCAAGAAGTTAATTTAATAACCTCATTCTTCAAAATCCACCCTGCCCTTCATACTTGTAGGTTTCAACAACAGTCCTAAATCATCCAGTATCTTCTAATGTTTTTTTAAAAGGTTTCACTGCATTTCCCTCTTCATACAGGCAATGCTTTTCATTTGGGAGACATGCACAGAATGTTGCAAGTTTTCCAGTAGCTGGGATATTTCCCTGCAAACTGAGGCAGGTGTTACCCTACTCAGCTACAGAGAGTTACTTGCTATGGTACAGAAAGGAACAGAAAGGCCAACAGAGACAAGACTGGGGGTACCCCCACCCCCCAAAAAAAAAACCCCAAGGCTGCTTGGGGTCTACGCGCCCAGATGAAGCTGCAGCAGGTTAGTAAGTTACCATGTCCCAGCTGAGCCACGGTAACTGACCCCACACAGGCTGTCCTCGCAGTCCGGTGCCATTAAGCTTAAAGCAGAAATGCCATATCCTAAGGCCCTAATCCTTTAGCTCACAGCAAAGCCGCCAGCCATGGGCTAAAAGCCACATTCAACTCACTGGAGATGAAGCATTTGCTGAAATGCTTTGCTGAACAAGGATGAGCAACTGTGCTTGGGCTTTAGCTGCACTTACAAACTCCTGTACATCTTGGCTCTGGATTTTTTGCCACATGGCAGCTGGTTATATCCAAGACCTTAAATTCCTGGGAGAGAAAGTGACTGTAGAAATTCAGCTGTGCAACATATGCTCCATCTAGTGTTTATTCACTAATATTTCATTTTCTTAAATGGTTTTGTTTGCTGTTAACACAGTTCCATCTTTTCTCTAGTTCATTTGTCTATTTAGGATCATTATTGAAAATATTAACCTTCTGCTGGTTGTTTCAACTACACAATTTTAAATTTACACCATCAGTAATGATGATACACTAATTTCCATTGAGAGCTCATAGAACAAAATGAAGGAGAAATGTTTTAAAAGAACAGTGAGTATTTCTCCAGGTGCTTTGCTAACACAGAGCGAGTGGAGAACTTTGAGCAGGAGTAAAACGTAAGAACTAAGTGCTACCCAATGTTGCCACCTGGTCAATAACCTCCACCACAGCACACAGCAGCGAGAGCAGCAGTTTCTCTGGGACAGTCCATGCCAGCCCGCCCATTGCTCAAGCCGAGCAGTATAGCAGCAAGTGGGGAAAACACGAGTTGTGACTCCGGGGTTCGACGCCTGCAGTGCCACTGACCTGCTCCCTGAGCTCAGCAAGTTTCACAGCCACCCTGCAGCCCACTCACACACTCTGCCCACCGGGCATGAGTCCCTCGCGGATGTGTTGCGAAGTCCCACCCTCCCAAATTATTTACAGGCCCATTTTAGAAGCCTACTGTACACTATGCAGCATTAGAGGAGGCCAGTGCAGCCGCTTGCTGCCCTCTCCTCCATAAATACATTTCCTCCCTCCAACCCCACGTACCTCTCACACTTTCCCCCGGCTCTCGGCAGTGGCCTTGCCTGCCCGAAGCCAGGTCTCTGTAGGGCCCCGTGAGGACACGTCCCAGCCCATGTCGGGTCGTGCTGCCCTCCAAGCGAGGGGGGTCCTCCCGCATGCTGTGGAATCACCCTGCGCAGGGGAGCCACAGCTGCAGCCCCACGAGCAGCTCTTCTCAGGCAGGGAACAGCCACAGCCACAGCAGGAAAAGGCGGAAAGCTTCTCCCTCCAAAAGATACCTCCCAAGGTGCAGGGGGCACGGTGCTGAGCCCCTTTGCCAAGGACTGAGGGGCTTTTTTGTTCTCTATGTCGAGCCAGGCTGTGGGGGAAGGACAAGAAAATAAGCAGGTGGCACAAAGCCCTCGCTGCCTCCTCGGGCCACCCTCACCACACCTGGGCTCAGCAGCTGCTAGGAGCGAGTCCTGACGAGCAGCTAGGCAAAGCTCTGCCAGCATGCGTGCGTGGTGGTGGCTTTCCCAGGTGCCCCGGTTGGGTGCAAGGCATCTTTGCATGGTGGAAAAGCAGGGACGGGGAGGGGACAGCCATCAGGCCTGGCAATTGCCACCTGCATTTGAAAAGAGCAGGACTTGCCTACTGGGCTTGGTTGTGAGACAAACTGCAAAACAGTCGAACACGTGGAGACTCTCCTTGTTACCTCAGGCTGCCCCCAAATTTACACTCGTTTAGGGAGTTCCTGGTTCCTGATTTGCTGCTCACCTGCTAGTAATGCCCTTACTGCAGAAAGGAAAGCCAACAGCAGATGGGACAAGAAGTCCCAAGCTTATATTTTGATAAGGAAGAAAAAGAAAAAACAACCCTGTTCCATTGTGTTAGCAGGGCTGGTGAGGTGCTGGGATGGGCTGCCTGGGGAGGCGACAGGGTCTGCAGCGGGGGAGACCTTTAGAAAATAGTTGAACATCCCTGGAGAAAGGCTTGGGTTGGCTGATCCTGCCCGGAGGCAGCGATGGCCCAGACAGCCCCTAGATGGCCCAGTTCTTCTGGGTGAAGGCTGAGAGGATCAGAGCTCAGCTTAGGAGGAGAGCTGGCAAGGAGCTGTGATAGAAATGGAGAGAGCGAGCCGCTGGACTCTGCAGCCATGGGGTACAATCCTAGGCACAGATTTAAGCTGCAGAAACTGAGCTTTCATTGCTATGGAAAGCATAGCAGAAGGGGTGTGGATAATTTAGCTTCCTTGGCCAGAAAGCTGTTCGGAGATCCTCACAGGCCCCTGCCTGCTCTCCCCCTGTGCCAGAGCTTGCAGCAGAGCTCCCCAAACCTTGTGTCGTGGCACTGACACAAGCAAGAAAGTGGGACATGGCAGCTTGGGGATAGGAAGGAGTGGGTCCCCATATGGAGAAACCACAGAGGGCACCGCCTGGTGTGTGCGGGGTAGTAGAAAACTAAATGCATATAAGGACTTTTGCTATAATAGTGCTATTTGAGCAAGAGCCTCCAATAAACCAGGTGCAGGCCTGCTGCAGGATGTCCTCCAGGGCAACACACAAACCAGAGCCAGTCTGCGGAGGTTTAGGTCCAGATTGCCACAGAAAATGAGAGCAGGTCAGCCCTAATGGGAAATGCACAACACAAAAAAACATTTTCTGCCAACTGTGGGGTTTGTTGTGTTTTTCGCAGGTGATGGCTGTGCTGCTCTTCCCTGTCCAGCTGTTGGCAGTGGCTGTCACTGTTTACCTAGAGCTGGTGAGGTCTGCTCAAGGTGGTGTCTACTATGGGATCAAGCAGCTGCCACC
Organism: Harpia harpyja; assembly: GCF_026419915.1. Taxonomy (NCBI): domain Eukaryota; kingdom Metazoa; phylum Chordata; class Aves; order Accipitriformes; family Accipitridae; genus Harpia; species Harpia harpyja. The sequence goes on from NC_068947.1 coordinate 45,174,417, forward strand.
CCAGGTGCCCCAGTACCAACCCCTTGGACAACAAGTACCTCACATGCCGCTGGGCAAAGAAGGCATCCCAATGCAGCACATGGGCAAGGAGGTGCCCCACATGCAGTACGGGAAAGAGTACCCCCATCTGCCTCAGTACATGAAGGAGGTCCCGCAGATGCCTCTGCTCGGCAAGGACATGGCTCCCAAGAAAGAGAAAGGTAGGCTCGGCAGGTCCCTCTCCGCCCCTGCACGGTCCTGCGTGATGCCCCACAGCACCATTGGCCTGGGAGGGGGGAGACTGAAGATGGGGAGCGGGCTGCTGCAGGCTGGGCACGGCACCCATGTGCCCCAAGGACTGGCCAGGTTGGTACCTGGCCACCGGTGGACAAATGGGCTCACGTGAGCTGTGGGGCAGCTCAGGGTCACCAGAGCAAGGCCACAGTCATCCTCCGGGCTCCTGGGTGGCTCCAGGTTTGTTTGGGTGCTTGCTGAAGGCTAGGAGAAACCTTGTAATCCCATCTGCCTGCAGAAAACCCTCTGATGGGGTTTCAAATGATGGCCCAGGTGGATGGGCCAGGGTCCTGCCTGGAGGTGCTCCCACTCTCACTGCAGCAACCGGACACGAAATAAGAGCTAAGATCCCCAAGATTTGAATTTACAGGAATATCACAGTTCTGTCTGGATTTGTCCAGACCCTGTGATTTAGAGGTTTGCAGATAAAAACATACAATTGCTCTTCTGACTTTGCAGTCCTCTATAGGTTATTTATGGGCATAATGGAGTCATTGAAGGTGCAGGGCATTACTGCGTGAGTCTGCACGTACAAGCACTTTCAGTATTCAGTAAATGAAGTGTGGACAATATTAAGATGTTTACGAAAACAACAAAATGTCTCAAAATACAAACAGCAACCAGGAACACCCAGTGTCATAAAACCCTTGTGGGGACAGTGAGCATCTGTGCGACTTCAGACAAGCTGGTTAACTCTTCCTCTTATTGCGGGTTCAGCGTAACCACAGCCTCCACTGGCTTCAGAGGGAAATGGAAGATTTCAGGGCCTATTTTTGGAATGTCTGAACCAGCACGACTGGCTGTTGTAAAATCAACCCATCTTGTGAGCAAAGGAGGTTTTCTACGTGCATAAAACACAACATGTGCAGAGAGGGAGGGTTTCTGCCTCCCAAAGAACAGTTAATTCTCTTGCCCTGAAACCTCATCTCTCCCCTTCCCCCAAACCTCTCATTTCTTTATCCATTTTAGAGCCAGAGAGAAGCAGACTTTCCACCTAAGACAAAAAGCCTGCAGCTTGAAAGGCAACCAACCCCAGCACAACCACGCCCACACGGCAACTCCCTCACCCTGACCTGCAATGCTAAGTAGTCACATATACAAAAGTGTGGGTTTGGACAATAAAAACATTTTGTGAAGTGTTTAGAAGAGCTCTAACTAGACACGGCTGCACCAAAAACCTGTGGGAGCTTAGCAACGCTGGGTAAGGCTGTAGGTTTCCAGTAATATTGTAGTGGAAACCACAGCCTTGGTGAAAATGTGGTCATACCTACATACAAACTTCTTACTGACACAATCTTTTTTAATTGATCTTGCTAGTGTAAGCCCCTCCAGCAAAAGCACTTTTATGCCAGACCTCCTCCTACAGCATGAGAGCACTGAGCAGCTGCTCAAGCACTGCACTGAGCAGTGTCCTGCGAAAACTCTTAAAAGTAGGTTAGTCTACAGCAATATGGGACAAAAAGCAGACTTTGCTGCTTAAGATTGTATAGGTGGAAAACACTAGTAAAGTGCAAATGGCTTTTACATGGCAGAAAATAAGCAAATATGATGCAAAATAATTATTTTATGGAAACAGAAACATGCACGCAAATTTGGAGTATGTGAAACAGTAGGAACATCCTCTTCGTTCCAAACACCAACCTGTAACTCACTGGCCAGCTCTGCCTCCCCGCCTACCACAAAACCAAGAGGCATCATAGCAAGCACATTCAATTCAAAACTGCCTTTGTGTTTCTTAAAGGATGCGACTGCAATCACCTTTTGTCTCTCCCCCTCCCCTTTTCTTTTCTTCTTCTTTTCCCAACCCAGAAATACCCATCCGGAGTCTTAGGGGTGAGCAAGGTCCCCCCGGTGAGCCTGGACCAAGAGGGCCGCCGGGGCCACCAGGATTACCAGGTCACGGTATCCCAGGAGCCAAAGGAAAACCGGGCCCACAAGGATATCCAGGAATCGGGAAGCCGGGCTTGCCGGGGATGCCAGGGAAACCAGGGGTCATGGGGCCCCCGGGGCCGAGAGGGGAGATGGGGCCAAAGGGGGAGATTGGGCCCATGGGGATACCTGGGCCACAAGGACCGCCGGGGCCTCATGGCCTTCCCGGCATAGGGAAAGCGGGTGCTCCGGGGCTGCAGGGACAGCCGGGGCCAAAGGGCGAGCCTGGGCTGAAGGGACCACCGGGAGTCCCCGGGATCCCAGGACCAAAAGGGGAGAAGGGCATCGGGATCCCGGGTTTGCCGGGGCTGAAGGGTCCACCTGGGCTGCCTGGCCCCCCAGGCCCTGTGGGGCTGCCGGGGGTCGGCAAGCCGGGCATGGTTGGCTTCCCTGGCCCGCAGGGACCCCTGGGCAAACCCGGACCCCCGGGAGAGCTAGGGCTGCAGGGGCCCCCGGGGGCCCCTGGGATCCAAGGCCCTCCCGGCCTGCCCGGCGTTGGCAAACCCGGCCAGGATGGCCTCCCCGGCCAGCCGGGCTTCCCGGGCGGCAAAGGGGAGCAAGGCCTGCCAGGCCTGCCGGGGCCCCCTGGCCTCCCCGGGGTGGGCAAGCCAGGCTTCCCTGGGCCCAAAGGTGAGCGTGGCGTGGGTGGTCTGCCCGGCCCCCTGGGGCCCAAGGGGGAGAAGGGGCACGCGGGGCCGCCTGGCATGGGGGGGCCGCCGGGGGAGCCCGGCCAGCCGGGACTGCCGGGCATCATGGGCCCCCCGGGGGCCGCCGGCTTCCCGGGACCCAAAGGAGAAGGCGGCGCCGTGGGGCCACCAGGACCCGTCGGCCCCAAGGGCGAACCCGGCCTGCAGGGGTTCCCAGGAAAGCCAGGCTTTCCTGGGGAAGTGGGGGCCCCCGGGCTGCGAGGGCTGCCGGGCCCCACAGGGCCCAAGGGGGAAGCCGGGCACAAAGGCTTGCCGGGGCTGCCGGGCGTCCCAGGGCTTGTGGGGCCAAAGGGCGAGCCAGGGCTCCCCGGCGCCCAGGGGCTTCAGGGCCCCTCGGGCATCCCGGGCATCGCGGGACCCAGTGGTCCCATCGGCCCCCCAGGACTGCCAGGGGCAAAGGGGGAGCCCGGCCTGCCCGGACCCCCCGGCTTCCCTGGCGTGGGCAAACCCGGCGCCGCCGGGCTGCAGGGACCCCCAGGGAAGCCCGGGGCGCTTGGTCCCCCTGGCCAGCCAGGACTCCAGGGACCACCCGGCCCTCCCGGGCCCCCAGGTCCCCCAGTCATCATCCCACCCACTCCGCCAGCCGTGGGACAGTACCTGCCCGAGGTGGGGCCAGGAATAGACGGCGTCAAGCCCCCCTACGGCTACATGGGCAAGAAAGGCAAGGCTGGCGGCGCCGTCTATGAAATGCCCGCGTTCACGGCGGAGCTCCTCACCCCCTTCCCCCGGGTTGGGGTGCCCGTGAAGTTCGACAAGCTCCTCTACAACGGCCGGCAAAACTACAACCCCCAGACGGGGATCTTCACCTGCGAGATCCCCGGTGTCTACTACTTTGCCTACCACGTCCACTGTAAAGGGGCCAGCGTCTGGGTGGCGTTGTTCAAGAACAACGAGCCGCTGATGTACACCTACGACGAGTACAAGAAGGGCTTCCTGGACCAGGCTTCGGGCAGTGCTGTTGTCCAGCTGATGCACGGAGACAAGGTTTACGTTCAAATGCCATCCGAGCAGGCGGCAGGACTCTATGCCGGGCAGTACGTTCATTCGTCTTTTTCAGGATATTTATTGTATCCCATGTAAAACAAAAACCAGACACACACAAACATACACACAAAATCAAAACCTTTCTTCTCTGCTTCAAACTCTTATACCATGAAAGATGCATTTTATGACTGTTTTGGACCATCTTGTACAAAAAAACCCAAAAAACCCCAAGTTTAACATTATGCACAGCTAGTTATAAAAAAAAAAAAGGTGTGGTGAACATATCTAGAGATGTGTATCAGGTTCATAAACAGTTGTTTTGCACCTGAGGGGGACATATGAGCTGTACATTATATATTTCTGTGATGCCATGCTTACTTCATTTCATTCACAGTAATTCAGTACTAAGGTTCAAATCAGCATACATCACTCACTGCTGTTGCATATTTGACTGTTGCATTGATCATAGTTATGAGATGAAAACCAGTAACAAACCAGAGTAGGTCAGTCTCAAATTACATGGAAAAACTTGAGTGGCTTTTTGTTTGGGTGGGGTTTTGGGGTTGTTTTTTTTTTTGACAGCAGGTCTGCCTGACAAGCAAAGGTTCTCTTAGCTGGAGACCTTTATTTCCCTTCCCCCCCCCAAATATCCCTGCAGGTGTGGTTTTTTGCTGAACAATTTATTTATGATGGTAAAGGAATACTGATGGTGTAACTATTCCCCACGAGCCTTCTCCAGCAGTCATTGGACCCAGAACGCTACCCCTGACTCCAGCAGGTGCTGGGTTCACCTCCAAATGCCACAGCACTCGAAAAGCCTCCATCTGCATTTGCACAGCTGAAGTAGATGAGGTAGATCAGAGACAAAAATGAAGGGTTCCCCATTTGCTTTGTGCCACGCGATTGAGACATTTTGGCCAACACGTGGCAATACAGCAGGGTGGTATAAATAAATTCGCTGGGATTTCTGTGCTCATGCTAAGAACCTGCATCTGTTTGGCTTGTCAGAAGAGACGCCTAGTCTGCCACTCAGCAGAAGTTAAATCAGTTTACTCTTCAATGACTAGGCAAAGCAGAAGTAGCTGTCTCTGCTAATTAACTAATTTGTTGTTTGAGATCAACCAGTAACTTTACCAGCAATACTGATCATGCACATTTATCTGAGAACTTCATTTTATATAGAAGCTGATTTCCAATCCTTATTTATATGTTACCTATTGTCAAGGAGAACCTGCAGGCCTCAATTCTTTCTGTACATGAGGAAGGCAACTTCTCGGCAAGAGCTGTCTGTTCATCAATGGTGCTAATCTCACCTCAAAAGTATTTGTTTCCAAAGGGCAGTGTACTTTGCTGTGGTTCCCTGTACAGTGCTGCACATCACACACTGTTACGCTAGTTGAAAGAGTTAAATACTCATCACTTCTTCAATGTCTTTAGCTAATGCTACCGCTTTTGATTCAAAAATGAACTAGATTTTTCATGCAGAACTAAGATTGGATTTAACTGGCATTACCATTATTTAAATGCAGAGTTTAATGCAGTCTAACATTGACTAAGGACTCCAGTGGTATAATGTGGTGCTTTATCTCAGAAATTTTATGGAATGGTGGCAGGAACGGATGGACAGTTTACCAGGCATTGGTGACTTCAGTATGTTCCCGGAATATATGAGATATGTCAAAAGCAAATAATTTTGTATTTAAAATTTTTGTACTGATTTGAAAAAAATATCTTATTAAATATCTTTAAAAAAAAATAATCCTGTCTTCATTCAGCAGAACTGTTAGAAGGAACAATCAACCTGCTGAATTCATGTATCAGACCACAAGGACTCTCTGAAACCACTGACAGCCTGATATGAAAAAAAATGAGATACCCTTTTCTTTAGCTCCCCTCTACTGGCAAAACCTGCCCTAAGCCACTGGGGGGAACGCACTGTCCCAGCGTCGCATTTAGTGGGAGAGCGTGGCTGGGGCTGGGGGCAATGCACAGAGCGAGGGGCTCCCGCAGGCAGACCACAGGAACGGGCACCTGCTCAGCGCGAGCCGACACGGGACTGCAGCTTAACAAGGCACGGGGCAGCATGCAGGAAGCCAAGAAATGGGACGTCGTGGGGTCGCACTGTTAAGGGTTTGTGCTCCCCTAAAGAGCCAGAGCTGGCTGCCCAGGCTGGAAGATGCACACCACATCCCTGGCTCTCCCTGTGATTTGGAAACAGCTTTTCCCACCCCTCCCCATTTTTCCACCTGCAGCAAAAACCTCATGTGAAAGTGGCAACATATTTGTCACTGATCTACATCACTATTCAAGTGGCTCCATTGCAGGGAGTAAATTATAACCCATGGTGTGGCTCCCCCAGTCTCACCTCAAAGACAGGCATTTCCTCCAAGCTGGCAAACTCCTAAACTGTCAATACTAAAATGAATGCACTGAATACCTACTTGTGTCAGGTAATTGTTTTCTACCTCTCCCTTAGACTCCCTGAAGCCGCTGGCTAAGCGGCTCCCCGCTCCCCAGCATCTCATTTTTACTGCACAAACAGAAAGAGAAAACAAAACATGAGCAAAGTATCACAATCAGCACCTTTCACTTTCTATCAAAAGTCTTTCGTCACACGCCATCCTCTTAGTTAAGCATCTTTTATTTTAGCATTCCCCTGAAAGTCCCCAATAAGACAGGCAAGATTAAAAAACCATGAAAAATTAAAATTGGGAGGATGCTGCTCTTGATCTTACTTACAAAAACTACGTCCCAGTTTTACTTTCACTCAGCCTGGAGTGAGATCTCCACCCGCAGTACAGCTCAGCCTACCTAGGTTCAAAAATTTTCAGCTCTGTTTGCTCTACTAAGCACCAAAGTTTGTTCTGAAACTCGATACCGTATCTGACAACACTGTGTGTACTTTACACACCATTAATAATGGGGCTGGGCACGTGTGCACACACACACACACACACACACAGAGCACTGACCTTGCAAAAATCAGCCTGAGGGCACCGTCTTTAACACAGTTTATTCACAGGAAAATAATCTCTTTCCATTTGTAGCATCCAAAATTTCACTTGAAACAACCGTAAGAATGTCTTCAAAATACAGCTGGCACTTTAAAGGCATATAAAACTTAAGACAAATGGCAAATAAAATAAGTATTTACCAATACCAAAAACAGATGTTGAGCTTCATATGTTCTTAAAAATCAGACCCCACTTAAAAGTTAAGGTATTTATACTACCTCCCAGGGCATTGTTAAAAAGGAAAGCACAGCATAGGAAACAAGACGTACCACACACTAATTATTAAACACCACAGTTGTGATTCTGTATTTTCATCACCAATACAGTCACTGGAAATGTCATTTAGTAATATCTTTTAGGCACTCTCAGATTTGTATTTAGTGCAATAGTTTGTGACCTTCCTTCTTTAGTCATATCTCTGTACTTCCCTTAATTATTACAGCAGAGGAAAAAATACTTTCCTGACAGAGAACAACAAAAAAATCCCCCTAGAAGTCCAAGCCAAACACAGCTTTCAGCTGACATACGGCATCCTGCCTGTTTTGTGTGTGCTTTGGTATCTTAGAGCTGAGTCTTTCTGACAGCGCAGCATTTTGAGGGGGTGGCAGATAAAACACAGGAGCACCTTTGCTGTAAGATGCTGCTGTCTTGAAATTCATCAGGCTGCTGGAGAACAGGACAGAGGAAGAAGGGGTGGGACCATCTGACTTTGCAATTGATACAGGAAGAAAACTGATGGGAGACACTGGGTACCTACATAGTTACACCATTACCAGACATGGAAATAAAGCTGGCAGCACCCTGGGATTCAAAATTTAACAGCTTTGCTGCTGATGCTGCGATCAAAAAATTGGGTAGCTTTGAAAGGGAAGTTCAGTGCAGAGACTTCACTTTCAGGAATAGCAAAAATGGAAAAAGAAAATCTTAATAGCAACTCACTCTCAGAAAAAAAAAAAATCTAAGTATTTAGAGTTAGTGTTATTGCTTTTCTCAGAAAGTGCCAGGGGAAGTCTTTGGTATTGCAAAACACCTGTGAAAACGTCTGCCCAGATAGAATAGACGCTGTGGTCTGTGGGCATTACTGAGAAACGCACTATGCACAGGTATACTTACCTACATGAAGTTAGTGTAAAAGCGATACCTGTTCTCAAGGCATGGAGGAGCAGAAATGACCACATGAAGTGGGTGACAGTGATGAAGCAGGGCTGGTGTACACAGAATCCTACCAAAACATCTTACGGCACGGGGAAATGAAGCAGTTGGCTCACCGCTTATCATTGAAGCTAAAAGCTACTGGCCTATAAGCTGTGCTTTCCAAAGAACTAGTACCTTGTAGTTTATCAATAGTATCAGCTCTTGGCTCGGTCCCGAGTGAACAGGTCTGGCTCTAAAAGTTACTCAGCCACCCTGCAACAGCAACCTCGGCACACGCAGACTCAACATCCCTGCAGGAGCACAGAAGTGGGGGAAAAATATCCCCGGGAGTACTGCTTAATTTCAAAAAGAAGTCAGTCATACAAATAGGGAGGCTTAATAAGAAGAAATAAAAAGGAGCAGCCAACAGGGATAAATGCTTGTAGACAGCATACTAAATGCATTGAGAATATCAAACATTAAAAAAAAATAATAGTGTTAGGAAGACAATAGCTGATGTAGTAAAAAAAAAAAAAAAAAGGGAGTCTATCTTCAGTAAAAGAGTTGAGGGGTGAGGACATCATTTGCTTGCCATGAAGCCTTTTTTCCAATTGTTTTTGGGGGATTCTAACTATAGCAGAACAAAACCCCCAAAAAGCAGAAAACCTCCTAGGAAAATTAGGAGGAGGAGTCAGTTTAATTAGTGGGAAGAATATCTCCAGAGAAGAAATAAAGCAGAGAAAATAACCACATCCTCAGAACCACAGCTCCCTAACCCACCTCCTGCCACTGGGGATGGCGGCGGCGAAGCTGGGAAGCAGCCTACACCATCACAAGAACCAGGCACTGCGAGGAGAGGGCAAATTCAACAGCTCTCCTGGCAAAAATCCTCTCAGTCAGCGTACTGCATGATGTTACACGGATGCGGCTGGATCTGTGGCAGCAGCCCATGGGAGAGCTGGGGGCCCGGCTCTGTGAGCAACCATGGGTTTTGAGGGGGAAGAGGCAGCCCTCCGCTTCTGCCTGGCTCCGCTCTCAACAGTCTCCAAGATCTGCCAAGGACTTCTACGCAAAGAGAGCTCGGACAACACCACGACCTTTGTGAAAACCCTTACCTCGGCATTTTTTTCATGGGAATTGCTATTGTCAGTAGTCTAAACCACTGCAGGTCTGGGGCTGCAGAGTCACATACAAACCTTTTTAATTAACTGAAATAATCATGAGAAATAAATGCTGGTAGAAACAAAGACAGCAGTGTCACTGTTTTCTGATGCAAAACCCCACCTGCTTGTATCCAGATTTTTAAGCAAAGATCTCCTCAAAGCCTCAGAAATGTGCATGTTTAAAAAGAAAAAAAAAAAGGAAATGCAAATAACTGAGTAAGAGCCCTTCTGCCACCTGGTGAAGAAATTCTGGTTTCCTCCATTTTCACCACCACAGTCACCTGCTCTGGTGCTCCAGCACCTCCACCTCTCCCCTCTCCTCCATGCTCTTGCCTGCCACCCTGCGCATGGCTGGACAAGGGACCACCCCCTGCAGCAGCACCTGGGCCCAAGGGACACACATCCAGCTGGCAGGACACCATGGCACAGCCTGTCCCTTGCTGGGGACACGTCTGGGTCCTTCCCCAGCCCCTGCCACAGACTTTTATGACATACAAAGTTACTTCAGGTATGTCCAATTTGCCTAAAATGGACCAAAGCTCAGGAGTCATGAGGTGAAAACACAAGCCTCCTCCCCTTCAGCTGTGGCTCCCCTCCAAATCACACTGCCCTCACTAATTCCCAAATGGTAGAGCCAAGGCTCTAAAGAGGGAGATAAGAACTACAGGAAGGTGGGGGTTTTTAAATACCTATTGCACTCCACAAGAGAAATGGGAAAAAAGAAAGATGACTCTTTGGTCACTTCAATGCTGCAGCAAAGGAATTGTGTTCAGTACTCTTGTAATCCTCAGCATATTACTTCTTGTTCTTTGACAGTTGTTAAGGGCATTCCCAGGCAGATTTAACTTATTCAGCAGGCTTGTGCAAGACAAACCAAGACAGGAAATATAAATGTCTCATTAAAAGTTTCAATTAAAATCCCAAGTAAGTTCCCACCACTAAATGATTTACTTCAGCCACATCCTTTAAACCTAAATGTCAAGACAGCAGAGGTAAACAGAAGCCAAATGATAATTCAGCTGAGGTACACCTTGCATATTCCCTAGCACACTCTACTGCCAAAAATGGGAACATTCATTGCTCATATTGATGCATTTCAAAGGTGGAGACGCATTACAGCACCTGAGAAAGATTTTGCTGGTTTGGAAAAAATACACGCCGATTCTTGGGGAGTGAACAGAAAGATACATGAGATCCTGTCCTGAAGATCTAGGAATCCAACAAGCATTGGCTCTAAATTAAAACTCAGGCATGAACATCTCTGTCCCAGCTCACGTTTCTGTTGTGGTCTGGGGGAAGCAGCTGACACACAGGTAGTTAGGACAACTCTTCAGTCTTCACACTCCCTCTTTTCTAAGTCAAGTCACCAACTGTAAAATTTATTAGACGCACAGCACGGGGAGTATGGTTTTCCATAAACTGGGTACAACATGAGCATTGTCAATACCAACATCTCCACAAATCAGACCAAAGGGTCTTCACCTTTGGCAAAGACAAGCAGCAGTTCAGAGTCGATAGTCAATGGCCAGCGCAGAAGCTGTCGCTTCTTTGCTGAAGATGGACGTCCCCTCCTCAGGAGCAAGACAGACCAAAACCTGTACACTCTGTATGTTCCCCCTTCTCCCAAACACACAGCAATCATTTATAGGCATCATTTTAAAGCCATTTTCATACTACAGGACAGACATACAAGACATCCATCTACTAATTAAACACTGGTTGTCTCAGTCTCTTGACAGTGTAACTCTTTTGGAGGACAACATCAGAAACAGAAGTATTCCAGAGAAGTAATCATTTGGAAAGAGTTCTTGCTCATAAATAAGTGATGTGCATCACATTTTTATATATCCCTGATACTTTCAGCTGAAAGTTCCATGGTTTTCCCATTATTAAATAGCTTCACAGAAATTCAGTTAACTCTGTTTGCAATAGTTCATTACCCTCAGGCTTAGAAGAAGCTTCTGCCTTGATGAGGTTTCTGTGCTCTTTTTAAACAGTAGACAGTTTTGCTGCACTTAAAAAATAAAAAAGTTGTACAAAAAATAAAAAATTTTCAAATCTTGAAAATAGCGATTGTTCTTCATATTTTCCATTCAGTTTTCATGTCAAATTGACCACAAAGTTCTTGTCTATAAGCTTCTTCAAAAATTTCTGCTCAGCGTCGATGTTGTGATATTCATTCTAAAGAGATGTGAGGGAATAATAAAAGAAATTAAACTCAAATTATTACGAGAAGCATCACTTCGTTGTTCGTTCTTTTTTAATTACTTGTGATACCTGGAAGATGCTAAGAGTAGGAAAGCTCTGGGGAAAAGACTTCTTGGCAAAGGCTGTAGCACAGTCTCCCAAGAAAACAGGTGAGTAATCTATTACTCAAAACTAGATTAGATCTTCCATTAGGACACAAACAAAAAGGGATGATCCTTCAGTGGCAAGAATGGGTGAGACGTGGTCTCACAGAAGTCCCACCATTACTAACTCTACCAGCTCCTCCCCGTGCTTAGAGGGAACAGCTGCATAATGACATTTACAGCACAAGCAGTCAGAAAATGACTAATTCTCCAAGTTCCATGCAGGTTCTTGAAAAGCACACATCAGGCATTTGTAAATTGGATACATCCTGACAATCAGTTTCAACAAGCCAAAACCAACCCATCTTCTGTGCTGTATCCAGATCCTGGATACACAAGGGACCACTGAGGTTAGTGGAGGACAGCACAAGGGAAGTAAGTTTACTGACAATCTTAAGACACTGAATCCAGTAAATTAAAATTAATATAATACAAATACTGCATAAAAGATTATATATACATAGTATAATATTTACAACTTAACACCACTAAAGAACTAATGATAAGCGTTTTGCTTAGTAGTTTGTTTTTTAAAGTTTCAAGGTTTTAGGAAACTTAGGGATGTCTATTCAACTAGTGATCAACCTTACCCAAGCTTGGTATACATTGCAAAAAAGCACCTGCAGAGAGGAGTCCTCAAAATGGAGGTGAGTTCAGTGTCAGAGGAAAATTATCTCAGAGCAGCAGGCACCTAGGAGTCCTCAGAGAGACATGAGAGGCTCCTATGGGCATTGCCCCTGTCCTTCCTCTTCAGAAGAAGGAGGAGGAAAGAAAATGGTCCCCACATGCACTAGGCATGCACATGGAAGAGAAAACTGTTCACATTGAGGTAAAGGGCTGAGATCTTGGAGTACAGAGGTGAAGACAAGAGCAGAGACATAAAAGAAAACAGAGGCATGACCATAGCAAAGCAGGAGGGAAGAGAAGGCATCCCTGACGTTTGCCAGCCTCCTGCTGCTCCCTCTCCTGGTGAGTTGTGGCTTCCCCTGCCTGGAAGCAGTTCCTTCTCTTCCTACCCCTCTCAAAGAGCTGCTTTTCTTTTCTGCTTTCAATTTCTGAAATTCAGTTCTTTTCCTAACTGCAAATTTATAGGTCTTAACTCTTTCCATTTCCCTTTGCTCTTTCTCTTCTTTAAGAAGTTTGGTAACTATGACAAATTGTGCAAGTAGGTGCCAAGGAAAAAGAGAATGCGAACAGAAACAACACTATTCATGTTCTGACAGTGCTAGCAAATATGCCTCTATGAACAAGAGCTGCATAGCCTAAGGATAACACCAGCAAAGCAAAACAGAACATACAAACGGATGTGTCTCATGCCAATGTTGCAGAATATGGTGTAGCACAAAGGACACAGATATCATTATCCACATTTTTCAGAAAGAAAAGCAGAGATGAAGAGATTCAAGCAATGTTAACCCATGAGCAGCTGAACCAGGAGAAGACCAGAGACCTTTCTGACCTGCAGTCCACACTTCTACCTATACTGAATTGTCTTCTCCAGTTACCAGCTATATTTTTCTCAGCATAAACCAAGTGTTTGTTACCTGCATCATCTGAGACATCGTGTCGTTGCCATAGTAGTGCAAAGAACCGTTTCTGTCAGTGAAGTCGTACTTGAAGCCTGCCATGTGAACTTCGTGGCAAATGTGAAATGCTAGTGTAATGGCAATTAGCCCCGTTGTTGGATGCTTGGGTTTCTAAAATGAAACACAAAGAGCACGCATACATAAATAACTGGCAGCTTGACAGGAACAGCAAACCTAAGAGTGAAGAAAGCAGAAATCAGGCAGCCTGGCTCTTCTACAGATGTTTGGTTTTGTAGTTTGATTCCCTCATGTCTCATAAGGAGTACAGTACTGCCCGCAGGTTTTCCATGACCGGGGTGTCTGCCATGTTGGCCTTCCCTGGGATTCTCCTGTTTCTAGTGAGGGCTGAGCCCATACTGTAGCCCTTCCCTCTGCATAGGCATCAGGAAGGTCTCTCCATCCCTCTGCTCAGCAACCTACTCTCATGAAACTGGTCAGGCTTCAATATATTGGAGACCATTTCACCCCATCAAATTTGACTGAATTAGCAGATGCGTTCATAATTTTCTAGACAATGGAGATCCAGACGAACAGAACAACATGACACACATAAAATCTTCATTAACACCAAACTGAAAAAAAGCATGAATGCTACTGCTACATGAATTTGGCTGCATTTGAACTTTTTCAAAGCAGGGAAATTCCCGAAGAACACTGTTTTAGACTTTCCCCCACTATTTCCATTAGAAGAAGAGGAACTGTAAACAAAATTGCATATTTCTCCCTACAGTGAGATAGCTCAGAAGTAAATGCAATGTAAAATATCAAGAGCAGGTCATAAACAGGTTTTAACTGTGCAAAATTAAGAGCACCTAACCGAAAACTAGCATTTCTTACAAGAGCATAGAACAACTCATTGCAACCATCTGTCCTATCCTGTGATGAAGTACATGACTGTTTAAGCAGCAGCAGTGGCTAAAATGATCTGGGGAAGTAAATGAGGCAAGGTTTGTAAAGAGAGGTGAACTCTTTCATTAGACCAACAGATGAAGCTGAGGGGAAAAACTGTCCCCAGAAATGGACAAAACTTTCAGGCACTAATTCCCTTCTTAGCTAAAATAACAATTTTCTCAGAGACCAAATGAGCTATACGTTTTCAGTAGCTGCAATCAAAACTCAAACTGAGCGCAAAGGCACATGCTTTTTTGAACTCTTACGCAAGGCTCAGTTCATTTGCCTCTGAAAACGAAGCAGGCAAGCCAGTACTGGACAACTCTGGACAGAGAGAAGGCAGATGCACTCGATACAGAAAAATATTTTTTGTATTGTATGATAAAAGAACAAATCCCCAGGAAAAAGTTACTAACATCAGCTCTGTAACCTAATTAAAGTCACAGAATTGAACTATCAACTTTCATGTAGAATTTTTTTGTACCTTTATACAATTCTTAGAGTACTCCAGAAAAAACATCAACTTAAAATGCATGCTATAGCCCAGGGCTCCTGCCAGGTAGCAAAATAACTTTCTGCCTTGGGGGACCAGTATCATAAACTTAGTGGTGACTCTGTTGCCATGTCCGTACCAAACAGCACCCCAAAATTACGGCAGGAATGCTACATGTCAGGATTAGTGCTATTTGGAAGTATCAGGAACGTTACAGGTTGCAACTAGCTCTGTTTACCTTTGGCTATCAAAGTTCACCCCAAAAGAATATACTAAAAAAAGCAAAACTACTTTTAAAATGTATTATCGTGCTAGCACCCTAGCCATATCCAGATACCCTCAGCCTGTAATGAAATTTGTTCAGCCAGTCACGTTTAATGGGAATAGGCACAGCCCTGGAATAACTCTGCAACACTTTCTGACTTCAGTGCTGCTGGGGCAGCACATCCGATTTTACAGTTGTTCTTCCCAGCTCTGCTAACACCATCACAGTTGCTAACAAAGAAACAGAAATGCTTGCTGGACTGCACAGAAATGCGCACACAGGGAACATGAGATTGGCTTAATGGAAAAGGCAGAGACAGCAGGGAAAGCAACATTGGTCTTCAGCGTCTCCTGCAGGCAGAGGGGGCTGAAGCACAGGACAGTGAAGGCAGCACCAGCCCTCCCCAGGGACACACTAAGGGACAGAAGGCTCCAAAGTGGGTACTGCAAAAGGCTGCCCTGCCCATGGGAAGCCCCGAGGCATGATCTGCAGCTTAACCGAGCTGTGCCAGAGCGACTGCAGACATGCAGGCTCCCAGCCATAGCCCACCTCTGAGATAGCAGGAAAAGAGAAGAAAAGCACACCTGAGCTTGACCATTGCTGCTGCAGGAGACAAGGGGCTGCAAGACCCCCGGGACAGAGCAAGTGGGATGTGGAGGTGGCAGAAAGGGGCTCCAAGCACGGACACACTCTGCCCCAACTTTGGGAAGGGGTGCTTAGAAAGCAGGAGAGGAGCAGAGAGCATGCACACTACCCAAAGCAACTGAGGGGCCTGGGCCTCTGTACCAGCCCCAGGACACCACACACATCTCTTTGGCTCACTGACAGCACTGGTCTTACTTTTACCCCCACTGAGAGGGAAGCACAGGAAAAGACAAGAGGAATTTCTGGAGCCATGGAGGCCACGGACGTTCTGTGGCCCTTTAGGAGATAGATAGGCGCCCAACTACTACGCTGCTTTCTTCCCACCCTTGACTGAAGAGCTGAAATGCCACAGAGCCCCGGCAAGCACGCAGCCAAACTGGGTATTCCAGTTTGAGAGTTAATAAGGGAGGAAAAAGCCACTAGTAGGCTCAAAAAAAGAAAGAAATTAAAGAGAAAAAAAGCAGCACAGTAACTCCCAAAAGCATAAAAACCTCAAGTCCCTCAAGTATTAGAAAGATTAAACCAGAAAAAAAAGCTGTGGTAGATACTCCACAGTGACAGCCTGTCAAACATTTCCACATGTCTCAGTTGGCTGATCCCAATGAAGCAGCTCTGTGCAACGATGTGACCCCAGGGAACTGTATTTGTGCTAAACAGCACGTGGTCAGTCCTGACTGCGCAAGGGAGGTCTCCAGCTTGAAGCCTTACCTTTCATCAGAAACATTCTTCAGTCATAAACTGACAGTTAAAATGTATTTTTACGTCCAAATTGTCAGTTAACTTGTTACAATGCTTGGCATCAAATCAGTAAGCACAAGAATGCTGCTAGACGTATGTCATTAGCACAGGGCTGGAATATCCTGTATGCACCCCAGTCCCTACCTGCTCCCAGCAGCGTGAAATTGCAGCAGTGTTAGAATTACTGGGTTGTTGGGTTGGGGGGGGGGGGTGGGGTGGTGTTTGGCTGGTTGGTTGCAAGGGGGGGTGGGGGTGGATTTGTCGGGGGGTTGTTTGTTTGGTTTTTTTTGTGTTTTTTTTTTTTTTTGAAGAAAACTATAAAACACCCTACATTTAATAATTCAAGACTCCTTAATATTTCTAGAGTCTCTTTGGATCTGCCGTGTTCCAATGTCTGTCTGCTTTCCACAATTTTGTAAAAGGAATTATGTCTGTCCACAAAAGCAGTCTCGTTTAATACTAATTATAGAATCCATAAAAAGAGATTTTTGGCATACAAGGCTACCCACTGTCTTTCTGGATTCCATTTTCCCATCTTTTTTGAGCAACATCTAAATGCAAACTACTGCCATGTGAACCTCAAGGATGTTCTAACATAGTCCACTATAATAAAGAGATAATTACTTCTGAGTACACATTTGGTTGCACAAAACTAAAAGGCACAGAAGAAAAAAGCCTACCTCCTTCTTGGGAAACCTTGTTGGGAAGCGAAGCCATTCATAAGCCGCTTTTCTGGTGATGCTGGGATCAAGAATCCTAATTTGACTAGATTTGTATATCATGTTCAGAGCCGGTTTCTTCCAAAAGCCTTTAGCACTCTGTAACAGGCAAGTAAATATACATTTTTAATGGCTATAAACAGTTGATTTTGGTTTTGTAGCAACTCTAACCAGAATAAAATCCAAGAGCAGGAGGTTGAGGAAGAAGCAAAGTGTTGAACCTCCCAAAGTTCAACAAAAACATGTGCCAAATAGTGCTCCTGCAACAGGATAACCCACTGCAGCAGCAGAGGCTGGGGCCAGCTGGCTGGAAAACAGCTTTGCAGAAAGGTCCCTGATGGACACCACATACCAGCAGCATACCTGGAGGCAGTAAATGCTCATTGTGTGCTTAGCCACATTAATAAGAGAATAGAGAACAGGTGGACAGAAGTTACCATTCTCAAATACTTTGTACTGTGCCTTTCTGTGGTCTCACAAATGCTGTTTTGGGCTCCTCTCTGTGCAAGAGTGTCAAACTGGGGCAAGCTCAGCAGAAGGCCACCAGAACAGCTGAGGGGCTAGAGCACACAGCAAACAAGAAGGGTCTGAGGAGGCTGGGTTCGTACAGCCCGTCTTCAACTATCTGGTAGGGGTTTACAAAAAGCGACAGGATCAGACTCTTCTCAGAGGCACACAGTGAAAGGATAAGGAGAAATTCTATCCTGTGAGGATGCTGCAGCACTGATACAGAGGTTGTAGAAATATCCTTGGAAATACTCAGAACTTACCTAGTGATGCCCTAAGAAGCTGGTATGGCTTTGAACTTGGTCTTGCTTTCTTTCAACAAGGTTTTGGACTAAAGACCTCCAGAGAGAGGTCCCTTCCAACATTATTCTGCAATTCCACCAAGACCGCAGGATAAAATAATCTGGGAAATAGCTGGAGCATGCATGTCAGAATATGAAATGCTGCTAGCAAGAGGATAAAAAGGTATTTCCAAGAGGAAAACTGCT
The DNA here is from genome assembly GCF_026419915.1 of Harpia harpyja. Lineage (NCBI taxonomy): Eukaryota > Metazoa > Chordata > Aves > Accipitriformes > Accipitridae > Harpia > Harpia harpyja. The sequence continues at coordinate 45,192,304 of NC_068947.1, forward strand.
TTGGGGTGAGGAACTGATCAAATATGTGTGTGAGAAAGAGGACAGAAGCATTTATGGGAAAGGGATATTGAGCAGACTGACTAGGAGACCCAGCACTCCCCCCAGATAGGAGGACTAAGGTTAAAAGCAAAACAGGCATTTCACATGAGAGGTGTGTGGCAAGCTGAGCCAGAGGGCATGAATAATTAAACTTACTATTTTCTGACCACCTAGTATCTCCCAAAGCCACTTCAAGTCACGTGGTTTGAAGACGATGAGAACAACAGTTGTATTAGGGTCGTAGTGGATTGGATCTGAGAAGATGGATTCCGGGTAAGAAAGGCGGAAAGTCGTCCTCCTCCCAACATCCTCTTCATACCCTATAACAGGGCCATTATTCATTCTGCAGAGGACAGAGACAGCAATGAGTACCCCACCCAAGTCCTTACTGTGTGTCAGCTGGCACATGCATTAGTCTGCAGGGCAGGCAGTGTGTCCAGGTACAGGAGGGTTTAGTGGCCCAGCATTTACTTATCACATTACATGGTAGATGAGCAATTATCAGGTGCACTCACCCTCTAACTCAGAGGGATCAAGCACATATGGGAACTTGGCCAAGGTGGTTTAGAATACAATCACACAATTGCTTATCACATGTCACTCGAGCAGAAGGCTTCTGATTTGGCTCAAACACAGAAACTGGAGAAGACCAAAGAGAATATCTGGCTCAGAGAATTACCCATTGCTCCATTCATGCTACTTGATGATCTGAGTCATACAGGAGGCGATTCAAGAATGTTTTAATACTCTTCACTGTCTACAGGAACATGGTTTATGACTGTGTACCTGATGCTGATACATCATTATGTTTGCTTTTTTTGTGTCTTTGGGGTGCTGTTTTTTTTCTTAAATATTACTTGCACAGCCGCCACTGCTTTGGGATATAACAGATTAATAAGCAGTGAGCAGGTTGGTAAGGTCTTTCTGTTCTGAGGTGTCAGAGGGGCTGTGTTTAAGTCTCCATCTTGCAGTTTTTGCTTGGTGGGCGTGTTGCATAACCTTTGGAGAATTCAGGCAGTCTCTGTATGCTCCATTCCTGCCAATGTGACTTACCACTCAGAAAAGGAGGCACACTGCTTAGGAGCAAATGTTTGCAAAACAAGGTATGCAGACAAAGGAGTACTTCAAAGTTTTATCAGAAGTCGTCATTAAATACAGAACGCAAACACCACCTCTTTGTTCATTCACAGTAAACAAATGTGTACTGTATTTCTGAAAGTTTTGAATTCAGAGCTGTATTTAAATGTGTGACACAAGTCTACATAAAGATTTCCATTTTAAGAAGAGCAGACAGATCTACAAGGAGTCCAAATACTTGAAATAGTTTAAAAATAATCCATGGAGCTTCCTTGCATCATTATACTACAGTGAAGATAAGTGCAAGGTAGGGGTTTTTTTTAAAGCACAAAGTTGCGAGGCAAGTAAAGTTGCCTAAGAACAGAGATATTATCTGGATTACTTTCTATAGTTTTAAGTTTATAAGAGGAGCTACAACTGAAGAATTGTATATATTCATTTCCACCTTACCAGTGCGTTTTCAAATGCACGTCAAACTCCAGGCTTTGTATACAACTTTTTATGTTAGTGCTTGAAGACTGAAATACTATTACTAAAATGAGCATTAGGATTGATGGCATTGAACAAAATCTCATTTTTGTTACTATGTTCCACACAACGTTGAAGCAAACTGAAATGGCAGCTCAGAGGTTTTAGTGAAAGAGGGTTCAGGCACACTATTTGACAGGGTACCTACAGGCAGAAGGGCTATTTAATCAGTTACTATCTCAGTTCCTGCAAAGGAGAAACTGATTTATCTTTTTCTTAATGTACAGAAAATTCTGTTATAATTAGCCAAATAGTCCATTTTCAGTTTGCTTGGCATTTGAGGTCCCCCCCACGCCCACCCTTGCCTGCTCCTCTCTGAGCACTTCCCCAGTTCCCCTAGTCCAGATGGCTCTTCTTCAGACCCCAGCATCCTCTGGTAGGTCAAGGCATCTCATAAAACTTCCAATATGAACTAATATGCTTGAGAAAAAGGGGCAGACATCAACATCATCCTCCAGTTGACACATGCCTTGAGATGGACTTACCAGCATAAACGTTACGTTTAATCCACTCCAAGCAATGCACACGCCAGCACAGGGGTAAGACAGGCATGGCGTGGAAGGCAAGAGGCAGGGCTGCCGGGATGCTGGCTCACATGCAGGGCTCTGGACTATCACATGCTTGGACCCATCCCTGATGGCAGCATCTTGCATGTGTGTATCTGTACATGAGGCAGACTGACCACCCAGTGATTCTCCCTCCCCTGTATCAATCAGTCTGTGTAATAAAACACTGACCCATTTTTTCCTAAAATTTTTTAAATTAAGTCCGTGACAGGATAAGTAAAACAGGAAGTTTCATACATTTTCATTTGTGTAATAACTGAACTCCAAAGCCACTAGCTGACAGCAAAAGTCTGTTAATTCTTTGCATGCACACAAAACGGAAAGGAGATACCATTTACCTTATTATCACGTCATACGAGTCAATTTTCTCCCCCAATGTCTTATTTCGAAGTACTCCTCCATTACCAACCACAACACACCGTCGACAGGCAATGCTGTGGAACAAACAGAACCTTTAATATGCGCTACTTCCCTTGCTTCATATTGTTATTAATGATATATTTGCATTTAGCTGGCTTATTTACTAACTGAGGTCCCGTATCTTTTACACTCCTTGGCCCCTACAGAACAGTCTCAATCCTGTATCACACACTAAGGCTGCTTTCAGAAAAAAGCAGCTGCATTATTTCAGGGACTGCCAAAGTCAGGAAATGGCTTCTCTCATGTAAAACTGTTTTTATACATGTCCTTTTTCTAGTGGTTTGCTGTTTAAGATCATCTAACCAGTTGATGATAGGGGTGCCATTAGATAAATTATCTTCCACAATGCTTCAAACTTGTCCCAGTCTGGGGGTATACCAACCAGGACGGAGTATGTCTGGAAAAACTACTCAAATTAAGGTGCTTCTGCAACATTGTACAACTCCACAACTCTAGAGATCTCCAATATAAGCTAAGGCAGCAAGATTTAGCTTCACAATTTACCTTACAGGCCTCTGAATTGTACATGTGAAAAACCTTAGCCCAATGACACATGTGATGGCTCTTCAAATTAATATAATCATGTTGATTTTTCTCCCTCTACTTAGAAAGTGCTGTTTAAACATGTGCTGAAGTGCATGCTGTCATGACACAAGACGGATATGCTTGATTAAAAGTTGCATTCTCATATGACTAGATCAAATTAGACAGCATTACTAGGTATATAAAACACTGTGAGCTACAAATTAGATCTTATAGTACATCCAATCAAAACAGTAATTCCTTTTGAATTTAAAATATATTCAGAGTTAAAAAGCACCCAAAAAAAGGTATTACGCAAATGCTAAACTTATGAAAGTAAATTCTAATGGTAAGATTTTCCAAGTTATCCCAGGTTTTCTAAGTATACCTTTTTGCTCTCTACCGTCTTACTTCAATGCTAGTAAAATGTGTGCTTTGCTAAAAACCAAAACAAAACCAACAACAATTAAAAAAAACAAAACCAAAAAACCCCACACAAAACAAAACACACCCAAAAAAGCACACAGAGAGGCTTGCTGGTTTTTTACTCAAGAAATTTTGCCTCTTTAGGGAAGGTTTACATCCAATGTGTAAGATTGAAAACTCCTCCTTACGGAACAGGCACATAATTTTTTGTTGTAAAAAATGCTTCTTTATTTAGAGCAAAAGCTGTTCAACTTGTTTGCAGCAGGAACAATGGCAAAATAAAAATGTTGGTATTTTCTTCAGACACAAACAGGCTCACAGCTTACTGAGGATGAGCCACTTCCCAATGCCCCACTCCCATGGTTCTTCAAATAAGAAAAAGGCTCTGTGCCATTTCTTACTGTAGGGGACCCCAGGACTGTGTCCCAAAGAACACTATAATCTGTATTAAATGCCCAGTGTTGCACTTTATGCAGACTAATTAAAATTAACATCCTTCTCCTCAGATAGTCCAACCTGTTTTTTCAGCTAAGAGTATTATTCAACATCAATGAGAACAGCCTGTTCCAGCTGAGACTGACCAACATCTCAATGTACAAAGCAGTTCCCTGTATTTCCTATAGAATTGTTAATGCAGTCATGCTGGACCACATGCGGGCTAGAAAAAAAAACTGGGCCTCAAAACAACACCGAAAACCTGAAGCTTCCAGAAAAGGTGAAATGAGAATAAATGCCAACTGTACGAATACTGTATTTCAAAAGAAATGCTGGGATGGCACCTTCTCACCTGCTGCTCTAGGGCCAGAGGGAGTTTCCTTTTTTTATATTTATATATAAATATATATATATAAAAAAAATAGAAAGTTGCTAAAATGCAGCTGTCAGAGTGGGGTGACAAGGAAAAAGCTAGCACACCTTTCTCTCGTGTTTCCTGAGCAGCTTAGTAGAAGCCAAGCATTCATAAAAAGATTTCCAGCAAATGCCATAAGTCCAGATGACTCAGTACCTTGCAAATCAGAGGGGTGAAAACCTGTCATACCATCCTGTCCTCAGTATGCCCATTCCCTCTATACCCACAAAACCCTTCCCTCTCTACTCCAGGACTGCTTCAGCCCGTTCACTTTCAAATTAGTTTTCAATCTAGTTTTAAGATATCCTGAGAAAGCAGGCTGATGAACATATGCCTCTTGCAAAGTTTACAGTGGGAGGAAGGGAGCAGAAGTTACCCTTCTCCTGAATTACACTTTGTTACTTGAAGCTATATCACAGAGCTCAAAGCAAGATCCTGGGCTATGGAGAAGCAACAGCAAGGAGAAACAGGAAGGAAAAAGGAAAACTGGACAAAAAACGTGATCAGTAAGTGATGAGAATGGAATTTGGGGGGGGAGCGCAGAATTAGCATGTGGTTGTATCACGTTTTCCTGTCATTTACAGCATGCCTCTTTAAATCACTGAAAGTTTCAATCATCTCAAACTTCTATATTCAGTGTCACCAAAAGTTATGTGGCCGCAGCTGGGTTACTGAGGTACAAACCTCATCACCACAATGCAAATCCTAAACTGACACTCATGCTCCAACTCATGGTGGTACCTCCTGGCTACAGCATCCATCCCAAATGCTTGCTGGACACCCTGGTTTGGCAGTGACTGACACATATGCATGAACTCATCTTCGTGCCTCAATAAAAAGCCAGAAAAATTGTTCCTAATCTTGCTGAATACTTTTTTTTTTTTTATATACTGACTACTTGGTGTGAATTCACAAAAACAATGTCAATCTCCTTACAAGTGGTTTGTATTATTCTGACCACGATAAGCAGCCAAACAGTTACTTTGAGGAGGCACTGCTTGTTCTGTCCCTTGTAGATGAACTTTAAGTGATTCCTTATTCCATACCTTCCAATTTTTGGCAGAGGCTACGATTTAAGAAGCTTCTTTGCTATGTCAGTCCCTAGCTATTGAAATAATGCCTTCCACTCCCGTATAAAAATGAGAACTCTTTGGTTTCTCCTCTCTGCACTGTGCAGTTGTGATGTAGCAGGACACACTAAAGGCAGGGAGGGTAAAGTAAAACATGACTTTAGAGCTGGGCAACTGAGGTTTGCACAGCTACAGAAGCTGGGTAGCTGCTCTCAAGTCAAATCCAAACTCTCTTCCCTCTTCCTGAGGGATGCAGACAAGATCTTGTTCATGGCTAAGAGCTGACTAATACTACTTGGATGGAAAATGGAGTGAAATTTGAAGTTTGATTAAGCTTTCAAACTCCAGTGCCCTTAATAACACGCATACTCAAAAATAAAGTTATTGGCTGCCCTCAAATAATCAATAAAGCATCTAATATTTGTACGTGAACTTTTAAAATGGATAATATCAACAAGCAGATCAAATACTCCTGATTAATTATACATGAATACAGTCATAAATACAGCCAAACAAATTAGAAAGACCAGCTTTTAATCTCTGTCAAGCTCAGGAACTTGAAGTGGGCCAGGTCAAACAGGAAGTCTGGCACGAATGTGCTATTTCTGAATTGTCTCCTCCCCTTAGCCCCCCACCAGTATTCAAGTGTCTCCAGTTATGATCATAAGTCCACATCCACAGTAGCACAGACTCCACTGACAACCATAAGCAGGGAGGGAAATGGTTTATGCTAAAGTAAAAAACCCAAAACATAGTATCATAGGAAACTGACATACGAAATGGAGATAGAGTATGCAGCAAGGCTGGACTGTATTCAAAGATATTTAAGTTAAATAAACTGACCTGTACTTACTGTAGATCACAGAAATCAACACATTGATTTTCAGCAGACTGTTACTCCCAGATATTTTACCAACCCCACTTCTTAAAGTTTCCTTTTTCGTAATGTTTTCATATTAGAAAACCCCAAACACCCCAAAGCTGAGCATTACTCACCCTTTTTCCAAGTCAATAAATAATTGGCAAGAAGAGAAATAAATTCAGATGTCCTTAAACAACATCAGGTGTGCTACAAGTGAAATGTAGCAGACTGAAATGTCTGGAGGTCCAGCTTACAACCACCAGCACAATATTAATGAAAGTGAAAAATATTAAGACCTCAGCTATAACAATTGCTATAGCAATGGTTTGAGTGACTAAGGGATTGCATTTAGGTGTTTGAGATCTGCTTAGAGTAAAAATGGATCCTATGCAAATCGCATGGTAACTGATCTCCAACATCTAAATACAATCCCTTTAGTCACTCGAACCATTGCCCTGTTCATGTGGTGTACAGGAGCCTCTTAATCTCAAGGCCAGGCATTAGTTTACATATTTTGTTTATATGATGAAATTCTAAAAGAAACATTTTCCTAGTCTAGAAAAGAAAAACATTGCTAAATGGAAATGTAGCCTTTAAAGGTCAAAAGGCTTGCATCCTCCACATTCCACTGAAATACTGTTTCTCTGGAAAAGGAAAAAGATCTCAAACTCAACTCCTTTAACACACACCCCCATAGTCAGTTGAGGAATGCAAATTATTTCCTTTAAGGTTATTTGGTAAAAGGAGGATGCAGAGGTCACATTTTGTTGGCTCAGGATTGTGTAAATGCATTTGTAAGAATTTACTGTCGTTAAGCTTAGAGTCCTGAGTGTGCCCAGCGAGTAATTATGAGGAAATGGGTAGAGCAGGTGTTCAGAGGTTACTCTGTCAATGTACCCCTAGCCTGGAAAACCCTTCTCCTACAGGCTATTCCACTGAAGTCAGCGACACTGTTCACTTCCAAACAGTTTTGAAGAACTAGACCTCTACACAGTGAGAATTCCACCTAAGTTCGGAAAATGGCACTGTTCAGGAAAAATCCTTTGTAGCTCATTAGGTACAGTTTTACCTAAGTTGCACAAAAATACATATTTGTTAAAATACTTTATAGCAGGTTCCCCCCACTCTGCCCCAAGAAAAGTTTATAGGGAGATTTGGTTTGCATTCTGCCAAGAAGGCTGAATTAGGCAGCAGCATTACAGAGCTGCCTAATAATTCTATATTACCAGAGAATGTTTTCAGGATTAGTTCCTAAAGTGTTTCACATTTAAAAGCCACTGTATCTCAGTTAAATGTATATATAAAAGTTCTTCCTTACTACAGTGATTCATGCCCTAACAGTGTTATACACAAAAGCTGATGGATCTAGAAAGAGTATCTTGTATGAAGTCATTGTACATTTGATTTGTTTATACTACTGCCTATTAAAGAGTAATAGTTCTCATTTTGCTGCAGTACTACTGAAGTATACTACTTTTATTAAAACGAAGCATACTTCCCAGAACCACTAAGTGTATCTATATCTCAGAGAACCTACATGCAAAGGATAAATACTAATTACCTTACTTTTGATCTATAGGACAGACACCTCCATTTAAAAGGTACTATGCTGTACTGCAAGCCTCTTGTCTCTACAGCCAAAACGATTATAGTGCCGAACTTGTGATTTCAGGAAATTTCTAATACAACATTTGGCATTCTCCTTCAAACTGCAGAAAAAAGACTAGCTTTTCTCAGCGAATTCTGCATAAATTTCCCCAATTATCACACTCCTCATAGAAAATAAGGTTTTTTCCTTTTTTTTTCTTCCCAGCGTAAGAGTAAACCTGAACATCCTAGAAATGGATACTAAACACAGGGAAAGGAAGGAGTACAGTAGGTGAAAGAAAGGAAAACTGGGTATTAAAACCAAGATAATTCTTAGGCTTGAACATCAATTATTTTGTTCATATTCCACTCAACTTTAATTAAAATGTGATCCTGGCATTGGCTTAAAGCAACACTCTTCTGTTTGATCTCCTTGATTACAAAACAAAACCAAGTACAGCCAACCTCAGCATTATTTGCATTCAGCTCTACTAAGAAGTCTGCATATTAACATGATATATGACAGGTTGTCAGCCCATTTGCTAGACTGCAAATCTAAGAAGTCATTTGCATCACTTGGTAAACATTTGCCAACCCTACTACACTTACTCCAAAAAAACCTGCCAAAACAAACAAAAAAAACCCCCAAAACAAAACAAACCACCCAAGACACACACAGAAAGACCCTCCAAAACCAAACAAAAAGTCCCGGCAGAAGTGGCTTCTAACCAAGAGATATTTAAACGGGGCAATCTAATGCATGGGAAGTGAGTTATCTAAGGCATGCTCCGCTCCATACCACACCCTGGTTACTCCAGAAATGCCAGGAACAGCCTTTCCTGGCTGCTGAGATCTCCGTCATTTACAGGAAAAGGAAGCTGAGCATACATATGAACAAGGGTGTGCAGCGGGCCAGTGGATGCAGTGACACAGGGATATGCGTAAGATTTCTTGGGGATATGCATAATATTTCTTTCGCATAGAAACAGTCCTTGGTTTGCACCTGCTTATCTCAAACATTCTCTAGCTTACACTAATAGTGACACTGACAGAGGAGATCCCATTCCATTTTAAGGGGTGGTTTCACTTTCCTCAGGTATAAAAAGATACTACAGGAAGATGGGAGTGTATTCAGCTAGCAAATTCCTAACGCACTTATAAAAAAAGAAATCTATCAGTTTAAGCTCCCTCACGGAAGAATTATTCTTGAATGCTGGTGCTACATATGTTTAAAAACAAACTTATTTAAATCTTGGAATCAATTACATATTGCTTGGACACTGTCAGTCAGATCTGCATCTTGGCTAACTTGAGCAATTTCAGGATAACGCCACTGACATTCCTTTTCAGATAAATACTGAGTATTAAAAATGCAATGAACAGAAACAGTATCAAATAAACCATCTCACCTGTCATTTTCATTGGAAAGTCCACAGTTCTGCAGTCTTGAAAGGGCTAAACGAAAAAATTGCTCTAGAAAGCAAACAAAGATTAATGAAAATGTTCAGTGTCAGTGCTCTCCAATATAAAAATAAGCATGCCACCCTGACTACAGCATTTTCAGACACAGTAGTTTTTATGCACTGTGCATAAAAACCTCAAAATAGGAACATTTTTAATTTAGGGCAACAGGTCAATCAATGATGCCAAAGAAATTCAGGTTTATCAGAGCTCCTCTTTGTGAAGCTTTTCCTGCTCCAACACTGCTGTTGGAAAACAGCATGGGATTTGTATCTAAAAAAATCTTAGTTACAGTAAATAAGCATTGGAAGAGTTTCCAAGACGTACATCCTAACTGACTTTGTTTTTTTTCTTCTACCCACCTTCAGATGAAATAGAAGCAGCCTTGACTCAAGAAGAGGGGCCACACAGCCAGGAACAGTAACAGCATTACGTATCTTGGGAGAAGACATCAAACCAGCCTGTGCTCACTGGCAAAGCTGGGCAGAGGCACTTTCCCAGGCCCCCCTCAGTGGGCAGGCACCTGCTGGACACTCAACGTGCCTCTAACCGAGAGGGGGCCTCAACTCATTCCCAAACAAACTTTTCCCCACCACAACCCCAGAGATGAGGGAAAACGCACCATCCTTGTTACACTGACAAAAGGCAAATCAAGAGTCTAAAGCCCAGGTCCACAGGGTACTAGGGAGGTGCACTGTTCAGCGTTAAAAACTCTGAGACTTGAGACTTTACAGTAGTTTCCAGAAGGGTGACTAAGACCCTTAGGGTCTCTGGCCCTGTTTACTCTGCCCTGACCAACACAGGCAGCAGGCATGAGCAAGCAAACACTTTGCACAGGTACAGCAGCCACATAACAGCAGGAATGCCCCCTGCAGCCCCAGTGACGCCTTCCCTGGTCGGAGAAGCTAGCCCAGTAAAAGGAAAATTTTGCTGATGTAACTGCCCCAACCTGCGGACTTCTGCCTCAGTAGGAGTCTGGATCCTGATCGGCTTAGGTGTGTTGATCAAACCCCATCACACTGACCCAGCTAATATTTCACCTAGCAAAGCACTAGCTAAATATCTTTAGCACCTCAGCCCACATACAAACGAAAGGAAGCTGAATAAGCTCCACTCTTCCTCACTCCCACCTTTTTGGAGCTTCTCTGCTAAGAGGGGAAACCTCAACATGGTGTTTTATTTGTTAAAAACAGGAAGGTGGCAGGTCAGGGGGACTAAATGAAACCATTAAGTCACTGCTAGACACCCCCAAAAGGATTGGCATCAGTGAATAGGAAAGACCGGGGACAGAGATACAGGTGGCTTTACATGCCATTTAGGTATTTCCATTTAAAAAACAAGGTACATGGGGAACACAAACCTGCTCTCTTTATTCCATAAGGTAGTTCAAACTTATCGCTCCCATGGAACTCCGCCACTCTGATAAAATCGTTAGCGCACAGGAATGGGTATATTTTGTCAATGCTAATGAAGAGAAAAAGAAAGAAGTTTCAAAAATCCACATGATGTATTTGAATAAGCCAATAATTCATGTAATTGCTTTTCAAAAAAAAAAAAACAAAACCAAACTTTATCCTACTTCAAGTATTATCAATTTTTAAAAGAAGAAAATTCATGAACACAGGGAAAGAAAGCAGGTGATAGAAAAGGGGAAGAGTTTATAATGGAAAATATAGCTAGAGAGTGAGATAAAATGATTTCTCTGCTAGTATAAGTTATATGGAGTCATGAAAACAACATGACTAAAAGCTTATACCATGAGACAGCATTTTTAAGAGAACATATAACGCAGAAAGACAATTAATAACTTCAGGTTTGAAAAGTACATAACAGAGGCAGCAAGGAAAATTAAGAGTTATTATTATATACAGCAATTTAATAAGTAAGAATGGGATTTGAAACAAGGTGTTTTAACTTGAAAATACCATCTCCCAAAGGCATCAGCTTATGTGAGATGCTCTCCCATTCCAAAGAAATGGCACTTCACGGCTGTGGTGACATTAATAAGTAGTTTGGGGCAACAGGGGTATATCCATACAGCAAAAAAGTATGGAGTTCTCATGTCCATGTTACACACATATTGGATTTTTTTTTTTTTTTTTTTTTTTGACTCTGGACTAACTCTAGTAGGGTCCCACAGACTAAACACCCCTTAGCAGCTGCAGCACATCAGGTGTGCTCCTGCAGTGCATCTTCTGGCTCAGCCAGAAGTCAGATGTCTGAAAGGAGCCCAGTGCATGAGTGCCAGGGCCAACCTGCAATGAGAAGCATGGCACGTGGGGATCACAAGGAGGCTTGCCGCAAAAGGCAAACTAGAACATGACGGCATCATACCTTATAAGCATCAAGATAGAAAGAATGGGTCACTACTTTCTTCAAAAGACAGTAACCACAGACAAGGGTTATCTCATAGCAGGGAAGGGACTCTTATTACCATATCTGCCAAGTCAAGCCAAATGAATGAACAGTAGATTCAATCCTGCCACATGCTACGATGACTTTGGCTTCACCTTGAAGTTAAGTGGGCACGTACTCACTGTACTGGTTGACTTTGTAGTGATCCTGCATACTAGGTCTTAAAATGTTAACACAGAAATATACAGTCACAGTGAGAAAACCTAGTGTTGATCTTAAATACCCACAGCCAGCACGACTTGTTTGTCCATTAAGAATATTAATAGCTGTTAAAAAACCCCTCCCTCTCAGTTTCACAAATCAAGTATCACTCTTTAAGCTCTACATATTCAGAAGATACTAACAGTAAAAAGGAAAAAAACCCCAACCAAAAACAAAAAACAAAAAAACCAACAAAACACCACAGCTCACACACCAAGAACTAGGCCATAGGTTAGTTAAGCAAGACCAGCTATCTTTGAGACTTCATGCACTAAACACCCGTATTAAATTTAATAACTTGCCTTACTGTTCAGAAGCAGCTGGTAAGCTTAGACATAATAAATAATTTACCTACTGCAAAGAGATTCTTAATTCTAGCTCTGGTTGCTTTCCAATAAATAATTCTGCCAGGTTAGAAATCCTTGCAACCTCCCCAGGCTACTACCAAAGTGCACGGACCAGATCTTCAGCTTGTGCAAACTATCTGTAAAGGAGCTATGGAAATATGCAAGAGAATCTGTTCTAGCTCTGCACCTACATTCTTCTTGCTGCACATCTCTGAGTCCACTCCTGCCCCCTTGCTCAGCACCAAAGCTATCCTGCTGTGCTTGACACAGAGACAGCCTGGGTACACTCTGTAGGTGAGGGACCTAGGACCACCTTGCTGGGCCAGGCAGCTAACCAAAACTCAAAGACTGCAGGACTGCTTTGGGGAGGACAAACTTGAGATCCTTCCATGTTCTTTAAAATAATAATAGCACTGAATTAAAGCCACATTTTCTTGTACACAAAAAGGACCAAAAAAAAGAAGCAATGGTGTCTTTGCTCAGCGCTTTAAGACTCTTTCAGCCAGGACTTGGTCTAAACATCTTCCCAAGCTTTCACAGGGCCATACTCAACGTCTGCTCAGGTAAAACACAAAGCTAACAATACAGCCTATCTGCTTCTGGTCCTGCAGCGCTCCCTTGATCTCTCATTTAAGACTTGTGCTTCTAATAACAAAACCTCCCAGTATTTCCTCACAAACCTCTTGGATGCACTTTTGTGACCAGACACCTCCTTTGTTTTGGGTTGAAGTTCTTTTTTCACCTGACTGCTTCTTTACAAAGGAAGCTTCCTATGAGTACCTTAAAGTGGAGGACACCTACACACAATTCAACAATACTATCAGAGGAACAAAGCCACAAATAATCCCAAATTTCATTAAAATTAAATTCCATTAGAATTCCATTGAAGGGGAAGAATCTTATATCATTAAAGATTGGATGAACTTTTGCACATTTCATACTCCTCTTTCCAAATAAAATGAAAAGATTTTCAAAACTTCTGTGGTCCCTGGCTGCTACAGAAATACTTAGCTACCAAAAAATCTTAAAAGTCCAAGTTCTTAATAGCAGGATGACTGAGTTTCAGTCTTGGACATGAAGGCTTCTTTTACAGGAAAAGCATGGGGGGAAAAAAAAAAAAATTAAGGCTTGTATTTCAATCATTCAAATAGTTTCACTGTTACTAGCTACAATACCTGAACAGGAAGTATTTATTTAGTACATACACCAGCATATTGAGCTACTCATGTGGTATTATTCAGACGCTGATCAGTGGCAAGCTAAACAATTTGTGTTGCCACAACCAAGAAAAGCAGCAATGAACCCAAGCCCAAAAGCTGTACTTCCAGAGGTGAATCAAAATGTGAAATAGTCCAGGATATGCAAGTAGTCCATTTCTACCTCAATCAGCACAGCCTTTCCTTCCACCTCCACTTCCCAGTGAAGGTGAGAAGACTCACCCCAGTAAAGATTCAAATGCTGGTTTCAGTACACAACTGTCCAGTGCATTCCTTCTCTCCACAGCCGTAGGTGGCAGCCTGCAAAAGAAGAATTTCAAAGAAACAGCAAGAACGGGTAGCAGCAACAAGGGAGGGAAACTTGGACAAGCCAAATTAGTAAAAGCTGATTAATGAGTTAACACTACACCAAATTTTCATGATTGCCTCTGCCTGTATTATAAAGATGGATCTTTCTCATTGCAGTATGATTACTTTTACTAGTAAAGGCTTTTATCTCACAGTGCTGCTCTAAGGGCTCTGCAACCTCCCTTGCTCAGCAACTATCAAAGCAGCCATAACCAGAGGTGAGATCTCAGGCTCACCTGCAGAGAAGCAGGACACCTGGGCTGAATCATGCTGGCATTACCAGTGCTCCTCAGAGAGGAGAGGGGAATAGACAGCAACACATAGGGTACTTCAAGGAAAATGAGATTCTTTGGGGATAAGTCATTCCTCTCATAAGGCTATGACACTTCTAAGCACATTCCCACCTTGGCAATTTAGCCCAATTAATAACAAATATGAAGGGAGGGTAAAGTTCAGTGTAAGCAATGCATGCATCTGGGCTGCATTAAGAACAGAAGGATGAAACCACCACGTGAGAACCACAAGCCAAACAGACCATTAAGGTTAATTGCTCTTGGTAACCTCAAGCTGTCATGTGAATACTGACACTGACAAAGCACCCTGTGAAATATATCAGCTGGCCAGCTCATTGCTTTCCAGCATCAGCCTCACAGATGGCATTTTGCAGGATGGCTTCAGACAAAACAGAGGCCTGCTTTTAAGTTTTAGCATAGGTGCTCATCGATCCCACAAACCTAACTGCAGGAATTTACTAGCACAAGATCTGCTTATACCTGCACTCGCACATCACAAGCGAACCACACCTCTGATCTATTAAATTTTAAGCACAAAAGTTACCCTCATGGCTCTGCTAATTTTATTCAGGTGTAACTCAGAATTGCAGAAATTTTGAAGTTGTAAACAAATGTCCTTCCAACAATTCATTGCTTGTTATAGTCAGTCACTGAAAGTGGCCATAAATATTAACCAAACACTGGAAACATGACATGGACAAATTCCTTTCTGCCAGACATGTTACAATTGTGTTCATAACAGAAACAGCCAATGGACACAGCTGTACAATAACCCATTGAACAGGGAGCCTATGGACAAAGGCTACAGATTTTAGTCTCAATCCCTCCCACCTGACCAAAACCCAAACAAACAAACAAAAAAACCCCACCACAAAAATACTCAACTGCTGAACTTACTGGGTAACTCCACTAGTCTCATAGGAAGGAGGAGCCCTCACAGAGGAAGTCTGTCCATAAAAGCTAATCCTGCAAAAAGGGAAATGTCACAACTCTGTGGTTTGCTATAAACTGAAACCACAACAGAAAGCCATTCATATCAATCGTATGCTATAAACAAGACAAAAAGAGGCACATCAATCACTACTTTTAAAAGCCATCACTATTCTCTTCATAACACAAACACACTGGTCAGTCCTGGTCACAGTTGTGCAAAGGCCAACGGAAACTCAACTTCTTCAATAAACACCCTGAATTTTAGGTCCCAAGCCACCTGTCCCATGCAGCCTGGAGACGGTGAAGGCTTGCTTCCCCCAAGGTTACCACTGGGACTCAACAAATTGCAGCTTTTCAAAAGGCACCCACTACTACACCTGCAGTTATTCCCATGTGTGGAGCAGGTGTCTCCCACATCATTTATCAGACATTTAAAGCAACAAGCTAACACTAAACACACATGGAGTGGGAGAAGATATGGACACGAGACACATAAATAAGATATCTCTCCTCACCTGAACACCTATTTTCATGAAACTCAGAGGGGCTCCCTGTCTCTGAGGTCCTGACCTCCCCATACAACCAGGCTCAAATTGACTACTAGGTTTAAAAGTGACAAGAGAGAAAGGGCGACAGGACACAACAATCACATTCATTCCGTCACAGTACAAAAAAAAACCAACCACAAAACAAACACACAGAGTAGTAATCACTTCTGTTGATTACTAGTAAACAGCTGTTCAGCAACACAGCAACTCACAGCCACATCTCTCATACAGCCATGAAGGTGTTTGCACTAAAAGTGAACAAAGCATCACAATACCAGTAGAGGTTATTTCTCCACAGATTTCCATGCAGTATACCATACATAACAGCAGCAGCCAGGATAAAAAACAGAAGAATTCGTTTCATGACTGGTAGACCTGAAATGTAAGAAAAACAAAACAAGAAATTTAAATCCAAGTTATGCTATTAACATGAACTTTTATAAAGCATCTTGAAACCTATGAAAGGAAATCATCATTATCACAGCCATTCACCACCACCACAAATTTGATGGGGGATCACTCTGGTTTGATTTGTCACACAAAGTCCCAGTGACAGGAGCTGAATGCTGCTTTGCACCTACCACACATGCATAGTCAGCACAGAAGCATTGAGAGGCTCACTCTAGGTTCTCTCTGAAGACACAGAAGGAAGAAGGGCTATTCTAGAAGCATGTCAGAGTAGGAGCTCCTTTCTGTCTACTGGCAGCCCAAAGAAATCAGCCTCTTGGGTCAGAAGTTGGCCTTTACAGATACCTCCACTTCTCCTCTTTATTGCACCACCCACTATCAGTTTCCATAATTACACAGTTAAACAAGCATTAGCACTTTGCAGGAGGCAGACAGGCTGATGCCAATGAAGCAGAACAGGGTATAAGTTGCCACAAATTGCTACTGGTTGTGTTTTGGTTTTTTTGTTGGTTTTTTTGTTTTTTTTTTTTTTTTTTTTTTTTTAGGATCACTGAATATTCTTAAAGTTTGGGTTTGGACATTTAAAGCTGCACTGAAGCTGTCTGCTTATGCCCTCGTGTCCTGCAGTCTCCAGCTCCTGACACAGGCCAGACTTCATTGCTCAAGTGACAGAAGAGTGCTATTTTCACACATCACAAAGGGAGGAAGACAAGTTAGGACCCAATCTGTGGAATTTACTAAATTATGGAGAAATAGCAGAGAAAGTGTTCATTATTCAAATAGAGTTTTCACCTCATTGAACAGTTTAGTAAAAAAACCCCAGAGAAATATCAGAAGCTCACGTATCTGGCAAGACACACTGGGGGAAAAGCAAGTTCTGCATTGCTCACATCTAACACACTGAGCTGCCCTTTCAGTAGCTATGAATGAACTGTTGTTGCTTAATCTTCTGAAAGTCCAAAATAGCCATTCTGGCCACAAATTACTGTGGAAATTTACTCGAGAGCTATATCCTTCTTATTTTCACTTCTCCCCCTATCATGGTAAGCAGGTTCAATGCACACAATGCATAAACACCTACTTGCCTATCTATATTTGAAAGTGAAGGTAACAAACAGCTGCTCATCAAAAACAAGCCATATCCACACATACTGCTGCATTTTCCATGAGCAGAGCCTTTGGCTTTATGGAGATTTTTTTTTTATTTTATTTTATTTTAAATCCCATGTTGTTTTTTAGAATATTTAGAGTTGCTGTTATTTTAAACCTGTGTTAAACAGCCCTAAGGCAATAAAAATCAAGGTAGATATAGTCCCAGTGATTTATAGCAATAGGCTTTATGCTAGTAACATCTTGACATCATACCTTGTATTAAAGGCCAAGAAACTACTAAATAGAGCTGCATTTTGTTATTAGAAATTGAGAAGCAGACTACTGCCACTCGCCTAGCTTCACCCCTGAAGAAATACCTAACAGTGAACTATTTGTTACAGCGACTTGACTGCAACAAGCCACCACTTCCTTACATATTTTTTTTTTTCCCCCCATATCCTTCACAGGAGTTTAACTGTAGGGTCAGAGATGGGGTTTTATAACAGCATCTACCAGTAACATAGCCATGCAATGAACAAGCTATAATCTATCAACCTTAAGTATATGCTCCAGGCTGTTCTGCTCTGTTCTGGATTAAATACTCAGACTGCAGCTATTGCAATTTCAACCTTTCATCCCTCCTTGGTAAGCAACACTGCTGCCCTTACAGCTCCAACTCCCTTGACTCTCCTTGAAGAGTTACTGCAATTTTTTTTGACAGTCACTCTCAACTTCTAGAGCAAACCCTGAGTTTTTGCAATAATTTTCTAAGAGTCATTCCCTAAAAGTGCAAGAACATTACAAGAAAACTCACCTACTGGGTTTAGTCAAGTGTCATTAACAGCAATTGGCTCATTTACTTGAAAAAGATACTGCACTCTGGGTGTTTTATTTTTCCTTTCACTGTCAGTATTTTTAGCCCCTCCTGCTTTGCAAAAGTTTGCTATAATATCCCACTACGGTGGAAATCAACTGTTTACTTTTTTACTAATCCAACAAATGCCAACTTCAGTTAAACAGAACATAACAAACCAGCTCTTCAGATATAGTAACTAAATTAACAACTGATTAAATTGCTGATTTTGCTGACTTCAATGTAAAAGAGAACCTTGCTGAAGAGTCAGACCAAGCTACAAAACAGAAAAAAGACAAGGCAAAGCTGCCCATAAAAGGTTTTTTAAAAACAAAAATATTATTCATAACAGTATTATTCAGAGAAAAAAAATTTGTTGTTTGTAAAGTATTTACAAAGATATTTGTACAGCTGGCAAAAAAGTCATTAAAACAAGAGAATATAAGTCAACATCGTTCTTTGAAGAGGATTATAAGGAATCTGTAACAACTTTCAGTATCTTATGTAGGACATTCAGCCTGGCACACACATGAGAATGTAGCATTATCAAGGGTGTACCTAACTCAGCTCTTGGGAACGTAAAATGGTCTTTAATTATACAAGTGTCTTCTCACAATCCCACCCCCCCAGTGCCTGGCTTCATTCAATGCTTTGAAGATAAAGTTCTGTAGTCAAGAAAGTCTTTTTAGTGAAGACTTTCTTAACCTGGTTTAGTAAACAGAACCATTGCCTTGTTTACAGAAGAAATTATTCTGCGTGTACTTTTAATGGTGACAGCATTTTCCAGCTCTCCCTTCCTATTTTAAAATAGCTGAGTGTTACAGAAAGTTAATCAAAGGAAAACAAACTCCTACAATGCAAATATTGCACCAGAAAATTCCCATAGTCAGAGATGCAAGTAAATAGGCAATTGAGAAGATGCAGTTCAGATGTAAAATAACACATTCCTGCTTATTTATCACAAGACCTGCATCTTGATTTAAGCCCATCAACCCGACTGACAGAGGTCATGGTGCCCTTAGGTCAAGGTCAGTCAGCGCTAAGCAAAACAAGGAGGACAAAGCTGGAACTCAATTATTCAATTCCCTCCTCTTTCTAAAAAGCCTGCAGTGATCCACACCAGGAAAGGGGCAAGGAACCTGGCATGCCAACACCTGACATTCACAGTGTTAGCTGGTCAATTTTCTGAAAGTAAGCAAGCAACAGGATGCATAAGGGTTGTAAAAAGACTGATGGGCATTTTTTAATAGGAATCTAAGCTAACTTCCGCTGTGCAACTTCCCACCCCTGCCAAGGCAGAGCTGCAATTACAGAATTAGACAAGACAGACTCTGTTACAGTATTAAGAGATCTCAGAGATCAGCCTGCATCTCCTGTAGACAGATGGATCCACCCCAGCCCCCACCAACCCACCAGAGACACATTTGGGTATATGAAAAATTAGCTATATAAGCCCAGAGGCTATTTTTTTCTTCCCTTGGTGGAAGTGGGGAACCCACATCCTTATCAGAGCTGCATCTTTACTTACAATTAAGTCTTTACTTCACTAAGTGTGGCATCTGATATGAGCCACTATCTCATAGCCTCTGTTTATCTTTCAACTTGCATATGCAGTTGATGCAGCCATGCCACAGAATAAAATATCAAGCAGGAAACTATAGCTGTTGGACTGGGCAATCACATGACCACACTACAATCACCTTTTTTCAGAAAGCTTGTGAGCCTTCCTTTTGCTTTCTTGATTAAAATTAGGTTGTTATAATACAATGCGGGAGGCTTTTCCATCTGTCCTACTTACTTGGTAAAGCACCTTTGACTATTACTAAATGGTTAATAAATATTTTAACTAAGTGGTTACTACTAAATTAAATACTACTCATCTTAAAACAATCTTAGCTCCATACCTAGTCTTGTGACAGTTTAACTTCTTGCTGCTGCAATTAACTGACAGCATGAAAATTTCAGCTCAGTCAGACCTCAAATTCCTAGCCCTTGTAGTTGTGGGGGAGGAAGGGAAATGTGCTTGAAAACATGCTTTGAGAGGACCTTGAAATTTAAAGGGACAGAACAAAAAGCACATAAAAACCTGCTAAAAAGAAACATCAGGATTTTTAAGATGTAGTCAGTATTTTGTGGGCTTGCTTGCGATCACCAGTATTTTTGGTCAGCATGTAGTGCATGCCCGGTGGAACAACTACGCAGCAAAAGAAAAACCAAACAGGGAGTTTTCTCACATCGTCATTTGCCTCAAGCTGCCAAAACACGAGCATATTATGGCACATATCTATATATTTATTCTGCCAAATCTATACACTATTCATCATTACTCTTCCAGTTCTTGCTTTAGGTACACACATAGGTCATTAATTCTCCCTCTCTTCAGGAAGGAAACACTGTAGTGGACAATACAATAGCACTGCAGCAGAGTCTTAAAGGTACTGAAGTAGCTGAGTCAGTCTAGTACCTTCCCTCACCCACTCCTTACATTTTTTTCATCATTTCCAATGCTCCTTTCAATTTTAGTTTATTAAGAAACAAAAGTCCTCAGAAACATTAAGTTTAAATGAGGAAGGTAGTTACATTGGATTATCCTAGCAAAGTGACCCTGAATTAAAACTGCATTTCTAACTCCCCAACAACAGTGACTTGGTTTTGAAGTGGTAAGTTTAACAGCATCTTAATTGGAAAAAGATTCTTGCTAACCTGCCCCACCCCACACAAAACCAAAGCAGTTATTCCTGTTCCTGAAGGCCTGCCCAAACCATGACACCAAAAACCTAAGGTTTTACTGTGTCAAAATGTCACTGGGGACTTCCACCATCATACCACACGTACGATCTTTACCAGCAATTAAAGATTTTTTCCTGCACTAGAAGATAAGATGTTTTCAGGCTCTTTCTGCCCTCATCTCTTTCAATGATGAGGGGATAAGCAATAGAGGAAAAGTTTGCTGACTCTGAAAACTGGAGCCGCCTTCCCCTCCAAGAGCATACTGAACTAGCCATTTACTTCCACAGCATCCTTGTAAGTGTGAAAAAAGGCAAGTCTTCCTCCAGAGACAGGTTCTCTTTAAGGAAGGCTTCCAATATTTCCCCTAACATTTCCCCTTTCTCCAGCTACTACAGAAGACCTGAAAAGAAGTAGCAAGATAATCTTTTCTCCAACAGTAAGCAATGATGTCCAGTAGATTAGTATCACAGTAGTAGTGATGTTTAGTAGATTTAGTTAACCCTTGTTCTTTATCAGCTACAACAGCCAAAAATGTAGTCTCTGCTGACAATCTACTGGGGAGAGATGTAGACTAGAGCTGTGTCCACCTTTGGCCTTTTGCATGGCTGCATACTAATTCAGGACAGGCTGCAAGAGTTACTAGATTGGCTTTAGGACCTAAGCGCTTGCCTCCCTCACTTTCATCATCCTGCTAATGGTAAAACCTATTCTGTACCACAAGAGACAGCAATACATTTATCATTTTGTGGACAATTCATTATTATTTTATTCCATTTTTGTCTTTGAAGTATAGACCCCAGTATTTTGCTCCTCCCCAGAACATGCCTGCCAGCTGGGTCAAGCAAGTAGGAAAAGCAACTTAATCAGTATTTTTCATTGATAATCACCATTTCAGTTTGCTTCTGTCCAAAATCTTCAAGGAAATCTCTGCATCACTTTCCCTCTTGTGCGTCTCTCCAGTCCTAATTATAAAATCAGAAACTCTTCCCATGCAGGCATATCCTTTGGCTAAAAGGTATTGATAAAGAATCAAGTCCAGTCAAATCTATTGTATTTTCACCCCCTGCAATCCTAATTTACCTAGACAGGACAGCTGATGGAAGAGGAAGGTTAGCTCCCTTCCAGAAGGCTACAGGCAGGCCCAGGAAAGAGCACAGTTTATCTCTGTGTCTTGGGTATAATAGACAGTGCAGCACCTACACCCCTCCAAACCATCATCTCCAGCCCCACGCTCTCATCTCGCTCCCATTACCACCTTTAAATGCCAGATACCAGGTATGGTGACTTGTTCTAGCCAAATCTAAGCCCTTCAACATTTCAGGCAAGATCTGAAAAACATGAGTTTGTAGCCTTCCAGGAAGACATGCCATCAATAGGGATAGTTTGGCAAAAGCTGGGAAAGGTCCTGACTTACTCTTAGTCTTATCACCACGCTCAGACTCTTGTTCTTACCTCTTTTATTTAGTGCAGTATCATCTGTTCAGAGGTGTAACTCCTTTTTCACTCCTCTTCCCTCCTTTGCCTGAGCACCCAGGAGCTTCTACATGTGCCCCACAGTGGAGGCAGGAACAGAAAATATGAAAAGGCCAGAGAAAAAGAGAGGTTGCATGCACTCATCGAACTGTTTCTTGGATAGCAAGAAGACACATGTACAAGCCTACGTCAAATTACTACAACCTTTTTAAAGCTTACTGGAACAGTCCCCCTTTTGGCTGCAAAAAACTGCTGTGATCCTGTTCTCAGAAGTACCGCAATCAATGATGTGCATTGTTTCACAGAGATATCACTTTGGGGGCCTACCAATGCAAAATTTAACATCAGTTATACTGACACCAAATACCCGCTCCATGGATGAAAAAAAGGAGTACAAAGCATCAGCCAGTGCATCCTGCCAGAAAACCCTGATGAGCAAAACACAACAGAGCACAGGCATTAGGTATCACTGAAATGGCACTCAAATAGGAGCAGTATTTGGTGCAACTGTCTGATCCTGAGTTAATTAGCCCTGCTGAGAGGCAGAACACATTACCTCCAGCTTGGGGCTATCACAGGGTTGCTATGCCACCCTTGAGATCCAAGCTAATATTTTGGCTCAGATTATCACAGTGCAATGTGGATCCCTGGCACCAGCTCAAGGTGACAGCATGTTCCCTTGCATGGTGTAGACACACAATTAAAACTGCAAGCGTAAAAGAAATAGCTGGTTTGATATTTCTCAGCTGGTGAATGTTGGTTTTAATTATTTTTCCCCTCCAAGATAGAAAACAATATTCCCTAATGTTCCAAAATGGCTCGGGGCTCATTCCAACAAGGGACACACTTTTTGTAGCACAGTTAAACACTGCTAACTCGAGTTTAAAAGTCAGCCCTGGGTAGATCCAAATCCAACTTGTGGCTTTGAGGGGAAGAGGAACAATAACAACTGCTGGATTCTCATCTAACTGGTGCTTTCTAAGTATCACAGATTTCCAGAAACCTTGCCTATAATTACAATCAAGAATAAGATCAAATCTACAGCCTCAGGTTCTTGCCTGCTTTTGTGCCTTGAGATGAAGACTAGAAGGCAGTGGCCAATTCATGTCAAGGTGTACAGAAGTTGCCAACAGGCATTTCCATATGCTTTCCCTGTCCTGTCCCTCCACAGACCTCCCCCCAACACACTTCACTTTTTTTTTTTTTCCCCCTTTTCTTTCTTCCTTCAGGATACTTTAACACAGCCAAGCAGTTATTGCCATGCCTAGCAGCCATCATGATGCAGTGCAGTACAAAAACAACTACTTCAGGTTTTGGTCAAAAGCTAACCTGTGCATGCAAGTCCAAAGCAAGTATGAGCTGAGCACAAATAGCTCTGCTTCCTCAACTCCCAAAGCTTTAATCAAAGCAAACACCGCAAATCCAGCTCTAACTACACCTTTAAAAAAAAATTAAAAAACCCAAACAATCACAAATTCAGTAACACAGCCTTAGCTGAAAGATTTCTTCCAGCCCTGTTGTACTCTCCCAGATTAACCTTTAAAGCTTTAGCCAGCCTAAGCTAGGCTGCTATTTATGTATTACACATCATAGGTGTCGGTATAATACATGATAGAACAAAATACACAGAGAACGCATGCTATAAATCCACACACCTCCTCCTGCATACTGTGGTGACAACATTGTTCCTTCTCAGCCTGTTTCCTCTCTCTCCCTTCAGCTCTTCTTCCAGAAAGGCTGGAATATAAACAACCCATGCAACATGTTCTGGGGGTCAGAGTTCAAATCAATTTCTCCTCATAGCTTGACTTGCATAACTGAAAAAGTTTCTGTCAACTTGAGCTGCTCTTCCTGAAGGAATAGAGCATCATGGTTTTAAGTTGTTTTGCTTCTTCACCTCCTTTTAAACTACAAAGATGACAGGCATACTACACAATGCTTCAGAACACAGAAAATCATTAATAGAAAGATATACATCCCACTACAACATTAGTTACTCATTCACACCCACTGTTCTTTGTCCATGAATGCCTGCAGAGTCAGAGGCTCGAGATCAAATGAACAATCTTTCTTAGGTTTCCCAGAGAGAGAAGATGGAAAAAGTAGAATGCGAAAAGGCTGGGAAAAGCCACATGAGTCAGGTTTCAAAACAGTTCAGTTACAAACTTCATCAGCTCACCAGTTTTTTTCCCCCAGAAACCATCATCAATCTAAATAAATAAACATCCAACCAGGGAATTTTATCTGTATTATGCATGCACATATTGCATTAAGTTCACCTTAAAACAAGACACACTTTGTCTTCTAATAATGCCTAGGGTATCTAAAACATCCAGCTCTGGCTGATTTGGAGCTAGTGATTTAACCTCAGCTCTCAGAAAAACGGCTGGAAATTACGAAATGAAATCTACCAGTCAGCTTGGGGAAAATAAAGAATAACCTCAACCCTAGGCTAAAATAAATCACAACCCCCCCCCCCCCCCCAAACCAAAACACACTCACAAGCAACATCAGGGCTCTCAAGGGCAGAGGGAATCATGTGGAACTCAACCAAAAAAAAAAAAAAAAAAAAAAAAGATAACCAAGAGGGCTAATTTACTTGCTTCACTACCAGCATCTGGAGAATTAAATGGTCCCCATCTACATCAAGTCCCAAGTAAATCAGACTAATTTCTCACTTAGTTATAACAGTACAAATCCTGATCTGTACTAGTGTCAGAATCTGTCCCTAAAGAGACACAGGTGCTTTTTGTAGGACTAGTTTTCACAGTAGCATTTGCAAGCCCCAGTCACGATTAAGTCCAAATACGGATGGACTGCCATCATCTGATGCCACAGCTCTTTTTACTGGAATTTTTAGTCTCCTTATTTTAAAAAGCAACAAGTTACATTATGCAGGTTTGTGTGGATTAAGAGACCCAGCAAATAGGTATGAACATGCTCCTACCAGTATACAAAACGAAGAGTTTAATTTTCATTTAAATAACATGCAAAGCATGTCTGTAGTCAGAGCCCCAAACATATTATGTTCAGTGATTTTTGCTGTTGTTCCCTATCTTGCCTCAACTACTAAAAAAAAAAAAAAAAACACAACAAAACCACACACACACAAAAAAAAAACCCCAAATCCCCAGCTGTTTCAGATGGAATTTACCCCAACAGCAGATTCTGCAAGTCAATCTGCTGCGATGCTTGTATGCCAATGGAGAGCTCTGGGATTCTCAGGAATGCAGCAAAACAAGTCAGTGAAAAGTATAAAGCTAAATTAATTCAGGGAGGGAGGAAAATGGAGATAAGTGGTAGTACTTACCCCACACTACTACTAAGTCTTGGAAGTTTCCCAGGGCAGCAATCCTGCCAGCTCAGGAGAAAGCTGCAGGACACCAACACTTTGAGCAGCTTCTCTGATAACATTAATGCCTTACACTTCCAGTCCTCTCAATTCAGCATTGCAATGAAAACATTCACACTGCCTTTGGATCTTGAAAATTAATCCAAATACAAACCTTAACTGCTAACTACTGTAAGAAAGCTAAACCCAAACTGACAGTGCCAAACTGGAAAAGCTCAAATATTGTAAATACTAAGGCTATTTTCAAAAGCCCTCTTTATATGTAGCTTAGTTTTCTGAGCACTAAAGCTCAAAAAATATTATTTACAACAACAACAACAAAAGGTGCAAGAAGAAAAGCTCTAATGAGCAACTTCATAACTATGACAATGCTTTGTGGACGTAAAGTGGTTTTGAGCTAACAAAGAACTGTTGTACAGGTTGCAGCGGAGCCTGTATCTGATCCCCTAAAGGCTTCTAGTGCTTTGTTTCATTTTTTAAACGTGAATACAGGAAAAACTACCATATACAATATCCAAGCAGTACTTATCCTGAGGATTTTGAGTGCTAAGAGATACATAGGATAGTTGAAAAATGTAGTCCTGAAGAACACTTAATACACCACGTAAAGTCCTAACTGACACCTTTTCTGAAGGGGAAAGGTTGCCAGTAAGTCTACATGTGTTTTAAAAAAAAAAAAAAAGATTTGTAAGGTAATGAGCTTTCCAAGGAGAACAAAGATGTAGGCGTATCTGACTTCAGCATTCAGAGTGTCATTAATTGTGTGTTTCCTTGGACAAAGCTGAAATCAAATTCACAATAAAAACCCAGGACAAAGGAGCAGGCTAAAAGACATAAAACCAGAACAGGAATTCTTCACATAGCAATTGTTAGTTGCTGTAAGGGAACTCATCTCCTGATAGAAAAGTTTGCACAAGTTCATTTACATATTTCTGTGTCTACAGAGCTATAAAATGACACTACAACAGCCCATATTGCAGTGCTAACTTCTAGTGGGTATTTATCCTATAGTGGAGTTCCTAGCCCTGAATTATGCACCTTAGTTTCCTTACCTATACATGAGGAAAGCTAATTATCTCTGATGGTAATCTTCAATTGCCATCTGTCTGGGATGAAAGCTGCCTAAATTAGTCAGTAGGGAATGCTGGGAAAGCTTATATGCTTTTCTCAGCGCTACACAGAGACGCCCATTTAGGACTTTCAGACCTCAATCCTCACTGAAGGTTAAACACAACCCATTTCCTCACCAAAACTGAAAACTGATGTATTAATGGTTTTGGGGGGGTGTGTGTGTTTGTTTTTTTGAAAAGGACAGTCACCCCTAAAACTGAGTGGAGTCGATGGTGCATTTCACCCCACCCACCCTCTTTCACGGTCTCACAGCACTCCTGCTGGGATTGCCCTGTAGTGGCTAAAATGCCTACGAGCCCAGCTGAGAGCCAGGAGGTGCGCGGGCAGCTGGGCAGCCTTCCTGCCATGGGTAGATTGCAGACACACAGCCACGTCCCCGCTGCAGGGATGGCTTCACACAGTACCTTCTGCTGCATACCATCAGCTCCCTCAGTTTGATTTGTTACTTCCTAAGCCAAGTCTGGTTTGCTGTCGGTGTAACAGAGTGTCTATTTTTGCTGCTTGATTCTCTCTTTCAACAGTCCTACAGCAAAATGAACAGGAGTTTCTTCAAGACTGTAGTATTTTTAAATAGATTAGCTGTCCTCCCCTACCTGATCTTTGCTGAGCTTCAGATTTGCCCAAGGCTGTATGTGGGAGTATCTCCTCTGAAGATAAGAGAGCAATGTCCTCTGAAGATTGTTAACAGAGTAACGGGTAAGCCCGGAGACAACACAGGGTTCACCTCCCCATGAGTCACAGCAGGGCGACGGACTTCTTTTGTGGCACAGATCTGCTGTTCCATGACCAAACTGGCCCACGCTGCAGCAGGGATAAAACATGAAGTCCGATATTTGCTTCAGATAAAACTGGAAGTCCTCTAGAGCAAGACACACTGTAAGCAGGACCTGCTGTGTTGCCTACTGACATCTCTTCCTTGCTACCCTGACCACACCAAATTCAGCTCAGCCTCCAGCATCACTGTGTCTTATCAGGTTGCTAATCATGCCACAGACAACGCAGAACTCCATTAGAGCATGAAATGCAGTACAGTAAAAGGCTTTTTGTTCTATCACATGTGTTCTTAGCATGAAATGAGGTTTATGCAATCATACCCTGTATGCATGCGTGCATGTCCTTTCTTTCCCTGTAGAACTTTTGAAGCCCTTTGGCTAATTTCAGTCAAATTTGACAGGAGATTAGGAACTTAAAGCGTGTGAGATCTCCACAGGTTTTGCAAAAATAAACAGGCAGCTGGGTGGAACAAAGAAACCCCATAAGCTCATCTTTCATTAAAGATCAGAAAGTCATCAGAAACCTGGTTTCATTATATCTGCTCGTCACACGATTGCGTGGCAGAGATGCTATAAGAGCCTCCGGACATTAAAAAAAAAAAGTGCTAAAATTTGAAAAGCCTTGCACAAACATACAAGTGTCCAAATTTCCCAAAACTGTTGTCTGAAGTTAAACATTTCACATATCCTTTTCAGTCACTTAATAGATAGCGTTAGCTGACTTCAGTCAACCCAGCTTCAAAAAAAGTCACTCTGACACCAGCCAGTATTTATTATAGGAAATACTCTCTGTGAAATCTGAAGAATGAGATGCATATTCTATTTCACTTCACCATTCTTTCCAAAAAGCTCTGAACAACATTCTCAATTTAGATTAGAAATCTTTAAACTAATACAAAACCTACAGTTTGAGGCTAAACCATCTAAGAACTGATGTCCCAAGCTGAAAACAAATTAAGGCGTGCCATTAGCACAGAAGAAAAAAAGGAATGAAAATAGCTATTCGATTCAAATTACTCCAATGAAAATGAAGTATTTCCTTAACAAGTTTTGCAAAAAAAGGCAGTCAATCCTGAGAAACTGTACAAATGGTATTTACACTGACCAGTATTTTAACCATCTGACTACTCAAAACCCAGTTTACACACCCGGCCTATGCTCCACCACACAAGTTGAGCAACACAGGCAAAAGAAACACTCTGCTATGGCAGACCAATGTCCATCTTTCCCACTAGCCTGCCTCCAGCAGTTGACAGAGGGAGATGCTATTTAGGGATAGCACATTGTGGACATTTTGTGGTTCATTCTCCTTGCAGCACCTACAATTGTTTAGTACAGGATGTGGAGTGTAACATCCCTGCCTACTCCTTTTAGCATCCTTTTATGGACCTGCCAACACCTACACCTGGGAACCAGGGCAGAAAAAAGGACAGGAAACCCACCAAAGGAGACTGAAGTGGTACTACTACATCAGAGCTGCTGAACCACAGGGCACTTCACTGCAGACAGAGTCTTGAGGCCCTCAAATTTTGAGAATGGGGAATTAAAACTGCCACAGGTGATTATAAAATTGGGGGAGGTGAAGGATAGGCTTATATAGCCTTCCAGATTCTCAGCTGAGGCAAGTAACTGTCACCCTGTCTCATTAGATATTGCAAAACATTTGGGCAATCAGAGCTAGCTGTAATTTTCCCTAAACTGTTTCCAGCAAAAAACAGGCTTTCGCCAACTAACCAAATGAGAAGGCAGTAACTTGTCTACACAAGGGGCACGATCAAGACTAGCTACCACATGCTAGCAAGCCTTGTATGTGTTCACCAATATGGACAAATCCCAACTTGCTCTGGCGCTTCATCAAGTGGATTTAATATTATTGCTCCAGTTAATCTTGTGCAAATGTTATGTTCAAACAAACCCTACAGGGTATCTCCCATCTATACCACTAACCCTCCTCCTGGTCTCAATCCCACACATTGACTTCAGACTACCTGAAGCACTGTGAAGATCAAGGTGATAGTGTTTCCAGGGTGCTCAGGTGTGACACTGGTGGAGGATGTAGAAAGGCAGGTTCAAGAACAGGAAATACCTATTTTTGACTGCCAAAAAATGAATAAGGTTGTGGTTTCATTCAGCAACAACAGCTCTTAAGCAGCAAGCACCTTCCTCTCTCCTCACTGCAGGGAGGAAACCCCACAAGTTCCTTCCCCTGCACAATACCCTGTGTTAAGCTAGGGTGCTTGTATGCTCCTTTTCCTAAACAGATCATTTCCCCCACACAGGTCACCATGTAGCCAAAACTGTGTCAGCGCAACACACCTGCAAAAATTAGCTGCCCAGGAGGGAGCTACGTAAACCAACAATTACACTGGAAAAAAGAAAAAATATAATGGCAAAAACACAACTTCAATTCCTTTCTTACCCTTGGAAAGGGACGACTCCTCCATCCCATAATGCAATATCATTTGTATTTTATACACGTGCACATATTTTATACTGACTATTAAATGGCCACTACATATGCATATTTCCTCCGCCTACCTCTGCTAAGGCTCTGGGTAAGCCCATAACGTGCCCCTTACACCGTTCTCATTTCACTGCTGGCCACAGGACTCCAAAAAGCAGTAGTGAAAGAAAGCAGCGACCAGCTACTGCTGCGCTGCAAAAGCGTCAGTCTACAGATCCAGTCTAACAAAGAGCTCTTCTGAGCTCTGCAGCAGCTGATCCTTATTTTAGTGTTTTCGACCTGTACTCAGAAGGGTTAGAAACTGTTCTTTTAGAGGTGAGTTGAAGAGTCTGTGGAAGTCTGACTGCTAGCCACCCACCTCACAAATAAAATTTCCTACTAGCTAGTGGCCCAAAAGAAAGCAATATTCCTGCTAGGGGACTGGAAACTTGCACTGTAAATCAACAGATTTTAAGAAGAGCTTCAGTGATTAAGTCTGAACTTCATTTCATTCCTGTCTGCTCTTAAAACCAGTTCCTTGATTACTCCATTCCTGCTCTCCTAACAGGAGGGAGGATCAGCTTTGTGGCTCCTCAAGTTTTCCAGCCTTCCCTTCCCAGTCAGGGAAACTGGGGGCTATTCAATTTTTTGCTTTGCTCCTCCTGGCTCCCCATGGAAGCTGGAATGTAAAGAATAGCGCTAGCACAACGTACTCCAGCTTTACTGCTGCTGCAGGGGCTGGGAGCAGAGGCAACACATAACAGTTACATGCAAACTTTGGGTATTATCTGGGGAGTGCTTAAACTTTGCTCACTTTGTTGCAGTACTGTAAAGGGTCTTCCTCTTGAGGTATCAAGGCTTCACTTTTGCCTTCAAGACCAAAGAATGACCAACATTGAATACTCAAGAGCCACCCCACCTAAACAAAATTAACTTTAAAAGGACACGATATTTTAAGATAGGTACCGAACATAGCAACAAGCACTACGACAAAGTATTTTACCACATTCTGCACCTACATTTGTTCAACACATTTTTCAAAAGGTAGTCATACCACATGCAAGCCACATGTTCCCTATTTTTGCTTCAGAGCACACAGTAGCTAACGCTGCCCATCACTTTTCAACCTTTCTGTACAAACAGCAGCTATTGATATCAGTGATTAATACGCTGAACTGCAAAGCGAGAGCAGATTAATTTCCACACACTACTGAAAGGTGACTTGTAAAGGAAACAACAGCTTGCACATCTCATTTTCCTCCCAACCTCAATACATGCCAAGAAGAGCTAAAGTTTTAGCTTCTTCTATAGCAGGATGATAAAAGAAAGATTTAGCACTTCAAGAAGTTCACACACCAAATAATTAGATAAATAAAAGCAGTTTTATTTTCATTTCCCTTGAAGAGTATGAATAGGTACAGAAGTAGTCATATGTAACATACCAAAAATGGAAGTAGAAGAAACTGGATTAATGGGAAGTTCGGGGGTTTTTTATTCTGCTACAAAGCTCTTGGTCTTTTGAGTAAATGGGTGGTAGAAAATAGAGACCCTGAAAAAGAAAAAACCCTGGACACTCAGCCCATAAATTAATTTCCCAGTATTATTTACTAGCTTGTCTGTAAGGCTAGAGAAATTGATAAACAAATTATTCAGATGGATGACAAATTACTTGTCATAAGCTTGATAAATTAAACTCCTCTTAAATGCACAGTGGACATTTCAACTGATTTAGCTAAAGCAGGGCAAACATCTGTAAGGAAAGATGCCTGTAAAAAGAGATATTTCAAGTAATCTTGAGCCCATTCCTAAAATGCACTTAACTAGGGAGCCACAGCACAGTGTCTCACATCATATACACAGTAAAAACAACCTTTCATGCTTATAAATAAAATAACCTTAAGGTACAAAGACAAACAAACCAAGATCCTGTGCTACAGCTCAAGCCGTGCTGTGGAAGAAAAAAAAATAAGAGCCTTTCCTCACAAGCCCCTTTGAGTCAATGGTGCGGACTGCCTCGTGGAGACTCTCAGTGGTCTTGCAAGTTGTATCTTCAAATGACCCATCTGATTGCATCCTCTTCTAGGCGAAAATACTTGAACCAACCCTCAGCAGCGTATGAAGCAACACGCAAGAAGCAGAAAACCATAAATCAACCAAAGCAGGTTTATGAGAACTTTCCCAAGCCTGTCTTGGGAGGATGGATCAAACCTTTACTGAAAGGCACCAATCATGGTGTGCCCAGAAAATAACAATGAAAAAAAGCCCAGGATAAAAGCGTTAACGGCACAAAAAAGCTATCATAAGAAAGACTATTCCCACTCCCTGCCGCCTTCTATCAAAAAATGAAAACACAAGGAAGAAAGCAATCATCCAAAATCCTCTAGAACTGTCTCTGCCTTTAAGCTTTCAAACATCTGAAGAGGTGGTGAAGGAGAAGCACCTCAAGCGCTTGCCACTGCGAATAAGACTCGTCACCATGCCAGCTGCTGTATTTCCCTCCTCAGTGAGGCAACTCCCCTGCATAATTGCTAAAGCCATTATTTAGCAGCACACACAGTACCTATCAAAGTAACGTCTTGCCAATCACCTTGTCTAGCCAAAACACCATAACTCACCTATTTCCCCACTTCTGTACGACTTAGGACTCAGGCACTTGTGATCTTCCTGCCACCTTTCAGGTTTTGTGGTCCTGCCTACACACTCTGCTGCTGCTCCCATGGGCACTTCCCCAACAGTCAGTTGCTTCCACAGAGAAACCTTCCTCCTGGTTTTTACCAGGGGCATATTTGGACAGTGGGAGTCTCTTGAGTCTCAGGGGATGATTCATACATCCCACAAGCAGGAGAGGTCTCCTAAAGCCAAGACCACCCTCCGGGAGACCATGGGACTTACCCACCTTTAATACTGCTGCTTTAATAAACAGCCATAAGCTTAAAGAGTAACTTAATTGACTCTGCTTCAGTTCAGCAGAGACAGACATACTGAAGAAGCAGGTACTGCATCAAGCTGGAATGAAAGATCCATAGATTTGATTCATGTAGGTGGGAAGAAAAACAATAATACAGCTGGTACAATCTTACAGATGGAAGGTAAGTTATTTTAGTTTCAGAAATAGCACTTCTGTATAACATTTTTACACAGTTCAGTTGCAATAGAACTGCCAGGTTAAAACAAGTAAATCTCATCCCATCGCAAAGTTTGTCCTTTCTGAAGTTTTGCAACAACGTTGTATGTAAGACTAGCTCGGCATAAAGTGGGTGAAGAGACACAAAAACTGAAGAAACCTGGACAGAAAGTTTCAGTCAGGTAAGGGAGCGCCAACAGCCACAAATCCCAGTAGATCAGTTGTTCATTTCACTGGAAATTTTAATTTGAGACAGGACAGCTGGGCTGATCTCACAGCTTGCAATGACTAAAACCAAAACACAACCCCCACTGCCAAATAATAATCCAAAGACTTTTAAAAAAGCAGAGAACACAAAGCTTCCAGGGTTTGTTTCTTCCCTAGACTACAAGTAATGGACTTCCATAGCCTAAGGCAGTCCACTCACAGAGCCATTGTTCCTTCCCCTGCGCCTTCGGCACTTCCAAGGGGCAGTCCCTCCCTTTCGGTACGCCCGCCTAAAGCAATCCTTTGGCGGAACCCGCCTGACCGGCAGCCATGGCAACACGGTGGGATTACCAGATCCAAGCAGCTTAGCAGAAACCATGAATCTCCCCTCGAATTTTATTTACGGACCGCTGCCGGCCGCCGCCCTCTCGGCCGGGAGGCTCCCCCTGCGCGGGGCTGTCCCGCCGGCGTGAGCCCGCTTTCCCCGCTGCCTTGCCTTGCCCTGCACAGCTCCGGAGCCCCCGGCCGGCGCCGCGCCGCTCCCCTACCGCCCGCCGGGCCCCGCCGCCCCTTATCTCCCCCCCCCGCGCCCCGCGGCAGGGCTCTTCGCCTGCAGCCGCGCCCGCCCGCCGCGACTCACCGCCCGCGGGAGGGCCCCGAGGCGGCTCTGGGCGGCCGCGGCAGCATGCGGCAGGCGCGGCAGCTGGCTGCGGGGCTGGGGACGACTCCGGCTCCGCTTGCCGCCCCGGCCCAGGAGCGGAGCTGCTCCGGGAGGCCGGGGAGAGGCGAGCAGCTCCCCCGCCCCGCGGCCGGCAGGGGCCGCCGGGGGAACGGGGACGGCCCCTTCCCTGACGCCCCCTTCCCTCACGGCCCCCGGCCCGCCTACCCGGCTAGGCGGCGGCGCTCCGCAGCCCGCAGGACAGCCCCCCCCCCCCCCCCCCCAACCCGCGGAGCCGAGCAGGCGCTTCCTCCCGCGCTGGCCGGGGGCGGCCGGAGAGAAGCCCCGCTCCCCGCGGCTGCCCCCGCCGCCCGCTGGGGAGCCCCCCCGGCCCCCGCGGGGGGCCCTTCTGCGGCCGCGGGTGAGACCCGGCCCCGGGCAGCGCCTCAGCCCGGCCTCTCCCTCGGCGCAGGCGGTCCCCAGCGGCGGCCGCCCGTGCGCGGCACGAAGCGCATCCAAATGCCGGCGGCGCTTCGGCTTCTGTCAGGCTCATCCCTACCGGTAACCGGGTCCCTGCTACGCCGCGATGTTAATTTTTACCGGGAAGTTCCCAGGAACCCATCTCACCAGCTCTCAAGACGATTAAAATTGTATTCTCTTCGCAGAAGGCTTGTAGAGGCAGGCTTCATCCCTCTGGAAATTCAATTAATTCCTTGAACGGTTTCACCGAGGAACGCGCTGATGTATCGGAATAGCCTTTGAATATGCGGCAATTTACGCTGAATAGCCATGTTGTTGGCAGCTGCTGCCATCAGTACTTACCTGAAGGAGGTTTTCGGGTTGGAAGCATGCATAGACTCTACATGAGGTTAGCTGGAAGCTTTTCCGTCTGAAATAGCGCAAGAGGCGTGGTGAGATGTCTCACGTCAGAAACGCCGGCAAACTCGGTAACAAGCACTTTCAGTGTACCCAGTCCTACGGGTTCAGGCACCATCCACAAGATCCTCTCAGCCTATGCAGCAGCTTACAGAGCTAGCTACGCTTTATAAAGCGGGGGTATTCACTTACCAGCTGTCAACAGAACAGATATTTTATCTTTCAGTCACGCAAGACAAGAGAACAGAACTTGTCGCTTCTTATCAGGGCCGTGCAGGCTGTTGTCAGCAGCCTCTCGGTAGCTTCAGCCTTATTTCCGAACCGTGGCGATTACGATAAGGATGAAGAGGAAGGCTGAGACCCATCTGCAAGAGAAAACCTAAAAGGAAGCACGTTGTGTGTTCAGAGATGTTATTTAGCTCGAGTCTGCTGAAATTCCTCCTCAGTTTATACCGAAGCCTTCCACGGGGAGGAGAGACTCGCGTGAAGAAAGCTAAAGCGCTGCTTCGTCTCCCCCCAGTAATCAGTGTATCTTCTGACTGACTTTCAGCTGGAGCCGGGGCCACTGTTCCTCTTCTTCCCCCTCCCCCGGGCCGGCGGTTCAGCCGAGAGCCGGAGCCTTCCCCCGCCCCGACAGCCCGGGGGGGTGGGAAACCCGTAAAGCGGGGGCAGCAAACCCCCCCCGCCGCTGCTGCATAAGCCTTTCCCAGCCCGCCCCGCCAGCACCTCCTCAGCCTCCGGGAGTTAACAGCTCATTAACGAACTGATTGTCACCTGGGGGGGTAGGGGGAAGCCAAGCAAGCTGAAAGCCACAGCAGTTATTTCAGGTGCGGGATTCTTCCTTCCCGAGTACCTTACTCCCTTCCAGCCAACCCCCATGAAAGCCATTAGGGAAGGAACTACCCCCCTGAAGAGCTGCTGCCAGGGGCAAAATGAAGCCCCCCCTTGTATGACCAACCCGGGAGAGAGGCATGGGGCTCCTGGAAAATCTCTCTACACTACAGCCCCCAACTGCATGGGACAGAGCATTGCTATTTGAAGAGAAAGTTAATAAATAATTCTGGCAGTCATAAAGGGGGTGCAAAAAAATGACTTTGTCTGGAATCATGTGCTGCATCAATGTACTTTGCCCAGAGCAGCGTATCATGCTAGAAGAAATCTAAGGGGTTGGTAATAATTTAATTGTCCTCTCCTGCTTCAAACGTTATGATCCTGACCACTTCTAATCTGAAGCTTTTCTAAGTGGTGCTTCAGGGAGGTTGCAGTATGTTTTTAGCATTGTATCAGAACAAAATGCTTCCTTTATTGGAAGAGCAGCTCCAGGTTTGTTTGGTGGCTATCACGGGGACTGACCAGAGGTGGAGTCTGTTCTCAGCAGCAGTACACACAATAAAAATAACAGACTAAAAGCAGGGAAATCTTGTCTATTCTTAAGGGACTATCCCACTCTGTAGCCTGCTGAGATGGCTTTCAATGTGTTCTGGGCTGGGAACCAAAGTTCAGTCCTCTGTAATTTGTCTTGCCTTGAGCTGAAAATACCTTTGTACTTTTGTCCCTTCTCACACGAGGTTCCTCAGGTTTTTACCCTTCACGTCCTGGCCTTTACAAAACCAAGCTGCTTCAAAGTATATAGCTATATTATCTGCCTTCTAAAATTAGTTTATTTGGCTCTGCTATATCTTTTTCCTGTTAGCTCTCATCTCTTCTGTCCTTGCCATTCAATTCACCTAAGTATTATAAGCACAGGACCAATTAAAAAAAAAATCATTAAGGTTGCACAATGAAAGAGTCAGAAGTTAGGAAATACCAGAAGATGGGTTGTATGACTTCACTTCGGTCCACTTGCTCATACATTTCATGACAGTCTTAAATTATGTAGTCCGGTATTATTTTGTTCTGGCCTTGCTTTATTTTGCAAGGCCTTGCCTTTGTTTAGGATAGACTCACTCTTGGGATGTGCCAGATTTATGCAGAACACGATGCTGGGACTATTCACCGTAGAACAACATAGGAAACCTTGAGGAAATGGATGCTATTCCTGCCTCTGTTCCAGACAGGATGCATGTGCTGCATCTTTTGTGCATGAGTTCATGGGTGTGAGCTAATTCCACACTAGCTAACCTGGGTATTGGTAACAGTCTAGCATGGATCTCTGGGCAGGCTGAAAAACATAGGGGTGAAGAACATGAACGTGCTGTTAGCAGGACTGAGTTGCTGGCTCAGAGAGGCCAACTCAAGTTACCAACGCACCTCTGAAGCTAGTTAGACATGCGATGTTTCTATGGTGATACTATGTGATGGATTAGAAGAAGTTGTTTGACTTCACAGCTGGCTGTAAGTTATGTGCTTGTCAATTTTCTTGAATCTTGCAAAAGGCATCTAACTCTAGGAAGAGCTAAGCATTCACATTTGCAGCCAAAGTCCACAGGAAATGTAGCACTGTGAACAGAGGACCTGTTGCTCACAGTTTTATTCCTTTGCATTAAAGGCAGTCTGTGTAATAAATACAAGGAATTATATCTCAGATACCTGAATACACCTCTATCTGGAATAAACTACAAAACCCCAAATTCTAACTACATTGGTCAAATAATATAATAATCTAATCTGTAATAATGTAATTTCACTTCAGTTTCTTCTGGCAACTGTATGTCAAACTAAATTCAAGGCTTCAAATGGCAATTCGAACAATTAATATAGTGCAAAAAAAGTTTAGTTCCTAGCTGTTTTCAAAATGATCTGTATAAGCAAGAACTTAATAACTAATCTGCAACACCAATGAATTTATTTGGCAGAAAGCATAAGGAACCACTTCTCTGGGATATATTCTATTGCACACAAATAGTATCAGCAATGATTTGACAACAATGAGTAGACTTCAAAATGCTTTGGAAAAGAATGACTAGCAAGACGTCAAATGAATGCTCCTGCAAGCAAAAACAATGCATGTGACCAAAAAGTCAACAGATTTTTTCTATTTCAGTTCAAAAATCAATCCTCCTGACAAACCTCTCCCCAAACCAAACATAAAAGCCACAGAACACAAATTCTTTAAATGCAAAGCAATAACTAAAATAAATCCAAATAAAATTGAGTCTTATTTAAGTTCTAGGAGAAACTGTACCTCTGAGTCACTACTAAACTAAGAAAATGTTGCAGCCAGACTCTACCCCAGCTTGCAAAACCAGAGAAAAACAAAGATAAAAATTACAGGAAATGGAAGGAAAAAAATATTGAACATGGGGGAAGAAAAACTGGAGAACATGGAATAAACAGAATGGAAAGCTGAAGTTGCAGCATCATGAAAGTGATTTCCTCCCTGACAATCCAATAAGCAAGATGACGAATCAGGGTCTGTGTACGCAATGCACCATGCAGTCTATCATACACTTCTGGTCCTACAAGTCAAATGCAACAGAACTATCCCCCTTTATTAATTACTTTAGGAGATGAATGCATTTATAGAAATACAGACTGTCATAACATCCCTTCTCCACTCATTTTCTAGCTTTACTACCTACCACCATAATCTGATTCTAATCTTCTTTATGTCACACCATGAGAACAGCCCCAAGTCCCATACATGCCCAAATCTTTGCTACTGAGCTCCAAAACCTGCCTCAGCACAACTCTGTTTCATAGAGTTTCTCTCAGTCCCCTTGCCCCAGATATGCTAGAGGACTGCTCCCCACTGCACTGACCACTCAAGCTGTAGTAAGCACCAGTCCTCACGTAGCTTGTTTAGTCACCGATTTGTGGTTGCATATTTCTTCCAGAGACTCTTTGCCAGGAAACAACTTGCTAAAGCCTGTCCCAGGAGCTTTAAAAAGATCTGGTTAGTTGCTGTAGGACATCTCATCAGAACCCACAGCATTTGTCAGGAGTTCACAGCATGCAACCCCCACCTAGTTTGACGTCACTTTTCCAAGACCTGGTCAACCGAAGAACTACATTAGCTTGTGATTGCTCTCATGGTCCCTAGGGACTACTTTTTCTGGGAAGTTCAGAGTGCTTTCTCCTGCCCTGGGCTGTGCAGTGCTCCTGTACTCCATCTGGGAGAGAGGACACAAGCAAACAAAACATACGACAGCAAGAAACGTCATGGAGGTAACCCGGGTAGGCTGAGACAGCCTCCCTGCTAACCAATTCAATCTGAAGTGGTGAGCACATTAGGAAGCGCTACTTGCCAACCAAAGTGAAGCCCTCAGGGCATGTATCTATACATAAGAGCATCTGCAAACCCATAAAACTATTATCCAATAGGCACTAAACATCCTTGTGCTTCACTAGGCATATGCAGAGGAAGAAATAGGTCAAAACACACCCACTTGAAGAGCATTGTGAGCAAAACAGCAGGAAGGAGAAGGGGAAAGGGTCTGCAAAATTATGGAAAATGTGTCCTGAGCAGCTAGTGGTTTTCACCAGCTCAAGAGCAACATTAAACTGCAGGTTCCTCCCCTCCACTTGTTGCCTTGTTTCCATTAAACTACACTGTCATGTGGAACTCAAAATAAGTTTCCCACTTGTCCCCTCCATCCTTCCAATGCATGCCAGTATACTGGCATGACTCCACCTCTACATGTGTCCAAGGGTAATCCAAACCGAAGCTTCACAGCACTGAAAGCAGCCCTTCCCTCAGGTAAAGGGGACAAGAACTGATGCTTCCTCCCCTGGCAGGAGACAAACCTCTCAAGATCCAGTTCTCCCACCCATCAGTCACAGCCCCGGTGCCAAATGCAGACAGGCTCTGAGGTCAGAGAAAGCAAGAAGTCCTTGAACCGGTGGCTCTGGGTCCCTACCCACTCAGCCTCGTGTGCTCAGATGACTGACATAAGATGCTTTTGGAAGATGAAATACCTGTCATTTTATGACAGGTCTGTCATTTCTACAGTACCATGCCAGGACTCACTGCTCCTTGTCTCCTTTCCAAGGAGAGGTCAGCATCTGAGATGCCTTTGCCATTTTCAGCACAGCTTAATGCCCAGTTTCTTTCTCTGTGCCTTTTATGAAAAAGGCCTCCCTGCTTTTTTTCCCCTCTGGCTTCCCATTGCATAGGCTATCATTCTGGTCTCCAGAACCTTGAGTTTCTGTCCTGTGTCCTGCTGGCTTCGCCTGTACAGCCAAGTCATTATTACAAGCACTAAGGCAGCTACTGCAGCTCTCGGATGTATAACCTTTCAACTTCAAACTTTCAGCCCACTTCTTTGGCCAGTGTTAACTGACCTGGATTACTTTACTGGTTTGCAGCAGCCAAAGGTCTGGAAACAGGTGCACAGTTTTTCCTCCAAGTACTCTTCAGATTGGGTCTGTGCTTGAAAATATGATGTAGCAAGACAGGACACAAAACAGGGCTATAAAAGTGATACAAATAGCTATGATTAGACTCCAAGGAGGAGGAGGGTGAGAAGGCTGGGTGAGCCTGACCATAAGTCAGGAATGGCATGACAGAAGCTGCTAGAAGCCTTGTCATATGTGAACAGCAGGCTAATTTCAATGAGAGACAGACACGGGCTGAGAAGGAGAAGAGCGCTTTGCATGTTTCTTACATTTAAGAGTTCAAGCTGCACTCAAGTCTTGGATGTAGGTACAACAGCTGGGAAAATTTTAAATGCATTTATTCCCATGACTGACTTACCCGCTTACAAATTCTGCCAGGTAATGACCGTTGCTGTGGGCCAAATGGTCACTTGCAACAGATCGGAAGAATCCAGTAGGCACCCACACAAAATAGGACTGGCAGCATGGGACAGGGAATCCGTCCTTCACAGCACTGCAGGCTGAACAGAGCAGCCCTATGGCAGAAAAAGCTGGCTTGGTCTCCATAACTCAGAAGAGCAATAGCTCATGGAACAGACTTTCTTTTCCTGCTCTGCTCCTGTTCCAAATGTGAGCCAGACCTGGCCCATGTGAATATGATCAATAGGCCAATATCCAAGACATTTGCAATCTTAGTACAATACTCCTTTTGTTTCAGTGTTTAGCCATTTAATCCAGACAAGTGGAAAGCATCAAGTGATCTTTGCAATTTATTAAAAAATAAGCCGTCTGTCATTTAACTCATCATCATTTCATTAATCATAAAACTCCCATTGTATGTGAACAGGAAGCTCCACTTCCAGCAGCCCAGACCACCTGCTCATAGCCTTTGTGTTTTGGGGGGTCATTGTTTTTGATTTGGACACCTCATTGAAACCTGGACTTTCTTGTCTGCAGCTAAAATATAATGGTGCAAGAAGAGGTCTGTCACTGAACTGTTATTACAAAAACACTACTGGGAATTGTGCCATGGTCAACTTTAACTTCCCAGATACTATTTGGGAAACAAATGCTTCTAATAATAAACTTGGGCCCAGCTAGCCATGTATACGATAGCTGCCAGATTTCTTCTCAGTAGTCACCGAGACAAAAAGAGACAACCCCAAATTAGTAAGTAATGAAGACAAGCAAAAAAAAAGCTGGTCATAGAAAACAGCATTGGGCTGAGTACTCAGCAACTGTTTCCATTTACATTGAACAGAATAACAAACAGAAGCAAGTTGGTAATTAATTTTTTCAACTTCAGAAGGGCAAACTGTCAAATTAAGGAAACTGATTAGTGAATTTACCTGAAGAGCTGAAAGACTTGAATGTGGAGGGAGATTGGAATATATCTAGATCAAAGGTATAAAAACTATCCTACGTATATATTCCAAGCAAGAGAAAAATCTTCTTGGGAAGCACTTTAGGCCTGAATAAGTGAAAAAAACCACTATAGAGAGGTTCTTAGGAGTCACAAATAGCAAACAATCCTGATCAGCAAAGATAGCTGTGGTGCAGAGATAAAGATGCATAGGATTAAGGCCAGATTTGTCAAAAGTCAAATGAGCTAGGACATGCAAAATATGACTGAAGTAAACAACAAATAAATCTTCAGCCATTCACAGAAAAAGAGAACATGCCTTAGGTAAGATAATATTTCTCTACTAGAAGTAGGGAAGCACCGATGCAAGTGTACAAAACTCTGGTGTTTCCTCCAGAACACAGTATATGATTTGGGCTCTCACACTTGAGAAGAAAACAGTTCTGGAGAAGATGCAGAAAAGGGTTACATGGAGAATGGACAGCCTGTCTTGTGAGAGCAGCTAAACAATGCTGGCACAAGAACAAAGCGGTACAAACTGGCTGCAAATGTAACGAATTCCTTGCCATAGCAGAAACGTGGAAACTTGTTGGAGCCCTTGCTCTGTTTTCTGCCTCTCTGCAGCACATTATCCTTTGGCTCTCTAGCCTTTTCCTACAAGCCTCAAGTTTATTGTAAAGCATTGGAAATGACCCTTGGCACAACATAAATTGGTGGGGTATGAAAGAAATGTTTTATGGATGTTTTTGA
Organism: Harpia harpyja; assembly: GCF_026419915.1. Classification (NCBI taxonomy): domain Eukaryota; kingdom Metazoa; phylum Chordata; class Aves; order Accipitriformes; family Accipitridae; genus Harpia; species Harpia harpyja. The sequence goes on from NC_068947.1 coordinate 45,234,503, forward strand.
ACAAGAAACTTGCCATGCAAAGTTGCATGGCCATGCCTCAGACCTTCCAAATCCCTGCGTACTATGGCTCTTCTGGTGCAAAATCTCTCCTCCTGCTCTTCACATCCACTCCTATAAAGAACTCCACCCCATTAACATCACCTTCAGGTCTGGCAGCCATCACCTCTGATCTTGCTAGAGGAAACATCCCCTCTTTCTTGGGAACACACTTGTACCCAACTTTTTTGGGGAACTCCCTCTCCTAAAAGGCACAGGCATACCTCTAGCCTTTTCCCACTTTGTGGAATGAAGCATACTTAAGCCTGCCAGCCAGGAATCAGAGCCTGGGGCTCATTTCCTTTTTTGCACCTATGAAAACCAAGACAGGTGCCCTTCTGGGTACTTAAAATGCTCACATGCCTGTTACATGTAGTTGCCTATGGTAGTGGGAAGACTGAATCGGATGATACCAGTGGTCTTTTCAGTCCTGGTGAGCACTCGTTAACAGTGAGACTGGAAATTACAGGAAATCATAAGGATAATCATAAGTGAAGTTTGGGTGATCCCCCTTGCAGCACAAGGCAGGGCAAGAAGCCCTGCTCATTTCCTGCTGATTGGCATAAATAAGTCTGACGCAGGTACCTGCACTCTTGGCGGATGGGACTCAGTATGCCTCTCCTCCTGTCTTTGCCTCCATGGTAGTTTTGTCCATGCTCTGGATCTGTGTTATAAGCAGGAAAATGACAGTGATCCACTTAAAATTAATGACAACAAAAATTTACAGTAGTACAGTATATAATAAAAAGGTGACATCCTCAATCCAGACTCTCAGTGGTGCTTAGCCAAATTGTGCCATACAAATAATTCAAACAAGCCTTTAGCTCAGCAGAGGAGTCTTACCTGTTCAGTCAGCTCCCACTGGGTAAAGGCTAAAAGCACTGGCAGCAGCTTTTAGGCAGCTCAGACAGTCCCTTCCCCCTGCGCTGACCTTGGCACAGGCTTGAACTACATTACCAACTATATGCTACTGCAGGCATATTTAACCTTGATCCTTAACTAAATGCGGGCTCTTCTGGCAGTAGAAGTGAATCCAGAACACTTGGAACTGGATTCCAATCTCCATGGAGCTACTGGTTTGGAAACACAACAATGGGATCAGAGACAGCTGTTTTGTCATTAACAGTCATCTCCTTCAACTAATGGAGAGGTGCAGCAAGCAGCTCTCCTCCCCTGCAGCTGGCTCTGCAGGGAGCACAGGGTCAAGTTACATCTTTAGTGCCTATTTTAGGAGCTATCTTGGAAGCAGCCTCACCAGCATACATTTAGTATGACTCCTGCACAACGATGCCACTGAGGTTTCACAGCCTTGTTACAGAAATCCTAATTTGCCACTTGGTTTTCTTTAGCTGGAAGTGAGATTTAGAAAGCAGATAATTTATTTGCCTCAACATACTATTTAAGTGTACAGGTAAGTGGGTGAAAACTCATCAATGTGAGATTCTTCCCACATAATGGGCATCATTTGAAGCCCTATGGTCTTTCACCTCTCTCCTTCTTCCCTTAAAAGCATGGAAGCGCGAAGTCAGAATACCTACAAACACACAAAAAAGATTTTTTTTTAACTGGCCAGTGTTCGTAGTGACCTAGCTGAGAAGAGGCTGCAAACTTGCACCTTCTCTTACAGAAGTATGACCAGAATTAAGTAACTTTCAGTTATGTTACCCTCTCCCTGGCACAGCTGATGCTTGCATCCTTACTTGTGCTTTTGAGCTGATCGTTTAACTTGGTATGGCCATGTGGAAGTGTCTGTTACCTCCAGCAAACACAAGTGAAGCCCAGCTGTCACTGCAACACAAACAGTGAACCAGATGTTGCCCTTCAGTTATTCTTACATAAATCTAGATTTCATGTTACTGAAACAACTTCTATTTAAATCAATACAGCTAAGAGCAGAATCCACCTCATTGCCTATTTTAAACATTTTCTTTTTTTTTTTTTTTCTCCCAAGGATTCTCTTTTTTTTTTCTTCTTCTTTTCTGTTTTAGTAATTGGGAAGCTTAGTTTTCCAAAAGTCCTTTTAACTTTCTTGTGAATATAACTGAACCAGAGCTGGTTCTTGCCCTGCAGGCATATAGGAAGAAGGAAAAGCTAATTACAGAATTAAATTACCTGGGACAAACAGCCTCACTTTGCCAGTTTAGCCAGCTATGCCATAAACTAGAGCAATTTGGGTAACACAGTACCTGGGATAGTCAGAAGTCTCTATTCAAATCAACTCTAATGTACATATGTAACAGTTTTTTTCAAAATAATTCTACTTAAATAAATAGCTCTGTTAAGGATTTCCCAGTACAGTGCTTGGTAGGAGCTGCTAGGAAGTTGCCTGGTATCCCCACAGCAACCAAAGACAATCTTGATGGACTGTTGCCTGTTTTGCTTAACCATATAGTCAGAGCTGAATTGAGAAACTAGAGGATGCTTTATGAAGTGAACAGCTACCTTTAGGTGACAGAAAGGTTGATCTAAAAATCAACAGTAAAGTCCACATCCTGCAGGTGGATATGTTCTTGTAACTCTGATGTTACAGCATCATGAACATGTGGAACAAACATGACAATTACCCCAGTGCTACTGTGCCACTGTTGCTGACAAGCAATCACAGTGATTTACAATGGAGAACAAGAGAGAAAGAATGATAGAGAAATTTGAGAGGAGACTCTGAAACATTGATACTGCAAGTCAAAAGGTCCACTTTGTTGGAAAGAAGGATCCTGTGACCTTTCCAGAAGAGGCAAATAGCATGGGATGCTAACAGTAGCAGTGGTTACATGCCCTTCATCTCTTAACAGAAGCAGAGGTGGTCTTTGCAGAAGTCACATCAAGGACTAAAGAAGTATTTTCAGAAAGAAGAGGACTCGTAAGACTTTACCTTTTCCAGACGGAGCTCCTTTGCCTTTATTCTTTCCAGCGTTTCCGGTTTTCTACTCTAAACTGAGGCTGTTCTTCCAAAAGGGATTCATCCGCTGCTGTGTCTGCTTGTGAAGAGACAGTGTTTCAGCATGTGTGGTAGGTAACACAGCCTGCTTTCTGAACAGGTTTTCTTCCATCTAAAATGCCCGCAAAGTGAGTGAGTACTAAAACCTTCATACCAACTTAACTATCACTTGTCACTAGAGCTTACCCGATATTTTTAGAATGCTCTCTTAAAATTTATCAGTGTCTTTCAGTGCTAAGAAGCTTCCGCAAAATAAATGCAACTGAATGCTGTAGTGTGCCACTCTCCGAGTGGAAACTGCTTTCTAAGCACAAAAAAGGTGATTTGTTTCCCCTCTTTAAAACACATGCCCAGTTGTGTCTTGAACCAAGACACCAGACTGCTGCCACATAAATGATGACATATATCTTGATTTTTCAGGTCTTTCACACATGGAAGGAAAGAAAAAGAGTGACTTAAAAATAAACAAAAAAAACTGTTAAAAAGGGTTTTTTTGACATTGCACAGGTTTAGTTAATTTTTTCAACAAATATTACCTCGTTTTTGACAATAACTTCTACCTGTGTCCGAAATGTCTGAAAAAAGAGTTTGAGCCAACCCTGCAGTTCAGTTCAGACACATGATGATCCAGATCTGTCTTTGATTGCTGGGATCTATAGGTCCTGTGGACAACTGTCAGCTGACTCTGAAAGCATTTCAGAGTTTAGGAGTAAGAAGATCAGGGCAAGCTGTAGCCATAGAACTGAGGAAGGGGATCAGGTTTGTTTTAAGCCAGTGCAGATCTGATGTTACTGTGGGACACCAAGAGGCAGAAATTCTGTGAGAAGACTTCTATTAGCGGCATCTGACTCTGCAGCCGGTCACTACTGATGACATTCCCTGGGATGTTCAGCCATTGGTATGCAGACTGCTTGCTTTTCCTCATCTACAGTTACGTTGTTAGAGAACTTTTAAGGAGTACATTGTAAATCAAAGACAAGAGGCACTTTTCCCTTGGGATCCTGCTTGAACTCTTGCTGGTTTACTTATTGAGCTCCTCAGAAGTTCCACAGACAGACTGGGGAGTGCTTCTGGTGTCTTGGCCCGCAGATAGCTTACTAAGCAGATTTTTTTTTTTTTTTTTAAAGTCAGGAATATCAGGAGCCCTACAGATCCTGGCAGCCCTCTCAGGAAGGAGTGTCCAGGATTTTCAGATTCTTTGACCCAATAGTCTAGAAATTAGAGAATCACAGATGCTCCCCTCCCTCTCCCACTATGTGAGCTGGAAGGGAACAAACAAGCCCTATGGCAAACCCAGGGGCTTTTGAAATTGGAAGCCTGCACTGTCTTAATCTTCCTCAGTCCTAATTTGTTGAAATTAGCAAGCCAACATTTTTCAGATTGGTGTTCTGTGGAGAGCTTAGCAAATATCTTTCATTGCAGTTTGGAATGAAGACAGAATTGCTGATTTTCAGAGTAATCTGCAATGTGAATTTACTGTTCTCTCTTCCTGCCTCTGGTTTGGGAAGTGTCAGAATTGTGTCTTTGGAAAGACAGACAGGCAAATACAGGTCTGAACAAGAGGTAATTAATAATTGTCTGCAGATATTACAGTGGCTAGTTTGAAGAGGAAAAGCCTCTGACAGATTAAAAAATATGCAATTCCAAAAATGGTTCTAACCTTTGCCATGAGAACATAAGAGATTTAAAGGAAAAACTGATATTAAAACTACAGCGATAAATTATATGTGGAGATTTGCTAAAGTATATATAGTATGACCACTGTTACGCCTTACTACTTTAGCACTTTTTTAGGGATCAGTTTTACTGAACATGTTGAAGATGCAATGTTTGGCTGTTGAGTTGATTAAACTGAGCAAAACCAGTTTTCCCTAAACAACAGGAATAAAAAACAAACATACCTTTGACTAGGAAATAATTTCTTAAACTCAAATACCATAAACTGGAATTCAAGAGAGAGCCTGAATCAGATTATTTTATCTACCAGCATCTTTAAGATGAAGTGTATCCACAGTCCTCAGAGGCAATAAAGAGACAGCCAAGCTGATTTAAATACTGGGCAAACAAACAGAATGCATATCTGACCATCCTGATGTTTATCTGTGGTCTAAAACAATTCTACTCCCACGCATGTGTTTAAGTTCTATACTATAAACTTTAAAGAACTTTTTTTTCATCAAAGCAAAAAAATTAATGATGAAGGATGCTCCACTTTGGAGTAAGTAAGCATTCATTTGATTAGTGTATTTGATAGTTAAGCCTGCTGAAAAGGAACAGAAAATGCAATTGCCAATGTAAAAAGAGAAATAATCAATTATTGGTATCCAGTCCATGGACCTTGCTTTATCAACTAGGGGGGAAAAAGAAATTCTGATTGTTATTAGTTCTTACTTTCAGCTAAAGAAGCTACTTTTTTTGGCAAAATTGGTACAGGTTCTTTGCAGCTTTCACCTGTGCAGGATGACAATTACTAATACTTGGGCTGATGGGTGCGCTTTATCAACTATGGGGAAAAAAGGGTCCATGATATACCAGTGTTAAAAAAACCCCAAACAACAACAAAAAAACAACCAAAAAACCCAACAAAAATTATTCATACTTACAATACAAATTTTCTGCTGTTTGTTTATATGCCTAGAGGCTCAGTTGTGTCTAATGGTTTATCTTGCTACATGTTTTATCTCTGAACACAATATGGTCAATTGTCAGTATCAAATCTGCCAATAATTTATTTTGTAAAAAGCAAAAGACCCAAACCTAATTATTAGAAATAATAGCACATTTGTAGACTAATGAAGTATGTTTGATAAGTTTATCTGTTTGTCCTATTCTTCAGTTGCCTACACACAAATCTTGATATTGTAAATTTGCTCATTTGTAATTACTGCTGTAAGTTTTCCTACAAAATTACAGGTGGATTTGCAGCATCTTGGTTTAAAATTCATTTTAGTTGGCTCATATGAATGTAATCACTAAAAAACAAACAACAAAACCCCCAAAAACCAAGGCAGGCAAGCTCAGTATTTAGTTAAGAGTTTTGTTCAAAAATAGACCTCAACTGTTTATAGTATTGTAACAGTTGCAGGGATAGGTCACTTGTGATAACATGAGAAACATTTTGTGGTGTGCAAACAGGCATGGGTACATGTTGGGGTGGGAAAGTGACAAGTAGCGAGAGGGAGCTCACCAGTGAAACTTTGAATCGGGAAAGGGCATGACTCAGATTTTCAAGAACTGCCAAACAATTGCAGAAATGTGTTCCTGGGGTGACCTAATAAGCTTTTGTCACCCTCAAAGTCCCTTTCACTCCCCAGGAAGGAAATAACTGGAATACATTGTTAATGTAAGTAGCTACAAAACCAGTCAAGTTTTCATTGCTTGAATTAATAAGTGTAAAGTTGCACTAATGATTCCTACAAATGAAAATGCCTTCAGGAAACAAGAGCAGTCTGGTCTGTGCCACTTGACCCAGCTGGCTTCTAGTACCAATGGTGAAAGTACAAAAAGTTTTGAACACCATCTCCATAACACTAGCAGCTTTTAGTGTGCTTCTTATCAGGTGGCCCCACACACCCATCCTCAGGAAAGGAAGAACTGCAATGAACTGAAAAAAAAGTTTGTTTCTCTAATGCAGGCTTGGTGCACTGGCTAGCCAGCACAGCCTCACAACCCAGGTATTTCTGTTTGCACTTGGATCTCCCAGTAACATCCACAGCAGATGACCTATCAACACCACTGAATGGCCAAAGTTTAAAGACACTAACTGAGGCAAAACTGACATTAAATCTGAAACTCAAGTTAATAGTCCTGGGTATTAACATTCTCCCCCTGCCCATGGAGCAGAAGCTCTGAAGGTTTCTATGCAGTAAGTGGCCACCTTTAAAAAAGTTACAGCCACCCTGAAAAGCCTTAAGCTCTTCCTGATCTGTCTTATCTACTGGATCATGCTTCAGCTCTCTGTAATAAAAACCACAAGACACAATCATGGGACACAGTCAACTACACACAGTTAAGGAACCACACACATACACCCACTCCTCCCTCCATTATGGCCATTTTGGGTTTTAAATCAGATCTCTTGATTAAGGTATAGCTGGTGTGACACAAATTTCTTAGCAGTTGAAGATAAAGCCAACAGAGAAGTCTAGTAAAGATATTCTAGGCCAGCATTTCCACAAATGAAGAGCTATACTCACTATGGCACCAATTGGTTCCAATCTGTAATGTCTGTATTTACTCATACATGAACTGCGACATACCTCTTATGTTGGGTGACTATTTTCCATGTGGATGTCCTTTCAGTAGTCCTGTTCTCTTTCATATCCTCTTGCCAAGCTCCCTCCTTTCTGTTCTGCTCTAAAGCATGTCCATTCCCGTAATTTAGTTTTTCTCCTTGGGTATCTTATCCTTCAGTATCCTCTTTTTTTTTCCCTCCCTATGAAAAGAACAACACATGTACAAAAGGCTTCTCTCCCTCCTCAGTCCTCCTTTCACCACCCATGTCCCTGATTTCCATCCAGTTCTCCAGCCACTTGGAAAGAGAATTCCCTGATCCCAGGATCCGCCCTCCCCAAAAAAGCCCCTCGAAAAGCCAGCCCCGTGTGGTGCTATACCCACTGCTCTCTGTTCTTAGCCTCGTGCATCAGTTTGTCCAAAGTCTTTTGGCTCCAATCTTGGTAAATCTTTGAAGAAAAACAAAAACTTTCAACAAAACTCTTCTACTACTATCAGTTGCATTTTTTAAAGATCTATTTTACTTGAACTTTGCTATTCCTGTTTATGTGGTACTGAATCCACAACACACTTATGCTTTGTCTCTACTTAGGCTAAAAAGAGATAGCATTACTGGTGTGATGGCTACACCTCTTGTAATGACAGTCAGTGGCAGACCTACAGTATAACATTTTCAGCAACTGTGGCTCCAGCTCTGGCTATTTTTAAAAACAGGTTAACTGAACTGCTTTTAAACTAGCCACGAGTTTTAGAAATTTTTCTTTTTAGATCAGTCCTTCATGTGGATGACCTCCCTGTTCCTGCAACAATTGTCAGCACTTTATGCAATACAACTGTGCTATATATAACTAAATATTATCCTGGAAGATGGTATTTATGCCTCCATCAAGAGGTACCACTACTGTAGCACCAGGGCAGCCACAACAGTGTTCATACTAGTGATCAGTGTTCATAAAAGATTTCTTGCACAGAATCTACTAAAGGACAAGTTTTCCACTTGACTTACAGGCACACATGAAACTGAAAATACCTCCACAGCTAAAAGCTGCTCCTTCAGCTTCAGTCAACAAATTGTGGAACTTAACCACTTTCTTCTGGTAGTCTCATCAATGTAGTTGGAAATGAGTATGCAGTTTTTCATAAATAGCTCCAACATCTTCCTTGACTTCCAAGAACCCTTGATAATGACCCAACCTGTCATCATAGTCAGGAACAATGCCAGCAGATGCTTTCATGCATGTAACAATCTCTGAAAGTCAAATAAGAAATATAAAAGAGGATACAAAAGAGAAAATTACCCCGAAGAGTTCTGAAAATGCTTTTGTTGTATGGCATAGAACCTATGAGCCTGATCTAAACCACTGAAAGCCTCATGAAATTACAAGTGGACTAAGCCTTAGGCTTTACAAAGTGGAATAAAATAAGAAGATACAAAGGTACAAAGTAGAAACCCTTTAATACATCTTTAAAGAATATTTCATCTGGGCTGAAAGATGGGAAAATAGATGACAACGAAGCCTTTGACATTAAATCACAAATAGCAATTACACCCAATGTTCCTGTGATGACCTCAATGAACATGCCTTGTAAGAAAATGAAAGTATCAATCTTGCACTATGATTTTACCTCAGTGTAGCTGGCACTTGAGGTAGGGTGCCTACATTAGCATTCATGTTAAAATCAGGAAGGCGCTTTTCTGACAGTCTCCCAATAGCTCCCATGTTGAGCACTTGGGTTCATGTCACAGAACAGCCTCCGAGCACATGGACTGGATTTCTTTTGGACAAAACAAAATTGGAAGATGTGCTTGTTAAACTCATCTTGGGTGCTTCAGCTGCTAAAGGGCGGTCAGTCCATCGGACCTGACTAGAGTCAGTCCGAACTGACCACCTTAAAAAAGCACTGGCTCTTCAGCACTGTCTGGTTCTACAAATCAATTTCTATTACGCTGTGCTACTCACTAATGTAGACACAGCCATAGTCACCTTGAGGTAAGATAAACCCATATATGCACAACTATGCAAGTACTGCCTTCACAACTTCCTCTTAGTGAAGAAGACAAGGCCTCATCACTAAAAAGTGTTTGGAGTTCTTCCAGTCTTTTATTAATTAATGCTTCAGGAACTGGCAATTCATTTAACTCCCTTTTACCTGATTTTCACTGAAACAGTATTTGAAAATTTGCAACCAGCAAGGCTTGTACAGACTAGCACTTCTGTGAGTCAGTGAGTAGAAAACTTGGGGTGCTGTAGCCCTCTGTAAACACTTCTTGCTGGAAGAAAAAAGCAGCATATTGCTGTACCATGCTCTTGGTTTTCTTACCAGATAAAATTTCCTATTGATTTCACAAGCATCTCTTTCCTCTGCTTTGTAGGCTTTGTTTTAAAACTGTGGGGGCAAATACCCTTTTTTAAGTTAATGTGCAAATAGAGGGCAGCACGAAAATAAGTTTTTTTGAGAAGTTTGAGAAGTGTGGTTATGTATCACATAAGAAAATCTTCTAGAGCTATATCTTTCTTAGTTGTTTGTTGGTTTTTTTAAACTATTATTATTTTGCTGTTATATTTCTCATTGTTGCTTACAAAGCTTTATTAAGGTTAGCATTCATGGCAATTTTCCACAAGCTCCCTTCCAGTTACAGGTGTTATTCCTGCAGTGTCCTGTAATATCACTCAGAACATTTCCAGTCAATGAAACATAAGTACCCATAAGTCATTTTATCCATACAATATTCCCAAAGATACTTCACCATTATGAAATATTTCATGATAACATTAGACATTCCACAGTAGACATCAAGTAAGTCAGGAAGATTTCCAGCTCCTGAATCAGTGGCCCAAACCCATCTCCTCTAACTATAACATTTGAAGTCTTATAAAAAGTACCAAACACAGCATTGCTCCTGCAAAAAATGGAAAACTTCCCTTTAGGCAGCAAACTGTTCCCAAAGGCAATGACTGAGAAGATCTGCCTTTGCACAATTGTTCCAATCCATTATTGGTTTTGCTGGCACTCTTTCGAGTTTGATCAATGTAACTTTCCTCATGGCCTGAATGGGAAAGGATGAATTCTTCATGACAGATGCTCGTTTCTTCACCTTCAGAATCTCAGCAATGACCCTCATGCTCTATGGAAGAGGACAGCTAGCCAAGATTTAGGCCCACCCACTTACTTGACTCTGACTTGGTTACACTGATTTAGTTAAAGTAGCTACCTACGTAGACTGACAATCTGAAATTGAATTAACAACAGATAATAGACTGAATCAGCTTCAGCTGTTTCTGACTTAGGAAAGAGCCCACAAAAAGTACCTGCACTGATCAAATTAAATTGATTGAGTCAAACTGATGCAACTATCTTGCTCATCTTCCACTCGGTTTTTCAATCCTACATTATTTAAGAGGGAACCTGACATAGGATTTTTCCTGGAAAATGCAGATAGAACAATTCTCTTCATCTACTCAGAAGACTTTTCTAATTAGAGTGCATGTGGTGATCATCTGAAAAAGATCATGACCAGGTAGAATGAACAGAGACAGAAGGCATAAAACTGTTATACTTAAAGCCTAACCCTGCTTGGGAAAGCCTGCTTTTGTGTGATTTCATTAATTGGGGTTATGCACTTGCTGCACTATGTCAGCCAGACTGCTGGTTAAAATATTTAATGATGTTTCCTTCAGATCTAGGCACTCTTCAGTCTGTCTGGGTCAATAAAAACTGAATAATGGCAGAGCTAGAAGAAGGACAACTAGGTGAGTTCAACATGTCTGGGTTAAAGTAGTTTTCTACTTGAGACCTCACAGTATTATAATAAACAGACATGCAACAAAAATAAATGTATGGTTCTACACAGTTTCTCTATCATACCATACTGTTTCACATATTTCCATATATTATGCTATGATCATATATATGCAGTACATACCAACATAGTAGGGTTAGTGTATGCTAGTGAGAAAACTGATCTGGTATGAGAGTAGAAAGAAGAGAGTGAACTGAGGTGAGCTGGAGGAAAAAGACAGTGATAGCAAGAGATACAGGAAAGGAAGAAAAAGATGATAAAAAGGAGGAAAATGTACATGAACTGAAGATGTAGTAGAAGAATAAGACTGAATTAAGAGAATAAAACAGTAAGATACTCCAGAATTTCTCTGATAATAATGCTTGCTCCCTGAATGGCTAGAAAAATAACAAACACATCACTCAAATGATTACTAGGGCCAGAACTGTCAGTCCAATTTGCACACCTAAGCAACTCACTTTTCACTTGTGAAAAATTTACCTGTGATACAGGCTGTTTTCTGCTGGCATTAGAAAGAATATGGCTACCTGTTGCTTACTCTTCCCATTGCAGGAGACAGATTATGCCACATGGGCTCATGTCCTGCTTTCAGCTGGGATAGTTAATTGTCTTCCTAGTAGCTGGTACAGTGCTATATTTTGAGTTCAGTATGAGAAGAATGTTGATAACACACTGATGTTTTCAGTTGTTGCTAAGTAATGTTTAGTCTAAAGTCAAGGATTTTTCAGCTTCTCATGCCCAGCCAGCAAGAAGGCCGGAGGGGCACAAGAAGTTGGCACAGGACACAGCCAGAACAGCTGACCCAAAGTGGCCAAAGGGGTATTCCATACCATGTGATGTCACATCTAGTACATAAACTGGGGGGAGTGGGGGTGGGGGATCGCCGCTCGGGGACTAACTGGGCATCGATCGGTGGGTGGTGAGCAATTGCACTGTGCATCATTTGTATATTCCAATCCTTTTATTATTACTGTTGTCATTTTATTAGTGTTACCATTATCATTATTAGTTTCTTCTTTTCTGTTCTATTAAACCGTTCTTATCTCAACCCATGAGTTTTACTTCTTTTCTCCCCCATCCCACTGGGCAGGGGGGGGAGTGAGCGAGCGGCTGCGTGGTACTTAGTTGCTGGCTGGGGTTAGACCACGACAGCTCAGCAGTCAGTAAGGTCCCTATGTCACTTCAGATGGCTTATGTGATCTAGCATGATGCATCAATGAATGGTCCAAGATTAGGATATGTCTAGAAGTGTATACATCCTCAGGCTTAGACCTGAATTCTGCTTGCCAAAAGGGAGAACTGAGCCCTAAGTATCTGAAAACTTGCAGACACAGCCACAGACTAGTTGTGAAATAGTGACACAGGCTCAAGAATAAAACAGCCTCCTCTCTCTCTCCCTCACACACGTTTTTTCCTAACTTATACAAACACGTAGGCACAAATAAACTGTGAAAAGTGGCCAGAAGATCTTGCATTCTAATCCCTGGTTTGCTGGGGGCTCTGATGTGTCCTCAAGAAAGTTATGTCACCCTGATTTCAAGTCTCCCCATCCATAAAACCGCAGCCTTCTCTATCTTCTTAGCTGCTTGTAATTACTATTTCTTTCCTTTTGTCCATAAGGAATTAAAGCAATTTAGACTCTTTAACATACCCTTCAAAAAAAAAACCCCAAACCCCCACACCCAAACCCCAAAACCAAGGGGATCTTAACTCAGGTTAAGACAGCAATCAGGCCAGTGTAACTTGGGCTGACTGCAGTAGTTAAAGTTTATAGACAAGACCATAGTTGAACAAAAGAGGCTTATCCCAAGTTCTACCTGGAATTGCTCTGTCTTCACTGTTATTTTAGCTGAGTGCCAGCATGCCACTTTCTGGTGTATAAATGTATCTTATATCTTTTGGGCAATGATAAGAAGCAATAGATCATGTAGGCACACAAATTTCACTTCAGTAAGGAGAAATAAGTTAAGGTATATTAGTCTAATTAATCTAATATTGCCTGATTTGGTTTAACCTGCATACTGGGGAATGGAAATAAAGTATAGATACAGTCATGCTACTCCTTTTATCCTTCCAGTGTCATGAGAGTGCCTAAATCATGGCTGGTATTTTGCAAGCCCTGCTTTGACACACATGTAGCCCCCCAAAGAAATGTGGGCATTCATTAAGGAAGCATTCATTCACACACAAGCATGCTGCTCTAAGAAGTGTTTTACCCCCACATGCTGCAAATGTGATCTCCCTATGGCCATAAAGAAGATTCACTATCATTCCTCGAGAATACAGCAACAAGAAGGTCTATTCATACTCTTAGGAAGAAGTACTAGAAATACCATCTTTCCCTGGTGCTGAAAAGCAATTTAAAAGGACAATAATGCTACTTCACGTTGCTAAATAATGTAGTGGTGTTTCTTTCTGAAGGCTAGCTTATGCAATCACATGACTACACGTGACCTTCAACTCCCTTGACAAAAGTAGTCTTTCATCAGCCTGGTTAAAGATCTAAAGCTGAAAAGTCTGGACCCCTGGGCAAGATGGCAAATAGAGAAGAACCCCAAGTTATTATGTATTTTAAACAGATCTTGTGACTTTGAGTCATCTTCGAACGGATGGCTTGGCCAACGTTGCATCTCCTAATCTTTCCTTATGCTTTGCTGATAATCTCAGTGCCCAGGCAAAAATTCTACTTAACAGGCAATATCATTTTAAGAGAATTGTCTGGAAAAGATTGTACCTTCCAGCATGTTTGCATAGGAGTAGGAGGCCTCATTTCCAATTGCACACTGCAGAGCTGGAAATGCCATTTGAGCAAACGGAACATCAGGCACTGCATCAAGTATCTTTTTTCCATCTCATTGTTTTTATTTTACTTTGCAGGGAACTGCTGTGTATAGAACAGAATAACTACTGCAACAGATGGCCTGCTGCTCAAATAATGAAGGGTGAGGTCTAAAGACTCTGGATTTCTACATTCAACTCTGCAAGCTTTGAAACATGGCTCTGATGAGATCAAAAGCAGCCAAACTATATCCCTTAGTTATGACTACTATTAATATCTAGTGTATTGCGTAGCTCGTAAGACACTCAGATCCAGACCCCTGTAATATTACACACCGCATAAATGCAGAACAGTAAGACTGGCTGAGCCCCCAGAGTGTTTACTACCTAATGACTCATACAGTCATTTTTGGATACTTGGCTTGAAACACATTATACTAGTTCTCAGAAGTCCCAAGGGGAAGTAGCTCTCAGCAGTAAGAGCCAGGGCTGCAGGTCCTCAGCATCCTTCAAGACAAGGCTCAAGAAGTGAACAAATTCTAAGACCCTGTGCCCAGCATTTCTGGTTGGCAATGGTTTTTTAAAGGCATATTGTCTACCAACAGGAAACTAAGCTGTTTTAATAGGGCCCAGCACATAGCAAATCTCCCAGATATTGAAGCACACAGCATTAGCAAATGTTCTGAAAATGTTGATAGCTGTCCTTCTGCGCATCAGAGTGTAATGTGAAGCAGGACTCACCTACATTATCCACAGAGTTCATTAATCATTGCTCAATGTTTTACAGTTAGCATGATTTGACTGGCATGCCTCAAGAATGCTAATTAAAAAATATGAATGACCAATGTCTTCTCAACTAAAGCACCCCATATACTATTCAGGCTGTTATAATAAATCAACAGTAAACATGAACAAGACAAAAAAAAACTAAAAAAAAAAGCAAAGCAGCATGAGTCCCAAACTGCTGCTATTTAATTTCATGCCAGCACTAAGCAATGCAACAATATGCTAAAAGTTGGGGGGAAGGCTTTTTACCAAATCTGCACAACATAACATAAGAAGCAGAGAGTATCATTACAGAGTCACTTCCTAAGAGGAAAACAGGCGACTACCACAACTTCCCAAAGGGCTATAAAGTACATCAATGAACCTGAAGTCCTGAAATCCTATTCAGTGCCTAATACAGTTCTATTTTGACAAAACCCCACTGAAGTCAACAAGAATTTCTGTTCAGTTGAAAGACAAGTTTAACACAAGCAAACCAGCTATATTATCCTTCTCTTCCTTCAGTAAGGCGCTCCCCTTACTTGCAAAAAGAGGTTTGGGCTCCACTCTCCCTGGATCCTCCCATGCTGAGTTTGGAACCTACTGGAGGCTTTGAATTCAGTTATTGAATTTGTGTCCTTTTTCTTTCTTTCACGTAGGACTCCAAGCCTATCTGAGATTGTGTTCCAAGGCTTAATTTTGTTTCATTTTTCATCTTGTATATAGCACACAGAAAAGAGGCCACCATTTCTTGTTTAAATGCTGAGTATTTTGCTTCTGATTTCAGTGAAGGTAATTATTCAGTATGTTTAGTGGGTCTACCTTAGCTTTAGATATCCCATGTACTTAACTATTCATGCATTTTAATTGCTCACATTACAATGACAACACTGTTTGCAGTACAGGCATATGAAATGGCTGTCCTCTGCAGTTGATACTCGTTCACAGGAGCTCAGCAAACATGTCAATTGAAGAATTGGAGTTTACATGAGGGTCTAAATGCCTTGCCAGAGAGTCTTTGAAAGGTATGCTTTTTCAGCAAATGTACATAACTTGCTTTCATACACTTTAAGTTAAGCATCCAACGTTTTGAAAATGGAGGTCACAAAGCAAAATAACTGCTGTATGGAATTAGCTGACAAGGCTGTTACTCAGTCATTTTTGACACTAACAATTGTGAAGCCTCAATTTTCTTCTCTCTGCCAATGCTACTGCTTTGCCACTTCTCCTTAATACTCTAAGTAGTTACCCTGTGGTATTGTTTTAACAAAAGGTCAAGTTGATCTTCAACAGAAAAAAAAAATGTCATTAGGTATACAGTTAACAAGAAAAATGTATCTTATGGTTTCCTTTGATAAAAGTAACTAGTGATTTATAACTAAAAGGAAGAGGAGCTTATGTTTAGAAAGCAGTGCTGTTATTTTTTTAAGCAACTTTAACGTTGCCAGCAACATTTCCCTGAATATGCGTTGGGCTTCCTCTGAAAAACGTGCCATGGGTTTAACAAGCCTTGTGCTTCCAAAGCTTTCCAGAACCTCTATCTACCTTTTTCACAAGAGAGAGGCAGAGTGTGCATTGCTCCTCCATGTACTTGATCTGTCTGCCACCCTCCCTCTAGTTTTGTGTTCTTTCAAACCCTTTCATCTGAACAGAGCTGCAAAAAGAATCAAGATAACAAGCTAGATGCTGTCTCACATCTAGATTTATCAAAAGTTAAGTAGAAATGGGAAAATGTGTTGTATTTTCCGTTTGTGGCTGCAATTGCATATGCAATACAGGATATGGCTTCTAACATATCCGGTGCAAATGCAACAGCATATATGGGTCTTTTAAGCATCCTAAAAAGTCAATTGACTTTGCAAGGTAAGAAGACATGCAGCCACAGGTGAGTCCCAGCTGGCAGACATAAATATCCCCTACACCAAGAAAAAGCAAAAAAGATGAGCATGAAAGCAGCTCTGAGGTCAACACTTCCTCCTCTCCACCCTTTCCTGCCACTGCAGAAAAGCACAACTGTCTGACATGAAGGATAAAAGTGTTTTTCAGCCACCCCATTCTTGACAGAAAATAAGAGAGTGATTCTGTGATGTTTGTGCCTGAGTTAGGACGCTTGTGGAATGGGAGGCACCAGCAAAGTACAGCACCATCCATGAAGACTTTTTGGCATTGGTGCTAAACAGCATGGCAATAAAATACTCTTACCAGCTCTATGCAACTACATTATTTTTTCTTTGCATCATCATAGGATCAATGGATCCAAATGGGGTAGCACTGAAAAAATCCAGAGACTGAAGCTCAGACTCCTCTTATTTTAAAACAATAGCCAATAAAGGAACATCTATGTACCCTTGGTATTCTGTAGGATGTGTATTTTGGGTAAGGTACAGCTGGAATTTCTAAATTAAATCTCTAGCTGATCTTAAGGACAGTTCTTCAGTAAAGTATGAGGAAGAGAATACAAATAGAGTGACAAAATTCAAATGTATTAGTAAATAAATCACTGGTGTTTCTACCTCTTGCAGAAGCAACCAGAGTATTGCCCAGAAGGGATGAGAATGTCAGACACTCCTCTGCAGACCCTGGAAAAGCAGTCATGTGGGACAGAGCAGGAAAAGAGAGAAAGAAGGAAAATGTGTCAAAGTCAACATGTCTGATTTAAGGTGAAAATTTTCCAATACCAACTAAATAAATAAACAGTTTATAATTTGTCCTCTTCTCTAGTGGAGAGCTTATACCCATGAAAGTACCCTAGTATAACAATTTCATCAGAAATGGCTAAAGATTCACTCTCTAAAGACAAATGGGACTTTCACCTTTACAAATAAAGCAAGTATTGAGTTGCATGTAATTCTCAAAGGAGGCTTGACATACATACAAGACCTTACAGTTCTCTAACTCTCTCTCTTCGGAACACTTTGTATAGTCGAGGATATATTTTACACAGGTGTAAGTACCTTCGTATGGTAAATTCAACAAAACCAGCAATCTTTGAACTCTGGTCTTGGTTGTATCAGAGTGAATCTGAAGTAAACCCACTGTGTTCTGCAAGTTCCTTCTGACACACAGACAAAACAGAAGTCAGGCTCTGGAGCTCAGGTCCCAGCCTGAGTCAGAAAGGAGACCTGTAAGTACTTTTAGCTCCATAAAAGAAAAGCTCAATATACTGACAAGGTAGTCACCTTCACTTACTTCCTTGACTTGTCATCAGGCATCGAACAGTGCATATTTTAGTACTGGGAACTAATTGGAATGGATTGTTCTAAGACACTTATGAGAAGTTGCCCTTTTAATTTGTTTTTTCAAAGTAATCATCCATATTGACATGCCATTTTGTTCCTGCAGAAGCATAGAGCGGGGCACTGCTTTTACTGTGAACCTTCTTTTTTCTGTTTCTGGCAAGTATCCTAGATTTTGTAATTTAATATTCCTGCCAAAAGCACTGGAAACATTTGAGATGATCCTCATGGGATTAAGGACAAACTGTGGATTACATTCTTGGCGTTGGACTACACTGGAAGCCTGCATTTTTCTTGCTGTTCCTGAATATTTGTGAGCTAACCAAACAAGACCACAGCAGAATCAAGAGTAACTTCATGCTGTTTTACTTTTTCTTCTCAAACCATCCCAGGATCTAATGCACTCCTGCTCTTAGTCTAGGGAATGTGTTCAGGTTGAGCAGATGTGTTTATGCTCATTAACCTTGCATATTAACAAAGTGAGAACAGGTTGTGGTGTGGCTGAGGACATGACTTACTTTTTTTTTCTGCACACTAGAAAATGTGTACTTGGCCATGAACCTTGCTCCTGTTTCACTGATTTAGAGTGTTGATAACATAAGGACAGTCACAGTGAATCAGACCAAATCTATAAAAAGCCAGGCTCCTTCCTCTGACAGTAGCCAATAATGGGTACTTTGGGAAAGAGTACAAAAAACAGGGCAATACTGACTCTTCCTCTAATATACCTTAGTTCAGGGACAGACAGAGCCAGAGGCTGGTTTTGCATCTGTGCATTTAAAAGCCTTTCTATTATTTTCTTCAGTTCCTTTTTTGAGCCCATTTATACTCCTGGTCTCCTATACCCTGCACCCATCAGTGTCATAGCTGATTTCTACTGTGCTATGCAAAAAGAACTTGCCTTTGCTTGATTTAAGCTTGCTGCCTGGTAACTTAAATAGGCACTGTAACTTCTTGTCCTGTGATGGAATAACACCCTCCCCAACCACCCGAAGACCCTGTGTTGAATACCAGGTCATCAGCAGTAGAACCACTATCACCACTATCTGTCCCACCACACTCTGGTGGGGCAGGGGCTGGATTTAGAAGTACAGAAGGAGATATAGAGACAAAACAAAGAACATAAGTTTTATCTTTTGCTGTCACTATACCCACAAATTACAGGGAAAACTTTGAGAAAAAACCCCCAACCATTGAATCTCAACAGTTTCTGAACTTACTAAATAACCAAAGCCCCCAGAGATCTAGTAGGTCTCGCTTGCATAATAAGCCCAGGGTTTTGTACTTTAAACAAAGAAACTGCTCAAGCTAATGAATGACAGCTGTTAAGAGTTCACCTCCCAGTACTTCCAGGAAGGGCTGGAAAACATGCTAGCTCAGATATTTTTTGAGATCCAAAGACCTCAGCACTAAAAAAGTCAATCAAATATATCAAACTGCTTGAATGTAACCTGAAACTTGCTACCTGAGCTTATGGAGAACTTGTCAAAAAAATTACACAAGAAAGCGTACAGCAAAACTTAAACCACATTTAAACATATAAAACTATTGAACAGTTTAAGTAATTTGTCTTTTACAAAAGTGCAACTGAAATAACTAAGCTACAGATAACACATCCAAAACATTGACTTCAAATTAGCAAGAAATCAGTCAGTTTAAAAATCATAAGAATTTAAGAACCTTGCCTATTTCCTATATTGTAAGATTATTCTTCAAAGAAGGTATATGTTCTCTAAAATGATCATGCTTTCATGAAGGCCCCAGAGTCATCCAGTAGATAATATTGCTGTAATCCTGTGATAAAACTGCCCTGAAAGTGTAACAGGAATGAGTCAGTATGTTTTTAGAGCAGTATCTTCCACAATTCCACAGACTAATAAGCGAGTATTAACATTGATATATGTTTTTTAATTATCTAGAGAAATGCTACAGCAGTATTAAAAATAACTCACTTTTCTGTTATGTTGGAGAGTTCAAATAATGCTCTACAGGTTTACAGGACTTGATGCACAGTTCTAGGATAGGTTAATATTGTATGTCCAATATCCCTTGCCTTTACTTCTTATAGCTCAATATAAAATGGGAAAGAAATGGATCACAATGATAGAGAAGGGTCACACTGTTACCAGGGTAAGGCAATGGAACTATTCAGCTAGTGCATCATGCTTGTATCCTCCGCTTTCCCCAGTTAATAGATGCAGCCCCTGATCTGTTTAAGACAGAGACTGTAAAAACACTGATGGATTAAAGCCCAGTTTTTAAATGCATTTTGATACTGTGCAACTCACCTTTATAACCTAAGGGACAGCCTACCTTAAGAATCAACAAAGGCAGGTAGGGCCTTATGTCCCATGGTTTTCACATGGCCCCTTGTTTTAAAAATAAAAGCCATCCTCTTACATCTTCCTTTGATAGGTGAAAATAAGATAACTTCTCCAAGGCCTCTTATTTAGAAATTTAGAGGGAGAAATTCTATTTCTCCAGGAAGCAGGCACAGTGCTGCTGTGACTGGTCAGTATCTCACATTAATGGAGAATGAAGAAGTCCCAAAGAGAGGAAAAGTTTGAAACTTGTGGGAGAGGAAAAGTTGCAGGAGTTTTCCACAAGTAAGAGTAGAAAACGGCTCTCTTGTGAAAAAGTAGACTCAGGACAACAACCCTAAAGACTTGTGTTTCCACAAGAAATAGGGCCCTTGGGGAAAACCAGTGATGAGCATGTGATACTCTAGCCAGGGACTTTCAAGGCGGTTTTGAAGGATGGGGGAAGGAAGGCATCAGGACAGGGCTCTGGGTTTTATTACACTGAAAAAGAATGGAACTGAAGAAGTACCCAGAAGGGGAAGATAATGCAGTGCTGAGATCCAGTATTGTTTGGGACACTCTGTTTCATTTGAAAGCTGAAAAGACAATGAAATCCCACAGAACCCATGACAAGGCATGCTCTAGCAAGAAGGCAGAGTTACATAAATAGACAAAAAAGGAAGTCCGATGCTGAGGTGGTGCAGCTGCCCCACAACGTTCTATACCTTATCAACATTTTTGGGATCTCTGGTAGAGTCATACAGAGTGAGTTCCTGGCAGACACTAGTATCAGTAGGAAATTGCTTCTGCGGCTTTCAATATGCTGGCCTGCTCCTCAAATCCATTTCAGTCCTTGCAAGCCACACCGTACCCAACAGGGCTCCCCTGGAGTAGTTCAGCCCACTTGGGAAAACCAACTTTTAAAAAACATCAGTTGTTTCCAAACTGTCACTAACTGCCCCCAGAAGCTCCTGCTCTCTGCCCTTGCTGTCTGCTCTGCCCCAAAGTACCCCATCTGTACAGGGGCTACTCCACTTCTCCACTCCAGCCCAGTCCCCAGAGTCCCTGCTCATAGACTTGCCTCTGTGGTCCCCAGCCTCATCTCTGGCATGGTTATTTCTGCTCTGGTGACATCACCCTGTTCACAGAGCTAGACCAATGTGAGACGAAAGATTAAGAAACTCAGGCAACAAAGGAAGTGAAAGTTGTGATTCAACAGATGGTGATTGCTCTTAGGCAAGACTAAAATCAGAGTGCTGCAAGACATTTATTGACTGGCCTTTTAAGGTGCTCTTTTCCAAACCAGACACAAGACCAGGCAGTAACAGAACTGCGTCTCAGTTTTGAAAGAAGAAAAAATTGCTCAAGACAGTGGGTTAATTTAGAAATCCACTAACCTGTTGATGAAGATCTGCAGTGTTTCACTTGAGAAACATGTGCATTTCACGGGTAAGCAATGTGTTCCTGACACATACTTTGCACATGGCGACAGTGGTCACCATACAAGGAGCTAGTGGGCTAGGATTGAAGTGTGCTTCACCCTGGTGAACAGACACATTCAGGAGGCCTGATGGCACGGATACAAACAACTCTTCACTGTCTCTTCAGATATTCAAGAATGAGGAGCCGTCAATGAAGCTAAGAGAAGCTGGGTTCTAGACAAGCCCTACAGACCCCAATGCTCCTTGCTGGAGGATTTTCTAGCTGCAGAAATTCTCAAGAGAGACTGAACAAGCATTTAGAAGACAGATTTATTGATAGTCACTAACTAGATAAACCACACCAGGTTCAGGAAATCCCTAAAGTGAAAACATGCATAGGCTGGGAGATTATCCAGCAGAAGTATCATGCCTCATTCTTCTGCTTCCCTGGCATCTGCTTTTGGATTTGGCTTGCTTTTAGTCAGCCAGCTCAGTTTGTACTTGGTACAACACTAGCAATCTGTTCTTGCACACATTACAAGGGCTGAACCTGTCCCCTCAGCATCATTCCTGCCCGGGGGGATGTAGCAAGTCCCACCAGCCCAATCCTAACCATGCTTCTTGTGCAGTAGAATCACTTGTACAAAAACCAGAGCCTCTTGCTGAGTTTCTGCTCTGAGAGGATCTCCCACCATCTCTTCTTGCAGCTGTGCCTCTGCAGCTCTTTCTTTTGGCAGTCCCATGACCACCCAACAAGGTCCATAGGGTAGGCATGGACAATCACAGGCTGAGGGATTTCTAGACTGTTGAAGAGCCTGGATGAGGCTTGCTTCTTCACACACTGACCAACCTCCTTGGTGACAGTGGTTCCTTCTCCTGGAAGAGATCCCATGGCTAACACTCTTCATGGCCTGAGCAGGGGGAGGCCCATCAGTAGCAGTCACCATGGAGCCACAGTAGCCACCCCATTGTCCCCACAGAGCACATGTGCTTCTGCTTCCTTAGCTGCTCACCTGGGTAGCTATGAGGCAGGCCGGGCTTTCCTGAGCTTGGACCAGCTGCTTCCCAGAAAGTACCCTTTCACATGCTAAGCTCCTGGCAAACCATTAGAGGTGAGCTTGGGGCCATTGCTGGAGATGGGGAGCAGGCAGATGCTTGGTCTGAACCAGTCTGATCATTTTACATATGTTACTTTAAAGGCACAGCCTTCACTGACACTCAGTGTCATGCACGTGGGGTGCTAATTGCACAAAAAAGTGCCTTTGGATCCTTGAGAATTGTGTTTTGAAAACAGAAGAAATATTGATGAATAACCTTACAATCCAACCAGGTTTCTATACTGATGTAATAGACCTCAGTCTACCCTACCCTGTTCTGCATTTCATACCCACCCTGCAGAAGAATGACTATATTAGATTTAAATCAATGGAGAAAGTCAGGTCTGATAGTTAGATCTGGTCATTGAACAATGGCCATGGCAAAACCTGTAGTTATAACTTCTATGAACTAACAGCATGAGGAAAGAGTATCTCTTACTTGACAGTAATTCATGTAATAAGCAGGCCTTATCATTAGTTATCTGGAGCCAATGCAGGAAAACCAGTTTATCTTTCTTCTCATAAAACTCCTGCCTGACCTTATCCCTGCAGTACAGTGTAAGGATAAGATTAAGATGGTGCATTAAGCCTATGGTTCCACCAGATAGTAAACCAGCCCCCCAGCGCCAGGTTAAAAATGCCACAGCCAGGAACCATCATGAGCCCTGAACTGCCAGCTTCTAAATGACCACAACGCCCCTCTTGTGTACTGTCCCCTGTTCTTACACTGGTCATCTTCCTTGTCCATAACAGTGAGCATAGCACCTTTTTCCACGGAAACTGCTTTCCCGTCCTAAAGCTCTCTGTTGATTCTCCACATATGCATCACAACCCTCCCTGCCATTAGTCTTCCTGCTAATGCTGTCTTGGGCAATGGCACTGACACAGCTACTTCTTCCCTAAGATTTCTATTTCAGTAACTGTGACTACTAAAATAACTGCTGAATATTGTACGATGTTTGCTTACGTGTGCCTTACAGAAGTCTGATCAGCAAGTGCAGATTGTGAGATTCTACGATTTAAAAATCTTGAAAACCACAGTAAGCTGTACAAAACAAATGTGAACAATTACAAAGCTACTGGTGTGAATATGATTTAGTCCAGTTGATTAAGGATGAATTAGAACCTAATGACATCGCTTTCATCCTGCCACCATGCCTTACACCAGGAAAGGTTATGGACACACAAGATACTAAGATGGCACTGCAGCTCTTTTAACCCAAGTTGCTGCAGTTACCACAGCCACAGTGAAAAATTTCAGCATGTCTGTCTTGCAAGATTGGGAAAGCTGTTATTTTACACCATGATAAAATGTGTAGTGCTTTCTGACACCCTTAGAATCAAGGCTTCTTGATGGGCATTACTGAACTTAAGGGAGCATAAGCTCATGATTTTAGATCTACAAGTTCGAAGTTCAGTTCTGTAGTTATACAGGAGCATTTCAAAGACTATAAATCTCTGGAGCTCTGTAGAGCTGCCCAGACAGTAGAGCAGTTTCAACCACGCTATCACAGTGTATGTCTGTTACTCAGAAATAGCTGCAGACACAAGTCTCTTAAGACTTGTGAGCTAAGTCAGCTGGTCCTTTAGCTTAACCATAAACAACGTACCGATTATTCCAGGGAAGAGGGAAGGGTGTGTACTTTGGCTTCTGGATGGACTTTCATAACAGCAAACATTATATTTAGTCTGTATAAACAGCTACAGTGACTGCAATAAAAAAATAGATATTATGACACTAGAGCAGGGGAGTTGTGTGTTTGACCTGGATCTCGGTACAAGAAAAGAAATAGGGAATCCACTTCAACAGATGACTTCTACTCATTCTTTCCCTTTCCTTGGAAGCCTGGGAGAGAGGTTGTGCTTCGGCTTTTTAGCCTTGATGAAGCCGCACATGCAATAGCTATGGTTTTGGAAAATTCCTGATGTTTTTTGAAGATGGTGTTATGTCATAGCAAATCTGAAGGCAGAGCTGAAAGAAGGGTGCAGAGGAAGCTGGAAAACAATGGACAGACCTCTCATCACAGGGAAGATTGTAGTACCCGACTTGGAGTACTAGTACATTTCCACAGGAGGTTGCATGCAGCTCATTTTGGGGCCTGATTGTTAGTGCAAACCTCTCCAGGGGACTCACTCTCTTTGGGCAATGCTACATCTCACTTTTTCTCTTCTCATTTATTAACTTTGTAAAGGTGATCAAGCATCAGAGGAAGAAAGGCTTTCCTAAGGCATTTCATAACTTCTCTTACCTTCCAGGAGGTAGCCTGAAGCAATTTCAGCACAGCAGCTTCTTGTTCTGTAGTTACCCTTGCCCTCCTTCATATACCCAGGAGAGTCACTGCTGCATTAAAAAAAAAAAAAAAAAAGAAAAAAAGGGGGATTCCTATGAACCTGCCATCCAGACAAATTATTGAGATGACAGATACAGAAGGAAAGGTTTTCATCTTTCTCTTACAACCTTCACATCACCTCCTGTTTCAGCTCAGTCCCTAAAGCTTTTACTTCTCTCTCTGACACATGCTGAAATACTAACTTCATTCAACTTATACTGTCATGCAAAACCTTTGAGCAGACCTCTGTTAAACAAGAGTACTTGTCCAACTTTGCAAGCCCTCAGCATCACTTTGAAGTCACAATCAAGGCTTTGTGTGATAGAGTAAATTGGATGAGATTGGCTCTTTTAACTTTAGAAGTAAGAGAAACACCAACCTGATCAGGAATTTTTCTGTTCTCAACAAATCTTTGTCTTCTAATTTTCTGATAAGCAACTGCAGTAATTCAGTGCTCAAAACAGAAGTATCAAACGGCCTCAGTGGAAGCACTGTGCCTGTCTCGGTCTGAATCAGACCCGATCATGCTTCATAACCTTAGAACATGCAGTGTCTCTTGTTCTTTTGTTAATATCCTCTTTGTGCATAAATTCTCAAAAAAAAAAAAGAAAAACAAGGTAGACAGCACCTAAATACAAGCAGCAGAGAAGCTTCAGAGTTCTTTTCAAAGTACAGGTAAAATAACAACAAAAAAAAAAGAAAGAAAATTAGCAATATTCTTTTCTTCATTGGAGGTCACCTTACATAAAACCATAGATAAGAGTCCAGTTCTTCAAATCTTTTTGAAACCACTGTAGCCCTACAACCTCCTCTAGAATCACACTTTTTTGCATCAGTAGAGGTTTTGGCTACAAAGCAAATCTAAATGGCTTCACTCTCATTGAAAAAAAAACCCCACCACAAGACCCGCACTACCACAACATAGGTATGAAAATGGATGACCCACTAAGTGATACAATATTTAAAGTCATCTCACCATCTAAATTTTCGGACTTTAAAAATTGATGTGGAGATTTCAAGGGAAGTCAAGACCTTGGAATTTCACCTAGCCCACTAAAAAAAGGTAAGGTAGATTTCCTCAGATTCAGTTCTTGTTCAAGCAAATGCAAGAACCAATTCCAGGTTTTCCTTTTGGCTTTGATCTAAGCTCTGAGTGCCTTTTTCCTCCTCCTTTTGTATTTCCAAAGAAACAGAGAGCACTGAAATTCAACAGCACAGCACACAACCTGAAAGCCCCCACTGTTAACACCAACACGATGCACTGAAAATGCAGATCGAAATGTAAGCTGTCATTTTCTTGCCTCTTATCATTGTTGTTGTTCAGCATCTCACACACATCAGTACGTGCTCCTATTCTCAGTACTGTAAAGAGAGGTAAGCTGAAATAATGTGGTGAAGCACACTAGTTCAAATACTGAAAAGGAAGCTTGAGCTACTCTCTACAATGCTGTCTTTACTGGCCAGCACAATTTGGTTATACACATATAAACAGGGCTACAAAAAACTCTCTCCTGGGCAAGATGGCATTTTTGATGCCCCGTCTGCTAACTGCACCTTCCCCACTGCTGCAAAGGGAAAGTATATGGCATTTGGCTGAAGTTTCAACCTTAAACTGCTGTTAGAGAGGAGTTAATGTGAGAGGATTCAGCACAGAAACAGTAGCAGGGTTTTACACTCTGTCACTCCTCCTCACCTCCACCAGAGAGTGCATGCTTCAGCATCCAGCCGGAGAAATCCTAGTCTGTAAAGCAGCCATGCTTCTAAGATTCAGCAGCACGAGCAAGACGCTGACCTGACAATGTGGTTGCGGCCAAGGAAATTCTCACTAGATACGAGAAAAAATTCTTCCTGTTGGGGGTGGTGGAGTGCTGAGGCAGGAGCCCAGGCACGACACGGGAGGAGGTTTTCCAAATGCAGCTGAACAAGGAAGGCCCTGCACAACCTCATCCAGACCGGGAACACTGAACCCCTGGGGTTGGACTAGAGACCTCCAGAGGTCCCGTCCAGCGGAATTACCAGATGTTATCAACCAAAATTTGCACTCAACCTAATACAGAAAAAAAATCATTAAATGCTCATCAGCACAAATGCATTTTACATGTCTTTTGGCCTCAGCATTTTTTTTTTTTCCATTATAGTAGTGTCTAAAACCCACCCAAAGAGCAGAGCTTTACTACAGTAAGTAGCATGAAAGTGCACAATCCACGCTGGTTGTCATGAAAATGTTTGGGTAAATCCGGTGGATGCAGTTCAAGAAGAAACTGAGCTATCACAGCCAGCCCTGGATAAAGAACTGTGGAAAGAGCTGCTTAGTGCAGCAAATTAAGAAGACTTACCACAGCCCCTAAGATGGTAGTGCCTTTCTCCCTCAGCCACAGATCTCTCCTGCAAATAATGACAGACTCCTTCCCTCACTCCTATCTCCAGCGGCTCAGGTCTCCTGTCTCATCAGGGATCCTGTCCTCCAGCTGATGGCAGAAGAGAGCCCAGCTCAGAGGTCTTCCATTCTTGCAGAGCTTCAGCAGTTTCACAGCATCCTCTGCTGCCAAAGAGCAGAATCAGATCAGAAATGAGGAAATGGACTAAGCCTTTGAGTGGAACGTTATCGCTTTATACAGACACCCCCCACCCCAATTACCCTACAACGAAAAGAGACAGATAACGAAGCCCTGATCCATATTAGGGACAAATCTCCTTGCCTTCCACAGAGCCACCCTTGAAACTGATCTCCTTTTGGGTATTACAGGTGCAAAACAGTCCAGAAATACTAGAAGCTCACTGTTTCCAAGGAACAGTCCCATACCAGAGTACAAACCGCGCAGCGCTGGGCTTTTGAGGTAGCTGTTATTTTTCTCAGCCTAGGCCTCATATGGGTCCTCAATCAGTAACAGGTTTAATAAATGTCATTACTTATTGGAAAATAACGGTATGCTTATTTAAAAAAATAACATTAGTATATCAGCTGTTTGATTTGAAAGAAAACTCTCATAGCTAGGTTCAGCACAGTACCATCATCAACGGCTGCACTGTCACTTACGTGTTTGATTGAGAAAATTGTCATTTTATTTGCTTGCTAAAGTCTCTCGCTATTGTGCTAGTTGCTTTGTTGTACTGTCCCACTGTTGATGTCACAGCTGATGTTGATGATGTTGATGATACAGCTGATGTCGAGGCAGCTGAGAAAATAGAAAATCATTTTAATGTATCTGGTGCCAACATCAGCACCAAGAAAATCAAAGTCTGAACTGTCAGTTGGTGCTACGCAGTACCTTTCAACATCTGGCTTTACATAACCCTTCTCCTTACTACTCTGAATTTTTTTTTTGTTAGGAAAGAAAATGTGCTTCTACTTTAGAAAGAACAAAGGTCTAAGCATGTGCCCTCTCAAATCCATGGGAAAAATTCCCGTTGCACTAAGCTGTCAGTCCCACATACTAGTCAGGTCCTAAAAAAACATTACTGCGAGTATAAAACCAGCAATGCCACACACAGGGGAGCAATTCCACTCGGTTCATAGGATAGCTCAAGAAAATACATCTTTATTCCTATTCCAGCCATGCCTGGCCCTGTACAAGCCTTTACTCACACAGCGACCCTGCAGCCTCAAGCAGCTGTATCGACGAAACCGGGTTATTCGATACCAGTACGCCGAAACGTTTTATGGGCGCAAGGACAGCAGCCCCCTCTCCCAAGGCCGCACCGGGCGGGCCGCGGCGCCCGAGCGCTCCCTCCACCGATGCCTCTCCCAGCCGCAGCACCCACACGGGGCGGGCAGCCCGGCGCCAACCCAGCTGCGAGGGTCCCGGGGCGCTGACACCGCCCCGCGGCACCCACCCGGGACGAACTCCTCTGCGCAGAGACAGAGCTATCTCCACGGACATAAACACATGTTTATATACCGCGCGGAGCGGAGCGGCCCCGCCTCGGCCCGGCCCCCGCTCGGCGCGGCCCGGCCCGGCCCGCCCCGCCGGCTAGTGCGGCTCTGGTGCCCGCCATGGCGGTAGCCGTGCAGCTGCTCCGCGGGGCCGCCCGCAGCCCGCCCGCCCTCGCTCTCGCCGCCGCGGCGGGCCGGCGGGCGCTGGGCTCCGCGCCGCCGGGGGCGGCGGCGGGCTGGGGGGGGCGGCGGGCGGCGCTGGCGGCGGCGGGGGCGCTGGGCGGGCTGGGGCTGGGGTTCTGGCGGCGGCAGCAGGCCGCCATGGCGGCGTCCGAGGAGGACGAGAAGGAGGAGGAGGAGCTGCGGCAGCGGTTCATGGCGCCGCCGGTGAGCGGGCTGCGGGAGCTGCGGCGGCGGCGGCGGGAGCTGCGGAGCCGCATGGAGCTGCTCATCATGGAGACGCAAGGGGAGGTGTGCCGCGCCCTGGCCGCGCTGGACCCCGGCGCCGCCTTCGCCGTCGACACCTGGGAGCGGAAGGAAGGTACGGGGGGGGCCGCGGGGGTCACCCCGAGCTCGGGCACCCCGGGCACGGGAACCCCGGGGTCGGGCACGCCGGGGGGGCGGCGGCCCCGGCGCGGGATGACCCTGGCGTTGGCAGGCGGAGGCGGCATCAGCTGCGTGCTGCAGGACGGCGAGGTCTTCGAGAAGGCGGGTGTGAACGTGTCCGTGGTGTTCGGGCTCCTGTCCGAGGAGGCAGCGCGGCAGATGCGAAGCAGGGGGAAGTCTCTGAAAGCCAAAGACGGTAAGGTGGCCGGCGGTGTGGGTTCTCTGAGAGCAGCCTGGCCCTTGAGCAGAACGTGAGGAAGGCCAGACGGTTCAACGCTCAAGGGAAGGTGTCGTTTGTGTCATGGTGGTTTCTAAGCAGTAAGCCTGGCAGGTGGAGTATCACATCCCTAAAAATCTAGGTATCGCAGTGCTTCTCCCTCTGTCTTGCTGCTTTAAGCAACGTGCTGTAGGCGCAGGTTGTTTCTCAATAACGATGCTGTAGCTCAACAGTGAAACAGCGCAGGAGTTGCGCACCAAAGAGGTGGAGGGAAGGAACCAAAAAGACCCAAAGGCTAAAGAGGATTCAACCCACATTTGTGTAGCAAAGGGTAACTGTGAGGACTGGGAGTGGTGGAAAGCCTTAGCAGGGCCTTACATTTTAAGTAGTCTTCATCTAATGGGTGCTGTAACATACTGTTGCATTTTAGGACAAGTACGAGAAAAAAGCTTTTAGTTATGTGCACAGAAGTGTGTGGATGAGAAGTAAATTGCCCATTGATCGATAATTAGGGTGACCCAACATGAGAAATTTTCTTGTAGGGGAACAGTAGCTTGGAACCTAAGGAAAAATTGTGATGTTCCTTAAATGATGACAGATTATTTGAAGAACTGAAGGCTTCTTTCTGTGCCTCTTCTTATCTAGGGAAACTGCCTTTTTGTGCCATGGGTGTGAGCTCCGTTATCCATCCGAAGAACCCTCATGTTCCAACCATGCACTTCAACTACAGATACTTTGAAATTGAAGAAGCGGATGGTAAGAATTTTAATCCAATGAAGTACGTACAAAAATGCATGACTCCACATGAAGGAAGCGTGAACGCATGGCTAGCGTAAGAGGTTAAGAACTGGTCCAGGTTTGTTCCCAGCTGTGCCAAGAGTCTGTTCTGTAGCACCGGATGTCTTAATCTCTTCGTTTGTGCATTTGTAAAATCAGTGGTAAAGGGGTTTCTGATTTAAGTTAAAATTAGGAGGTTATAAATATATGTAAAACATATTAAAAGAAGCAACTCTAGAATTAATGGAAGAAAGGTCTGTGAAGGACTGATAAGCATTCTGGTCAGGATGTATCTTTGTCTCAGAAGCTGGGGGGATGTACTGTCAGAAACATCACTCTCTAACTGCATTGTGCCTTTTTTCTCTGAGTTTCTGCAATTTGCTGCTGTCAGAAGCAGGGCTCCAGGCTAGGTGGTGAAACGCTGAGAGGCCATCTGTACCTTGGGACAGTTTATGTACTGTCAGAAGCTCAAAGAGAGTTTTCTTTCAATTATTTTGCCAGAGCATTATGGGTCATTTCTAGCCAATTACTTCCCTGGATTTAATAATGATATTGCCTTTCTTTGGCATGCAGTAAAATGTTTCTGGATTCTTGAATAGGAGTTGCCAGCCCATCTTGTGAAATTGATCTCCTGTAGGCAGGGTCAGTGGTCCAAAATACTGAACAAATGGTTTTTACTGCTTTGAAGTTTGTTTCATGTTTTCCTGAATTCACTGGTCATTGCACTACCTCAAGCTCAAATTTTTCATGATTGAGGTTTAGGGACACCACTGAATAATTATTTTGTTTTGTATTGTAAAAGTAGTTGTTAGTTCTTGGTGAACCAGTAGCAACATATTGCTGTTTGGAAGTTTAAAAGGAAAATGTTGCTGTGTGCCTCTCTCCTATAGGAACTAAACAGTGGTGGTTTGGTGGTGGGACTGACCTCACGCCAACTTACTTGAATGAAGAGGATGCCATTCATTTTCACAAGACTCTGAAAGAAGCCTGTGACAAGCATGATCTGAAGCTGTATCCCAAGTACAAGAAATGGTATGTGGGGAGAGATGTGCTTGGGTTCCTTTTGTGGGAGCAGAAGGCGGCACTGGGTGTTGCGACTTAAATGTACTCTAGGAACAGAAGGTTCTGCTGTCTTTTGCAAAGTATCAGCAAACCCTAATGAAAATAAGCAGATGCGTACTGGGACAAAACGTAATCTAAAACAATCTCTTATTTACAGAGGCCTGAGTTTTTGAAATCAGAGGGCTGACAACTAGGATTGTAAGTCTATGGCACACATAAAAACCAAGCTGACTCTACAAGATTGTGTAAGCCACAGACTTCACTAGGCAACTTAAAAATTCTTTTTAGCCTGTGGTGTTAAACTAGGGCAAGACTTTTGCTCCATGGACTTGCACAAATTCTGCTTAGAGTGAACTCATGGTAAATGTGCATGACTTTAGTGTGAGCTCTTGGGCCAGCGCTGCAGTTCTGAAAATCCCACTCCCGTTTTTTCTGCCTTCACTCTGACCTCCATGACCTTTTTTTTTTTTTTTTTTTTTTTTTTTTTTTTTTTTTTGCCAGGTAGGTAAGGGAGCTTGTCCTTGATGTAGAAGCTTCATAATTTTGATGGAGCTGTACTTTTTTTTCCAGTGACACATTCACTGAGAGTTCAACAACATATTCTCTAAAGATGCAAACTTTGAATGTTCTTCTTGAGCTGAGAGATAAAAGTGATGGGATCCTTCACTGTTCAGTGGGGGCTTGCTGCTCTGTGTCTGATAATCGTATCTACAACAAGCTGTAGTATCCAGGAAGGAGGGGTTACCCTTTTGTAAGCTACCAGCTCTTGTCTGAGGACAGGAGATAAAGTGGGTGTTGTAGCTCGGGTGGCCAACTGCTTAGTAGAGAATCACATCTTCCAACCTTAAGACTACAGTCTTGTTCTCTGAGGAATTTTTGCATGGTAGTTCAGTGTCTGCCTTAATGGTCAAGTTGTTTGCAGCATAAGTAGGCTAGCAATGCCAGCTGCAGGGACTCGCAGAGAAGGACTCCTGTTCTTAGTCTGAGGGCAGCTCAGGGCAGGACTAACTGTATCCCGTGTACAAAGGCAGTTTTCTCAGTCCCAGCACGAGTGCTCCTGTAAGCAGCAGCTGTGTAGGGGCATGCAGTCCTCACTGCCAGAGCAGCATCAATCTCCTCTGAGCTTCTACTAATTAGCGTTGCCCCTTTTCCCAACTTCTCTAACATAAAAGCTCTTGTTACGTTTACCACGCTGTCTTCCTGATGTAGCTTTAGCTTTAAGACTTCCGTCAGGTTTGTTCTCTTCTGCATTTTTGACTCAGCCTTTTTTCCTAACTCTTCCTGCTGCCATAAAATAAAAAAGCTGATCATCCCAGTGATAAAAAAATACCTTAGGTTATCTGTTACATCTCCACATCTCTCCTGCTATGGCCATGCCCTTTATATTGCTTGAGAACAGTGACTGTGGATGGATACATGTATGGAAAACTAGTCCTAAAGGAAGGCAAGGTTTCCTTGCTGTTGATGGTTTCTGCTTCCTACTTCCCTTCCATTTCTCCCTCACATGAAGACTTGCAGGGCATGGCTGCTCCAGCAAGCAACTATAAGCAAGATAGGGTGTGGATACAGTGAATCAGCTAATTTATAGTGATCGCACACCTACATACTCCCAGTAAATACAAAAGAGATTAATTGCCTCCCTATTGTAGAATAAGCTGCACTTACTCCTTCGTAAACTTGAACGTGAGCCATGAAAAGCCACTACTAGAATGACTCTGTCTTCCAAGTTTATCTATTAAAAAGCCTTTTTCCAAAGAAGGCTACCTTGTTTTTGATTTTTCCTTAAGTGACAGTGGCTTTCTTATCTGGTCTTGGGTTTTTAGATTCTTTCAGTTTTGATGCAGAAAATCAATTCTTTTACTAGAACGGCAAAAAGAATAAAGATACTATCTTCCAAGTTTATTTTGAGTTCATCTGAAAGCTGTACAAATAATTTGGGATCTACATATAATTCTGGGAATGAAATCTAGAAGGAGCCCTTAAGGTGAAGTTTTGAAATCAGGTGTCCCTCCTCTGTATAGGTAGAAGATATGGATTTGATCACTCTATGTGGAAGCATCTGCCATGGTGTTTGAGTGTTACATGTTCAGTGACTGTGGTGATATGTAGCTTTGCAGAGACTATTTAATCAGAGCTTTTACTGCAAGTGAACACAGGAGTACTTTCCAGATGGTGCCATACCACCCTGGTTCTCAACTGTCAGTGAAACAGTGGGGCACCCGGCACTGCAGGAACTGACTTCTCGTCAATATTTCACCAGTGCCGTCCTGTGCCACATAGCTGTTTGGAGTTCTGTTCATTTCTTTGAATATTGTGGATGATATTAATAATAGTCTGCTGCTGCTTCTAGGTGTGATGACTACTTCTATATCAAGCACCGTGGTGAGCGAAGAGGGATTGGAGGCATATTCTTTGACGATGTGGACTCTCCCTCCAAGGAGGAAGTATTCCAGTTTGTGAAGAGTTGTGCCAAAGCTGTTGTTCCTTGTTACGTTCCCATTGTGAAAAGGCACTGCCATGACTCCTTCACACCAGAGGAAAAGCTATGGCAGCAGCTTCGGAGAGGACGGTGAGTACTGAAGGAGCAAAAGAATACATGGATTATGCTGGCGAGAAAAAAAATGAGGTATGTTTAGACATAAACAGGACAGGTTTATGTCCTGTTGTGGTATGGTCTAAGTTTGGTTGAGGGCTAAGTTTGGGTGAGTGCTCTAAAGCTCGCCAGAGAACTTCAACATTTTTGTGCACAGGGTGCAAAGGTACTAGCACACCCTCATCTGTATCTCCCACTCTCCCATGCTGCAGCACAAGCAACCCATACAAAATGCCACAGTTTCTCTCCAACTCCTTCAAAACCCAAGAGAAGCTGCTGCGTTTTAACAGGCAAAGGGATGCGTGCATGTGTGCTTGGTGTCCTGAATCCTGCCCTCTCCTGCAGCCCAATGTTACGGGATATAGGACTGCCCTGTGACATGAGGAGCATAAAAGGGGTGAGGGAGTCAGGCTTCCTATTCAGTAATGAAGCTAAACCCCAGAAAGTCATGAAATAACTGTACCCAAGAGTACTTTTCAGCTTCTTACATACATATTTATTCCATCTGATCTTGGCATTGAAATGAGGACACAGTGAACTGTTTGTAAAGGAATAAAGATACAGAGGGGTTCTGTTTTTCTGGTGTGGTCCAAAGTCACTGTAACTTAAAAGACTTTGGAGGATGCTTATTAATGTGAACAACTGTTAATGCTGCAAAAGCTTAAGTACATTGGCAGATACAGTTGTACTCCTTCCTCTATGTCCTGTGATTGTGTAAGCATACGGAGAAATAAGCATACGGAGAAATGAGCATACATGTGCTTTGTGCAGAACCAGGGAGTCTTTAGTTTCTGCCTCTTCTGCAGAGCAATCTGTGAGAGTGGCATAGAGAAGGCTTAAGCATTCAAGTTTAGATCACTAGTCTGCAGCAGTTACTCAAATAAGCATATATGCTTAATTTGGTGGGACTGTTCCTGGGAGTGTTGGGCTTTCAGGATCCAGTCTGTGGATGGGATTTAGCAAACCTGCTAAGGTTATAAGGGGGAATAGCTTCTTTAAGCTGCAGCCAGGACCACCTCATGAGGCCTGCTTATTTCCCTGGATCTGTTTGCAGGTTATTGGGCTAGGTAAAGCTCTCCATTTCTGCAAATAGATAACAGCTCCTCCCTTCCTGTACCTCTGTTAAGTACTAATACCTCAGTACTGGTTATTACGATAACCCCTGCTGAACTGTCACTGCTCTGTTCCTATGCTGGGGGCACAAAACCATCTATTCTGGCACTTAAAAGTCCCAGTCAGCACTCTGAAGCTGTGTGACTTCTGCTGCTTTCCAGATCTCCCCAAGAAACAGAAAATCTTGTTCTGACCTTGCTGCTTATGTGTCCTTCAACATGGAGGACTGCACAGTTGTTTTTCCTGTGGTCATATCCAGTTCCTTTAAGGCTCCTTTTAGTATCTGACACCACCGTAAAAAAGTACTAGCATAACCAAGCTAAACTTGGTGTCAAGCTTGCCAGCAGGGTTGAAGCCTGGGAGAAGTAAGCTAGTAGAGCACCATGCAGAATGCTCTTCTTTGAATAGTTTGTCTGCTCTAGTTTGTTAGCTAAGGTCATTACTTCTGATGCTTTGTGGAATGGCAAGGTCACACCTGCATTCCTATGCAGAGGATGCTAGAGAACAGTTGACCCCTAAACAGGGTTCATTCTGACACCCAACACAGCAGAAAGACAGGCTGGTTTTGTTTGATGTCTGCCAGTTGAAGAGGCACAACCAACTTCTGATAATGGACTTGTTTTTCTGTTGCATCTCTTCACTCCCCATAGGTATGTAGAGTTCAACTTGGTTTATGACAGAGGTACAAAGTTTGGCCTCCTGACACCAGGATCAAGAATTGAAAGCATTCTTATGTCTCTGCCACTGACTGCAAGGTAAGGGCATAGTTATGTGGAGTTGCAGGTAGGCACTGTTCTTGTTAAAATACTTTGTAGGATTAAATCAAAGGTCTGTCCTGGTGTCCAGTCTTTTAACAGCAGTTAGTTCATGCCTGATCCAAGAACTGGCCAAATACATGCAGATGCTTCTCTGGTCTGCTACACTTGCCCAGTTGCCAGTAATGTGTGGCCTAGATATTTTCTGACAAAAAAAAAGTTGTGTTTTTTGGGCTTAGTACCTCTTGATAGATTTTTCCCTCCTCGCTTCATGGGTTTTTGTTTAGTAGCTCTTTGAAACCATGTGAGCTTCTGGCAGTCCTGACAAGCCTGTGGCAAGGGCTTCCACAGTTTAGCTGTGTGTTGTATGAAAAAGTGCCTCTTTGTTCTCTACTTGCACCCAATGACTTCATTTGACTTTTCAGTGAGTAACCAGATTTTCTTCCTGTTCATTTTCTCTGTAAGTTCTTATTTTACAGGCTTCTGGTTTTTTCCTTGTTTTCCAGGCTGATGAGTCCCACTTATTTTAGTCTTTGTACAGTAGCTGTTCCATACCGTTGATCACATTTGCTACTTTCTCTAGGCTTAAGTTTTCTATGCCCTTCCTGAACTTGGGGATAAGGAACAGACAACATAAGCTACATATGTGTATCCAAGATGCAGGTGTGCTGCTGACTCATACAGTGGCATAATAATGTTTTAGTTCATTACTCCTTTCATAATCCTAATGTGCTGTTTGCTGGTTTTGACTGCTGCTAAGCACTGAGCTGGCTTTTTCATAGAATTGTTATGATGCCAAGATCTTTTCTGGGCAATAAAAGTTAACTCAGTCTCTCAATGTGTATGTAACTTTTTTCTGTGTGCATCCCTTCAGATCAGTCAACAGTGAATTTCACCTACCATTTTATTGCTCAGTTCCTTGGCTCGATATTTACTCTTTTCAACTGCCTTTTTAGGTTTTGACCTATCTTGCTTAATCTTGCAATATCAGCAAACTCTGTCACTTACTGTTTACTCCCCTTTTTAGGTTGCTTTTAGATATGCTCAATAGCACAGGCCCTATCATGAACTTCATAAACTTCATTAGTGACCTCCCTCCACTAGGAAAACTGACCTTTGCCTGCTATCCCTTAACCATGAAGGCACTCATGTTCTCACCATATAGCTTCATCCCGCTCCCAACACTAGATGTGTCCCTGACCTGGTGGTGTAGCATGGTCCTATCTTTTGATTTCATTGCTGGGATGATCTGGTTTTGCTTGTTTTTGTCAACATAAATAGCTCGCTTCACAGCATGAATGGGTCCTTCCTGGGGGGCGGGGGGGGAAGGAAAATGGGAAAAAGGTTGTACTCATCCCTTTGTGACTGCTGACACTTTTCTTCCTCTGTCATGACCCTTTTAACTGCCTTTTCAATAAATAGTGGTCTCTCATCAATCACCTTTGTTTTTAAAACTAAGATTCAGCAAGGACTTGTAGGGCTTCCAGTCCAGCTTCTGGAAAAACTAGGTCTCGTGTCCTCACTGTCAAAATTGTCTGGGTTCCTTTTTTTTGCTCGTCTTCCTCATGATACTAGTGTGTCACAAGAGACTGCTAGAAGATCTTTGCAAATAAACCTGCATACATTGTGGGGTAGGGGGCATTGCTCTTTCCTTTTTCTTTGTTCTTCCAGCCTTTCCAGAAGTTGGGAAAAAGACTGAGCTAACATTTCTCCTGTTTATTCCTGTGTTATTTGTTTTTACTGAACTTAATCATTTGTAGCTGTATCTGTCACCTGATCTGAGAGTATCAACTGTGTATGTAGCTTTGCATCCTCAGAAAAGGCAACTCAAGTCCAAACATAGCCTGGTGTGGGAGAGGTGATTGCCAGCTGGGCAGTCTGAGTGAGTTTCCCCTCTCCCTGCAGGTGGGAGTACATGCACACCCCTCCAGAGAGCTCGAGAGAAGCAGAAATCCTGGAGGTTCTGCGCAATCCCAAAGACTGGGTGCACTGACACGAATCGTGAACAAGATGGATTGCCTACACTGAGCCATTATGAAACAACAGGAACGCCTGCAAACCAGCTCATTCAAACTGCTGTTGCATGGCGTTTTAGTATAGCTATTTATACTCTTACCTGGTGCCTTAATAATGCTGTAGACTTGTAACTTGCAAATATGTGAACTCATTCTTTAAGATTGATCAGCTAATGTTACCACCCTGTTGATGTTGCCTTGTGAAGGACTGCTGATACCCTCACAGGACTACTGTGCATGCTTAAGAACTTCCTCAACTGATTTGTTTGACTGCAACATGGTAAACTACTGTGAAGTGTTTTCCCAGTGGAATGAAAGCATTATCTGTGCCTAAATAGCACTGATTACTCTTGGAAAGTGTTGGGATGTTTTAGATATATTTTTTTTTAAAGAATAAAGGGAATATTGGGTATGATTTTAAACCTTAAACCCTGCTTTCAGGAAGTTGTGGAAAAGGTGGTACTTAATCACGTACATTTTCATGCTATTCACATTGACTTTGGTTGGCGGGGGGAATGTTTTCAGATGTATTGCAGCAGCATGACTTGACTGATCAGTGACTGGGAGATTCTGGGTTGGTGTCCCAGTCTCACCTGATGAGAGAAGGCTGGCTGTCTATTTTGAGGAAAAAATCTTTCAGCACTGTGCATCTCAGTTGTGATCAAGACAGGATAGCAACCTGCCTCGGGCCAGCTTCTTTGCGGGGGAGGTCAGGGACAGCTCAGGAAGCTGTTGGGTGTTGACCTGGCATCCTCCCAATAGCACTTCATGCTGCTCCCAGCCCCGGGCTGATTGTTCCTTCTTCCCCGGCATGAACCTCGTCAGGGACCCCGCGGGGAAAAGCAAGGGCAGCAGGTCCTGTCCGCTCTCCGCCCAAGAGAAAAAGCAACACCTCCCCGTCGGGGAATCGAACCCCGGTCTCCCGCGTGACAGGCGGGGATACTCACCACTATACTAACGAGGAGTGGTGTAGTGGCAGATCGGCTTCCCGCCAGGACGTGGTGCGACGTCACCTTTGGCGGGTTTCCGGCCTGCGGGTGGCGGTTGGCCCGGCGCCCGCGCAGGGCGGGGAGAGGCGCCCCGCCAGGCCCGCTCACACTCGCTGCCCTCTGATCGCCGAAGTCAAGTTTCCCCTTGGGGGCTACCGTGTTCATACGTCCTCCTCTAAAATAAAATAAAGAACATTCAGTAAAAGCCAGCGATCGCCTCACCTCCAAAAGAAAAAAAAGAAGGAATGGCCCGTACGGGGATCGAACCCGCGACCTTGGCGTTATTAGCACCACGCTCTAACCAACTGAGCTAACCGGCCAATCTTGAGCAACATTCTGCGCGTCCACGCAGCTCACGCCCTCCCACGGACACGCAGCGGCTGGAAGCGCTGCCGGGAGCTGCTCCCTCGGTCGCCGCACCCGCAGCGTTACCGCGCCCGGTGTTTTTAAAGACCGCGTCGGCGGGACGTTTCAGGGAGCTCTGGCAGAGCAGCAGGGACATTAACCGGGGTGACGGTAATTGCTCAAATGGACACTTTCAAAGTTCTCATTCTTGTCTGCGCCCCCCTCCTCCGGTCCGCGGGCGGCGTTCACCGGCGGCACGGAGCGGCTCGGCAGGGCCGCACACTGCACACGGACTCGCGCCTCCCGGCGTGGGGGGCAGTCCCACCGAAACGACCCGCCACGCTTTCCCCTTCCGCTCCTCAAGCGGCTCCCGCCCGCGGGAACATGGACGCCGCCGCCGCTCCGGAGCAGCTCCCGATCGCCTCCCTCCCTCACGCCCGCACCGCGGACAGGGCTGCGGTGGGAGGAGGAGGAGCAGGAGCGCTCCCCGGGGGTAAAAGGCGACGCCTCCTCCCCGTCGGGGAATCGAACCCCGGTCTCCCGCGTGACAGGCGGGGATACTCACCACTATACTAACGAGGAGCGGGGTGCGGGCGGTGCTCCCCCTCGCCGAGCCCCAAGAGCCGCCTTTGGGACCCCCGCCCGCCCTCGGTGCCATCGCGCTGCGAGCAGAGCGGAGACACAAGGCCCTCGTTCGGGCCCCAGCACCCCAGAACAACATCAAGGCTACGCGAGGGTGGTGGGGCGTCCCCCCGCCAAACCAACTGCTCTGACCTGGCCAGGGAGGGGGCGGGAGGGACATGCCGAAAGCCAGGGGAGTGCCGAAGGCCTGGGCGTGCGGCTGGTGTGCACCCAGGTTTGCGTGGGCACAGGCCGTTGTGTGAACCCCAAGGCTCTCCCTGAAACGGCAACGGCCAGTCTGAAGGAAAATGCAGCACGATAGGAAGACGGGCTCCTTCCCTAACCCTATGATGAGCCCTGTTCTCTACTGCGGTGAAACCACCTGTCCCGAGAGGAAAATGTGAACCCTTCCCCAGCTGGAAAGCCAATTAGATCACCTGTAAAATCAAGATATTATGTAAAAAACTGCAGAAAATACATAAGAATTAAATACCTCTGAGCCTGTGAAAAAGTTGTAAAGGAAGAGGACATCATCAAATTCCAAGCTCTTTGCTTCACAAACTGTCAGTGTGAGTGCTGAGTTCCTCTGTTATCTCCTCCTTTGCCACTGACACCACCTATCATAAAATACATTAATAAAAAGAACATATTAGGAAGCAAAAAAAAAAGCTAACAGCTGCACAGAGAAAGCATACAGATGTGTCATGATAAAGCACAAGGGGTTCCTCAAAACCAGGCAACATTTAACACGGACGTTCTAGCACTCTCTGCAAAAAAGATTGCAAAGCTGCCACTAGAAGACTGATACGAGGAGACAGTCATAGATCTGGTCTAAGAAAATCTGGAGGTAGAAAGGAATAGGACAGGAGATACCTGATGCAAAAAACAGCAGAAAGACCCAGATGTGCATGAAGAAGAAACAGAAACGCACAAAATAAAAGCTTCTAAGTTGAAAAAGCATAATTTATCAGTGAGATATAGGGGCTTAAATAAAAATAATTGTGGGCAGTCCAGAGAAAATAATTATTTAGTTAGCTACACATCTGGAAGAATCTGCAAAAAGCCATATACCTAAGAAAAGCAAACCTGACATACTCCAAATTCCATAGGCGGTGTTTTCCTTTTGAGGCCCCTCAGCAGCATCACTAGGTCACTAACACTGTGGGACTCCAAGACCGTAGGTTTTCGTCCGTCAAAGAGACCCCAGTCCTCAGGAAGCCGATCAAAACATTCTGGGATCCATAGTACTGAAGCAATAGAACCATTCCAGATGCCAGCTGAAGAGTACCTGTCATAAGCAGAATATAGATTTCAAACTCCAGTCTGTCTCATGCTCTCTCGTAAACACACTTTTAAAGGATTTTGTTAGAACCCTGAGATCAAGAAACATAACAAAAACACTAGTCAGAGAAGAGAGAAGCTTTAAGGTTGACTTTATATTTCTGCTATTGTGAGTAGACCGCATCTCACCGTAAACTAATTTCAGAATAATGAATTAACTAAATTCAAAGCACAGAACAGTGCAATTCCACACTCTCGCATCCTTTTGTCCTGATGCTGACAGCCAAATAACTTTGAACACTTGGATTCATCACACCGAATTTCTGTGCATATTCTGGTGGTTCTTGACTGCAAAATGGAACAGTAAAAATAAGTGAAAGCACATTGTTCCAGTAATATCAGCTGCAGAAACAGGGAAGTGAAGGAAGGGTAAGAGAGAGCAACAACTGTGTTAGCATCAAACATGTTTTTTTCTCAACAGTTAAGTTCTGTGAGGGGGAGAAATGGGAAGCCACTGTACCTTTCAAAGACGAGAGCAGTTTCAGAAATCCCTGAACGTCTTCCTTCAAACCATTTTTATGATGTACTCCATTTTCAAACCTGCAGAAGGGGCTGAAATGTTGAAGACCATCCAGGAGAGAATCTGTATCACCTACGGCTCTGCTCCCATTTTCCACTGCAAAACATACACTATTTACCACAGTACACTAGGCTGAAAACCGTAGTAGTTCAGAAGTTGATCTGCATGCAGACAGGACACTGCTTCCTTGCAGTCAAACTGTGGCTCAGGATTTTTAGGGTAGATGACTACGAACAGTAACATTTTCAGCATACAGTTTTAATCAGATGCCTTGAGCTTGTCTGAACCCTCACTGACATTAAAGAAATACAGCCATAAAATAATTTGTCCTCTTAAAAACAAAAACAACAACAAAAAAAACCCCACACAAACCAAAATGACACCCACAAGCTTAAGAGATACTTAGATAATTGACAGTGGCAGGTTTTAAATATGTCCTAACAAATGCCGTTAAATGAAAACCGAAAGACTTAGCCTGACTTTCCCAAAAGCTTTGAGGAATTTAAGTGCATCAAACACCAAACCAAATACTAGCTTTGCCCCTTAGCGCAGAGACAGACAGGGTAGGTCACCTTTTTAGGGACCAGGATTAATCCCAGACTTTTATCCTTAAAGCAGTGGCTTGTTCTCTAGCCTCTCTTAGTTTTGCACTAAGCCTGGAAAACTCTCGAGGGCTGCGCACTGAAAAAAAACCAACCTTGACCACGAAAGACATGCTCAGCTACCTGGAACACCAACCAAGGCAATTCCCGTCACAGGGGGAATCGGCCTTAACAATCTAACGGAGAACTGCTGGGATAAGACCTCCAGAGCAGGAGATTGCTCAGTAAAGAAAGAACAACTGGAAATTTGCACACCAGCAGCCAGAAGAAGCAATTGCAATGAAATGCAGTGCTTTCCAGTAATCTTATATGCCATATACACATGAAACCACAAACATAATCTAAAAGCTTTGCTTTTTGCTGAGTTTGATCTGCCTCTGCAGTCTTTTGCTCCATCTGTGCTCATCCTCCTCTTCATCCTCGCTTATTGGCACACAAGAAGACATACCCATTATTTGGGCAATCACGCTTGATACATTAGTTTCCAGAATGGAAAATTACAAAGAACAGACAAGTCAGAATCCTTTTGAGAACTGACAGACTATTAAAAAAAAAAAGTAGACTGGAAACCAGTTTATTACCTCAGTTTATGAAATTTCACGTTAGCACTGGGACAAATAAGATTTGTGTCTTTCTTCAAGACAACAGGTCCTTTGCAAAGTGCTTAGGGATTTCAGAAATAACTCAAACCCTTTTTAAAATGCACTTTGAAGTTTGCCCGTACTTTAAGAGTGTAAATAGATTTTAGCCCTCATGTTTGGTTAGGAGAGGGTCTCTTGGCTTTAGTATGATAGTCTATGCTGCTACTCTTTCCCCTTACCACGTGCAGAAGTCAAAATTTTCCAAGCAATACAGGAATTTTTGCTGCATATTGCCACATAGATCAAAGAAGTCTAAAAACAAAGCTAAGGGAATACATGAAATTATGTGCTGTTTATAAAGTGTTGTGATTTAACCCTAGCCAGCAACTAAGCACCACGCAGCTGCTCACTTACTTCCCCCCCACCCAGTGGGATGGGGGTGAGAATCAGGAGAAAAAAGGTAAAACTCATGGGTTGAGATACGAACAGTTTAATAGAACAGAAAGGAAGAATATAATAATGATAATAATAACAATAAAAAAAGACAATGATAATAATAAAAATAATTTGAATATACAAAACAAGTGATGCACAATGCAATTGCTCACCACTTGCTGACCGATGCACAGTTAGTTCCCAAGCAGCGATCCCCCCACTCAGGCCAACTCCCCCCACTTTATATATTTGACATGACGTCACATGGTATGGAATATCCCCTTTGGCCACTTTGGGTCAGCTGTCCTGGCTATGTCCCCTCCCAACTTCTTGTGCCCCTCCAGCCTTCTGCTGGCTGGGCATGAGAAGCTGAAAAATCCTTGACTTAGTCTAAACATTACTTGGCAAAAACTGAAAACATCAGTGTGTTATCAACATTCTTCTCATACTGAACCCAAAACATAGCACTATACCAGCTACTAGGAAGAAAATTAACTCTATCCCAGCCAAAACCAGGACATAAAGAAATAGCATCACTGAATTCAAGTGCCTTGGTTTTGCCACTGCATTTGTCTGTGAAAGCATTTAATGACAATGTGCAAATATTTGATGTAGCTTTGGCAGCAGAAAAATTTTGAGCTGACTATCTTTGTGGACTGCCTTTTGTGTCATCTAACTTGCTCTGAGAAGATCCTAGGAAGTCAGATCCTGTATTTGTCTTAATGGGATCCACTCTATTCAGCCAGCATGAGTTTAGGTGTCTTCCAAAGGTGCTCTTCCCCTTTGCCAACAGTCTGCAAAGCTTAATCTCTATCTTTTTACACTGCCATATTATTAAGCCTGATCCTTTTTTTTTTTTTAAGTTCTTCCGAAGTTATTGATCACTCAGTCCTTTGAAAATACCATTTTCCAAGAAAATTATGAAATAATTATTTCAGTATTTAAAAAAAACCCCCAAGCAGCACAGTTTGTATTGCTTCTATAATATATAAATATTGTGTCAATATAGTTCAAAATACATTTCTCTTTCAAGATGAGAAGGATGCCTAGGGAGAGGTATATATTCTTTTTGCTTTCTGGAGTAAGAAATTAATTAGTTAAGTAACTGTCTTCTC
Organism: Harpia harpyja; assembly: GCF_026419915.1. Lineage (NCBI taxonomy): Eukaryota > Metazoa > Chordata > Aves > Accipitriformes > Accipitridae > Harpia > Harpia harpyja. The sequence continues at coordinate 45,279,000 of NC_068947.1, forward strand.
AAATGTTGCTTCAGGAACATAGAGGTGAAAGATGCTGAATCTCTGATGACAGATATTTGTCTAAATACAATAATTAGAAATAAATGTTTGAAATACGTGTCATCTTTTGCTTTCTCTAATGAGTCAAATTTAATACCTTTGACCTCTTTCCTTTTCCAGGAAAAGCAATGTAACCCAGCTTTGTAATATCACATAGTCAGAGGAAGAACTTGGCCAGGGATGAGGGT